>NC_141995.1:33812130-34122130 GCF_049901715.1 Pseudonaja textilis | reverse complement strand
ACCCAAGTCTGAACTGTAACCTAAGAAAACATCTCAGACAAGGCCCTCTTTAGTTGTCACAAAGATAAAAGAAGCGGGGGGGACGGGGGGGGGGAATAACTGCATTCTTGCAAGATTCATCCTGTCCCTCAAGGCCATTCCCATGTCTCACTCCAATGATGCTGAGAAACTTACTTCTTGGTCTAGTGGTATACTAATGAAGTAAGCAGTAACATTTCCTTTTTATGTGTATATATATATAAAAAATTGGCTAAACCATAAATGTATTATCATTATAATGAGACAAAATTTCATGATTTACTCATTCACTTTCTGTAAATCTTGGGAACCACCTGGCTTTTTTGTTAGGATGAGTAGCTACATGAAAGTTTTATCTAAAGAAATAAATCCTGATTAAATTTTAATTGGTAGTACTCAAGTGCTCAAAAAGTATTTGAATTGATTTGGGCATGGCATTCCAGAAAGGATGAGAATTGAGGTTGTTCTGATTCAAAATTCTAAATAGAGATAAGATTTGTACGTAGGCTACAACAAATACAACACAAAATGCTCAAAGTTGGGATTTTGTCCCCATACAAAGACATTAACCTTGCAAAAAACCAGTTTCAATGGTTTTAGCCAATTTCTTTTCAAAAAATTTTTTTAAAATGCTTACATACTTCATTTAGTGCAGAGAAAATTGGTGGAGTCCTTGATGAGCTCTGAGCTTGGTTGTTTTGCTTGCAGACATTTCATTGTCCAACTATTGTAAGTAATAATCAGTGCTAGTAAGTGTGGGATTTGTTTCCTATTTATATATACAATAGTTGCTTACCCTGCCAATATTGGTGGAGCTGTTTGTTTCCTGGTTAGTTCTTTGATTAGGGTATTGTTTTCTGCTTGCTTGTTTGTCTCCTTTGTAGTTCCTTGATTGGGGTATTGAGAGAATAGAACTTAGAAAGAATTCTACCAAATGTTTTAAAAGTTTGTATATATTTAAAAGAGCATATAGTGAAGTTCACTGAAACAATGCAGTGTTCTACTCCAGCTATTAAATACAAACTTTAAAAAGTAAGTTCTTGGTTTTTCTGGAGTACCAGGAAGCTGGCCTAGCTGATTTGCAAGGTTCCTGGGCAAAATTCTCTTATCCTTACCCAGGCTTGATTGTAAACAGTATTGGTTTTCTGGCAATGTCCATGTTAGTTAATTCGCAAGGTCAACAGAGACAAACTCACAAGGCAAGGAACATTGCCACAAAATCAGGCAGGCCGCTGAGAAGGATTTTGGTACAGAACAAATACTATTCCTACTCCTGCTGCCATTATCACCACGTTTTCTTAAAAACAGTCATTAGAAGAATGAAAACTTGGCATACATTCATTCACTTACCATAATATGAAGTGACTTCAATCTGCTGCAGATTATGAAAGTAAGGTTTGAACTCAAAGTGTATTCTAGACTAGTCACATATTCTTGACTCCTGAGTTGAATTCTTACTTGTGCTGGCAGGGAGAGCATAAAAAAAAATTAACCTTCTATTGTCATAAGAAAAAGAAAATGTTAAGATACGTGGCTGGCTGAATTAAAGAAGTTGGCCACCCAATTCTGAAAGACAGAGAGTTTCATAAGGTAATAAAGCCTTTTGGCTGATCACTACCAAACTGATGTGAGAGAGCCCATCACATCATTTATTTTCATGAGAAACTGAAAGAACAACAACATTATGTATTTGTCTGATGGGGTTTCTGAAGCAGCAGAAAAGCTACTGAATTTTCAGTCCAGAAGGATTCTAATAAATACTGATCCAACAAATTCCATTTGTCTTTTGAATCCGGGGCCCTTTTCAGTTCATGAATCTTTGTTAAATGGGTGATTAATCAATGTTGATTGAACTGAATCTCCAAACTGAACGTTGCATGCCGTGTTATTTGAATCATTATAAAATTTACTGCAGTGCTGCTTTCACAGCTGAGGTTTAGTGTGCAATTATTTCAGAAGCATATAATAATGAACTACAGTCAAAATATGTCTTAAAATGACCAAAAAGTTGCAATAATATTATATGCAATTTTAACATCTTTGCCTATTACTATTAGTTCTTCTGTTAATTTTTCTTAGCAAAATTGGTTGAACTTCTGGCATGTAGTAGTGTGAATGACATTGTTTAAAAATAAAGGTTTAATTCATAATCTGAGCACTGGCAGCTTATTTCATAAGGCTTTTATTGCCATCTTTATTCCAAAAATTAAAAAACTATAGCTCAGTTGACTACCCTCTAAGCTTCCAAAATACTGGTTTTAATGGTGGAAATGTACCATTAAAACCATTTTATTAAGAACAGTTATTCAATATTCCCTTTTAAATTACTTATTAAGGGACAATATGTTGAATATACATAAGGTACCCATTAAGATTCAATATGTTCTAAGGCATTTGTAGCTATGTGTGAAAATCTGTGCTATCAATCACCTTCCTAATAAGAAAGGTAAATTGCTTTGCTGTTGTTCTCTGCCTTTGGGAGAACTCAAGGATCAAATTTAATAGCTTTTTTCCCCTGTCATCGTCAAGGCTATTGTGCCATTAACTATAAACTAATGTTGAAAGCCAACACTCAGCATAATGAGATTAAAAAAATTGATCAGGCAGTGCAAAGTTGTAGGAAGTTTCATTTTCATTTGCCTCAAAAAATACAATAGTGAATTAGTAATAATAACAAAAGTAGTAGTAGTGGCAATAGTAATAGTAAAGTTGTAAATGTATGGCTCTAATCATAATTTTTCTTTACAAAGAAGAAGAATAAGAAGGAATATTACTATAACAAGTTACTTTTTCAAATTAGACTCAAAATCGCCAACTTTGATTCTGCCACCCAATCACACACACACCCACTTCACATTAAAAACATCTCATGCTGGGAGGAGGGAGCAAAACTATGAAAAGAGTCAACATAATAATTTAAATAATGCATATTTGGGTTTTAAGTTAATATAAACTTATCAAGAACTTGTAATTTTTAATGTGACTGAAATGAAATATGATTTTCTACATGGCTGGACCATAATCCTTTTTTAAGATTCATGGTGAAGAAGCTGAGAGGACCTCATAGAGGGCAAAATGCCAATTGCTCCAAGTTAGCTGAAAACGATTAAAAATCTACTGTTAAAATGTTAAAAGTCTACTGTTCACTGAAAGTTATTCTACCATTGCTGATTGTTGCTTATAGTTGCTCAAGGGCTTGTGTCTCTTTTTGTCTCATTCTGTGTACATTCTGTGTAAGTTCAGGAGAAGCTGCAGAGAAATTATCTATAGTTACTGAGAGAAGAGTTACATCCTTAAGTTGGAAAGCTGAGAAACAAGTTTAGAGTAAATTTGTCTAAAGATATAGTTGCCAAAATGTAGTAAGCCTTGTGGGTGGAAGCTGCTGCAAGTTCTTACAATACCTCAGTGACAGTTCCAGAAGTTTCTGAAATGCTCTTTTATCTTGAAATTCCATCCCTACTTGGAGAATTCAGGCATCATTGCTTGCCACCACCGTTCATTTCACTGCCTATCTAGACCTGTTAGCATCAAATACTGGAGTTCATTACTTTTCTGTAGCTCCTACTAGGCTAAAATGAACAAGCTACACTGAAAGTAATAGCATGCTCTATTTAATTAAAGTTCAGCTTTCAGATGTCTCAGTTAATGAGAGCTTTAAGATTGATAATAAGCTGACTGTTACATCTTATTTCTCACGTAATAAGGTGAGAAAAATATGTTCAGTAGCTAGATATTTGATGCCAAAATAACTTGGCATGGAGGCTGGGATGGCAAATAGTTTTTGTGTTTTGTGAGAGCTAGAAAACACATCATTAGGTTGGTGAGAGACTATACTCTGAAAAGGCAAAGCAGTCAAGAAAGATGCTCTTGACCCTTTTCTGAGGTCTTATTTCTTACCTGCAAGTTCTGCCATTGGTTGCTTTTCCCTGAGAAAACAGGCTCCAGATCCCAGGAGAGAGAGAAAAAAATATCTGCAAAAACTGAAGCAACAAGAAAATCATGCAACCTTTTTGTCCTTGCTTAGATGTATGAAACAGAAAGATGAGTAGCATCTTTCACACTCAACAGTCGGTTTTATCGTTATATTTTATAGTTCCCAGATTTCCATCAATATATCTGTTTTCTGCTAAGCCCAGAAGGTAGGCAGGCAGGCAGGAATTTAAAAAATGAGGAGAGAGAAATAATGGTCCTAAGTGAGAAGCCTGTTTCCTCACCTTACCTGAGATATTATGCCGAGTTCAACTCTCCAGGGATATGTCCATCCTTCAACCAGAAAAGAATGTTCCCCATCTTTTCCTTAACGTTCATATTGCTCTAATATAGAAATGGAGAACCCTTCTGGCTTGAAAGCAGAATTAGACACTGAAGTCATGTCCAAAATGGACAGTGCCTCCTTCACTGCCAGTATGTAGACACAGGCCATATTTTGGGGGGGATCTGTTCATTAACACATCCTATGTGCCTATGCACATCCCACACATTTGTTTTCATGCATTGTCCTGCCATATAGAACTCTTGTAGAGAACATACAGCTTGTCCAACAAGGCTTCCTCCCTCTGCTCTCACATGCTATCATAAAGCACTATCAAACTTCCACCAGCCCTACTAGGGTCAAATAAAATTGTTAGTGAAAGACAAGCAGCTTATATTTCCTTGTGAGGAAATCATGAGTAGAAGGGATTAAACTTCCTCTGTCTTATCAGCAAGTATGTTTTGAAAAGTTTCTGACATCAGTTAATCTGATTGTAATACAATGCAGGAAAAATATATCTCTCATCAGAGACAGGTTTTTGTAGATGAAACAAGCTTCTTCATTGGTTGGACATTTTCCATTCCTGTTCTACGGTAGCTTTTTAAATTTCCAGCAGAATTAAGGATATACTTAGCCTGAGTTCCCTTTCAAGGTCCAGTGATAAATTGACAATCTTCATTTTCTTTCTGATTATTCATAATTTATCTTTCCTTACATAGCTAAAACAGAGAGCCAAAATTAGAGATTTATTCTGCTTTTTCAGCTTTACTTGGACAGGCTCTCAAGATTCAAAATAGCCCTATATATTGTTCAAGCTGCTTGCTTTGTACAGAACACCAGGACCATTTTCTGTACTATTTATATTAAAAATATAAATATGAGTGGCATTTCTTTCTGTTGGCTTTCAATGCAAATATATGTAAAAAGAATCAACCCACTATCATCTGGCATTTTGCAAGTCAAAGTGTCACTCCAACTTAATGAAACTTAATAATGAATGTAAAAGACTCCCAATTTTGGTTTCAGAAAAGATTTGATGTTTCTTTTGAAGCTAAATTTGGCTCATATATTTTTGCCAATGGAACTGTAATTGAGAAAGGCTTAACTTTTCCCCAAGCATTGACACTACCAGCACCCTTCTGTAGATGTGTGAATTAATATTTCCTATTTTTGCTCATGTTGTAATTAATTGGAAGGTTAGTAGAGTCTTTTAAATGACACATATCAAGAATTTTACATCCTTACAGCCATCCATCCATTTCTTTTGGGGAAAATAAAACAATATATTAATTTGCCAATCTTGAAATTGGCTATGCCAAGCCCTAGAGTTCATCAATGAAAATTGCAACAAGTATCATATCAGAAAGCATCAGAGGCATATCAAAGTTATCTAGGGGAGCCTGCACAAATTTTATCAGAGCATGTAAAGAATTACAAAACAATTGAAACCCTGGTACAAGAGGAAACATCAGGAACTGCCTTTATTTGTGCAAGATTACAAAATTTTGTGCAGCTTTCCAATCCAATTAATTTAGAAATGACAGATTAAAGCATTAAAGAAACAGAACATCAGTTTTCAATATTAATTTTGAAATTTGCTGAGTCTGAGGCAGAACCGATAGATGTCATATGGATTGACTTGGATTTTAAGACAGTGTGATTTGCACTTCTGTGCATGTTCCCTGACATATTCTGTATCTGGCAATACAATACAGCAAATTACACAGTAGTAGCTCTCTTTAAAGGTGCAACTATTCACTGGATCTTAAATACTTGATCCTTTTTATGAATGCTTATAATTGTTGGTTACCTAGGGTTTGCAGGATAGGTAACATTAACAGGACTAATATTATTACTACTTAATTAAAATTATCTTTTCCATAAGATTAGAATATGTGATCTATATCAACCATCGGTCAATCAAATTTTAGTGCTTTCAAGTCCCCATTGATTTCAGTAGAAAGTTAAGCACCTTCTTAAATCTCTGGCTACAATCAATGCAATTTGAATGCCCAAAACAGTGGCTGAATGATATCCATCATATACCCTAATGTTTCCAACTTAGAATTAATAGCTTTAAATTCAATAAAACCCTTTACTTTTGTAAGTAATTTTGTCTTCCTTACCTATATAGCCAGGGGTAATTTTATTTTAAAAACCATATATATTTTAAATTTCTTGAGGATCAGAAAAGCACACAAAAATATGATCCATTTCATCATGCAATAACATACCAGCATTTGCTTGAGGAAAATAAATAAAAAAGTGGAGTTTGTAGAAGTCAACTAAAAATTATGATGTCTAGAAATTTTCTTTTGAAAGAAAGGTGGTTCTAAAATAATATCTGTTAAAAATATAATTTTCCTGCAGTTTAAACTATATTCTTTCCCTAATAAGATGGTGCAGTTATTACATAAATCACAGTTCTTTAAAGCAACCACATCAGATAAAAGGTAAATGTTCCTAAATTTTATTGATAAATATTTATATAAGACAATCTGTTTAAAAAGAGCTTTAAAATGTTATTTATGTTAAACCTAACTTGGAACATAGTTAAATAAACCAATAAATGATATAATTTTTGATTATATTTTTCAGCTTTGGTTTAATATTTGCTGTTTTATAACTATGCCGTGTATTGTATAAGCAAGGAAACAGGTTTATAACTACTTATGTCCCCAGCTAGACATGATGGTGTCAGTATAATAAAATAAATGTGCTAATGACAAATTACAATCTCCAATGTTTCCCACTTGTGCTGCACAATCTTCCACAATATATTAGTGGCAGGTTTTGCATTGCAGCATTGCAACACATGCTTGTCACTAATCCCACTCGTGTAGACACGCCCCCATCTACCACTGAGATGACAGACCATTTAGAAAGTTGAGCATAATAACAAAACACAAATTATTAGAAAGAAATCTAGTCATTAATTATTGTAAAAGAATGGCACTATTTATGCAATTAGAGAAGTAAGTCTGTAGCAGATCTTGATTAAAAAAACACCTGGAAAAAATGGCGTTGAAATTTGAATAAGAAATCTTTAAATCAGGCAATATCAGGCTATACATGCTTAATAATATTTTTTGCATTTATTTATTGGAATCCATATTCTGCCAATATTCAAAGCAGGCCTGTTGACAATAAACATGACAACCCAAAAGACTGATGTCTATAGGACAGATTTTGTAATGTGTTCCTGGCATGCCTATTGGCTGGATCTTTCAAATGCCTAAATTTTAGACCCTTCATTTGGAGGAAGTAAATATATTTCTAATAGTACCCAAAGTAGTTTTGGGACTTACATAAGCTTCCTTTTTACTATGATAGTAATTATATATCAACTGCTAAAAAGTTGATGTGTTTGGCCCATACAAGGGTCACTTTCATAAGCAACAACAAATGACACCTACACATGGATGTAAAACAGGGGTGGGATTCAAATTTTTTAACAACTGGTTCTGTGGGCATGCCTTAGTTGGTGAGTGTGGCTTGGTGGTCATGCAACTAGGTGGACGTGGCTTGGTGGTCATGTTATTGGCTGGGTGTGGCCAACTCAACATTACTCACGTTGAGGTACACATCTCCTCGCCTGGCCTCTCATGACTGTGGAGATGCTGCAACAGTCATAAGTCTGAAAAAGAGTCATAAGTCACTTTTTTCAGTGCCATTGTAACTTTGAATGGTCACTCCACACAAGCAAAGTACCAGCAAAGGAAGGGAAAAAAACTCCAGAGAAGTTCCTGAGACAGGAAGTCTAGTCCTGCCAAGAATGTAATAAGGGTTAATGGAGAGGCAGTTTCTGTAAGCAACACCAGAATGTTTTTTTCCTGCCTTCCTTACAGGATTAGGCCAGTAATTTCTTCTAACAACCGGTTCTCCAAACTGCTTAGAATGTTAATAACCAGTTCTAGCAAATAGGGGCAAACTGGTAGAATCCCACCCCTGATATAAAACAGCACCCACTAGCTTCAACTTTTATATACAATTATTAGTCATAGTTAAACATTATATCCCGATAGACCATTCATTGCAAAATAACTGACTTGAAATAAAATAGACCTTGTTCTAGAAAAAATAATATTGTACTCTACAAAATATGAACTGATATTCAAAAGAAAGTTCAGTGTAATTAGGAATGTTGTTGGTATTTTATTTCTATTGTGTTGTAGGAAAAAAATACCTAGCTGATGGGCAATGCATAGGACATGTGGTATTTTACTTTATTTTATAAATTCCCTCACTTTCCTCATTTCCATCCCCACCCACCATTTTCTAGGCTTGAATCACCTACCAGATCTTTGATAATGGAAGCTCCAAAGGGAATACAAGTGAGTGCAGCCGCAGGGGACTTGAAAGCAACTTGTAGAAAAGAGCTACATTTGCAGTCTACAGAAGGGGAGGTAAGCCTTATTAGAGAACCATATTCATCTAGTGAAATCCTATGCATGTTTACTTGGACACTAGTCCATTATATGCTACTTAGAACTGGAGCCTTAAATTAATTTTATTTCTCTCTGTCTTGCAATAAAGTGTATCACATTTAATTACATGTGTACATAAAAAAAAATCTGTGTGCTTGATAACATCTTTACCTTTGAGCAGCTGATGTTTGATCTGTTTCTGGAGGACATTAGATTTATGGTCACATCAGTTCTTGCTCCAAATATTTGTCACTGCTTATTGTCTCTGGAAGAAAGACAAACCCATTAAGATGTTCTGTTCTATACACCTAATGGGTTCAGATAGATACCAGATGGACACTGGAGGGAGTTTTGTTAAGAACTTAATATATTATTGGAAATAAAAGGCAAGCATGATTGTTCCATGTTTCTTTCTGGAAGCATGTTGGTTTACTAAGAACCTCTGTAAAATGATGTGGTTGAAGTGCACACTACTTGACATCCTCTATGGCTTACTTTGACGCATTCTTTTCTCTTCCATTCTGATTTGACCCACTCAGATTCCAGAATCCTTTCTGGCTACCAAGACCTTTTCCTTTTCCTTTCCTCTGTTATTTGGCCATGCTGTACACACAGGCATAACCTTTCCCATGGTTCCAGTTGCAAGACCTTTTCTCCTACAGCATATTTGGGTTCCTTATTTCCTTATCTTTAACAACTCCTCTTCATCTTTCTCCTACCGACATTCTGAGATCCAGCTGCACTCCAGCAGCGTGGCATGCAGCCAAGACTCCAGCTCAAGGAAACTCTTCAAGGAAATGGCTTCCTTTTCTCTTACGTGAATAAAATGGGAGGGATGCCTCCTACATTTTGGCTTCATTGTCATCCTCTCATGAAGGCCATTTTGTTGCAATGGTTCCAACAAAATACATTTTAACCTCTTCTGGACTCGCGCCAACTTCACTAGACGTTATATATTCAATTTCTTGATCATTTTATATTGTGTTTCCATAAGCTTGTTGCAACTCTGTGAAGTAAGTGAGAGAAAGGATCTGGCCCATAGGTGACCAGTTTATTTTCATGGCTTAATGGAATGGAAGAGATATATTAGATATATGGTGGAATGAATGGAAGAGATATATTAGATATAAAATACTCCAAATCCTTACGCCAAAGGTCTCTGTGTTCTTGAACATTTAATTAGTGTATTCTAGCACTTGTTTCTAGAAATATTTTGTAAAGAATATGTTAAATCCTTTAGGAGTAAGTGGGATTCTGAAGCGTTTTTGCTACTGCTTTGTATCAAGACAAAAAGTGTTCTAACTGAAGGTATTAGCAAATACTATATAAATTATAATTCTTCAACTATTAGGATAATCATAATCTGTTCCTATTCCATATTCTAAGCTTCATACCATTTATGCACTCTTTGTTGGTTCTCCCACAAAGTTTTTTTTTTTATTTTCAAGTTTTGATTCCCTTATAATATTAATTAAGCACAATCATAAGAATCAAACAAAAGTTGAATTCCACATTACTGTATTATAATAATCATTAGCTGTTCAGTTTAACTCTCCTAGCTTTCACCACAATGCTGATCATTTTTAGGGAAGGTAGGGCTGGTATTGGGGCTGTTGGATATGTTTTTATCTCTTCTCCATCATTAATTACCAACTAATCTCTTCCTAATTATCCAACAAGGTTCTCAGCTAAAAGATAGAAATTCACCATTGCAAGATTTTTCAAATAAGCAGTCTCTTTGTCCAACAATCTAAATCTATATCAGTAGCCATAAATTGCAATCCTTTCCTGAATGTTCTTTTCCTAGGTGATATTAACAACTGGGAGAATATTAACTGAACAAGAAGAAAGAGAAACAGTTGCAGAGTTGTGGGAATTACATACATATTGCCTTCTCACTTACAGTGCACTTTTCAAACTTCATTATGCTGATGGACACTAATGTAGGAGCATAATTGCTACATTAGTAATGGGAATATGCATAATCTCTTCTCTAAATGGAACTGACGAATGGCTACAGTTAAATTGGAATCACCAAAGAGTATAGTGTTGTATGTTTTTAATTTTTCAAAGCTCAAACTCTTATGTACTACTTCAGCCTTCTGACCTATTTCAACATGTAAATGCCTGAAGAAAAATTTGTATGGTATCAAAAATAAGGATGGCGGGAATTGCACAAAGAAAGGCATTCCTGCCAGCCACTGGGTTGCCATGAAGTCCAATTAACCAGGAAAGCATGATTCTGCTATTTTGGAATAACTGAATTTCATTCTGAAATACAGAGAAGGGTAGCATCTTCTCAATTTTAGAGGTTTATTTTAGAGAATCCAATAATATATTTTTCAGTGAAGTCCTGCAGTAAAAGTAATTATTTTCCTCCTTTCTTTTCCTAGATATTTTTAAATGCAGACTCAATCCGGTTAGGGAATCTACCGCTGGGGTCTTTTCCCTCATCTTCCTCACCAAGTTCATCGGCAACAAGACAGACTATCTATGAGATTTGTGTTTGTCCCAATGGCAAGCTCTATCTTTCCCCTGCAGGAGCAGGTTCCACGTGTCAATCCAGTGGCAACATCTGCTTGTGGAGCTGAAGACACCAGAATCTTCCTCCTCCTCTTTCTCCTCCTCCTCCTCCTCCTCCTCCTCCTCCTCACACCAGAATAGCCTTTTTGTTACTGTCCCTCTGCTTCACGGTTCTGCTTGATTTCCCTCGTTTGATCATGAAGCTCTACGCAGCCTCCTGGATCTCTTCCAGCCCAAGCAAGGAGCCAAATAGAACCTTCTCTTCTGGTTTATGGAGCTCCATGATGGAAGAGAGAAGGCCTAATAAAATGGTTGTCTTCACCAGGGAATCTGGATCTTCGTATCACTTTTTGTCCAAAAGGGAGAAATACACAGGTGCCTTGGCTATATATGAAGTGAAGCACATTGTTTTAGAATTTTTTTGAGCAGGAACTGTATCCGAGAAACTGCACTTATATACATAATTATATAGAGATAGATATAATACTATAGAATTGGCCCAAAATCTTAAGTTGAGATGAATTGGTATGACAAATAACTATACTGTCTGAAAGCACAATTTTCATACACCCATCATTTTTGGATGTAAACTTTTATCCCAGAATTTTAAGACTTCAAAGCATTGTGTAACACTTGCTTTACTAAACAAATAAAATTCAGTTTCACAGTTTAAACAGCAAGAGACAGAATCCCTCCCTGAGTGATAATCTTGTTTCCCCTCCCTTCAGGACATTGTTATTATTTGTCTCCTTCATACAGCTTTTGTAAGTTAAATACACACTTTACAAGTCATCAGAACTGTTACTTATCCAAACCTTTTGTTTCTGTGCTGATTTTGAATGATTTGTTTGTGCATGTGAAATAACATTTAACAACAGTTTTCCTCTCAATCATTTGAATGCATCTAATGCAGCCACACTATTAAAGAAAAGGAAGTCTGTTGACCTGATGTCCCACAGAGCAAGATAAACATATGTCAATACATTTTGCTTCTCAAAAAAGAAGCCTACCCTAATATATATAAATGTCTAGAGATGGAGAAAAGATGAGGTCACTGAGGGTGTTTCTCCAAAGAATAACTTAGATACTTTGCCCAGAATATAATGACTTATAATGGGAACAAGAGCCATGTCCTGGTTTTAAATGAGAATTTCCTAATTTCTATTTTATTATAGCAAAGAAGGCAAATCTATGCATGCATAAATATTCCTTTGATTGAAGAAAACAAAAGAGTAATGCCAGAGTTCCTAAGGAAGTAATGGATTGGACTGCAGTAGTTTCATATTAACAAAGCCATTAGATTACAAGGTTTGGGAATTAATGTTATACAGAACAACTACAATGATAGCTAGTTGGAATGTTAATGTCTTCGTTTTTAACTGTGATCATACTATTTGTAATGGCTAAGATAACTTAAGTTGTAATGTAAAGGTTAAGATAACTTAAGGTAGTTGGCAGTTGTAGTTATTTACTACTTCTTCCCTTCCTTCATTCCTAAACATCCCAAAAATCTTTCTAAGGACTCCCAGAAAATTTTCTAGGTGGAATATAGGAGTGATGGGTGCAGCAGAATAGCCCCAAATTCATTAGCCATTATTAGGTCATTATCCCTCCACCAACAGCTTTCATAATACATTTCACATTACTTAATGGTGATCACCAAACCTGTCTGAGAAACTTAGATGGTAGTGAGGAAGTCTTTCCTTCTTTGAATTTCCCTACAAACATATTTCAACTAAATTTTAAAAGAAAAAAGTAATAAACAGATTGATACTATGTATAGCCCCTCAAGTATATATTTATGGAGTGTACACATTGGAATTTACAAAAACTAGTTAAAAGGTTTTACGAAAACTGAACCCTAAAGCAGTATCAATGAGATGCTGTTGGATATATATAAGCTACAGTACAGGGAGTAAAAATATAATCATGTATATTGCCGTGTAAGGAATAGAAGACTATTCCTAGTCTGTTTTCTGCTACAGAAAGAAAGAAAGAAAGAAAGAAAGAAAGAAAGAAAGAAAGAAAGAAAGAAAGAAAGAAAGAAAGAAAGAAAGAAAGAAAGAAAGAAAGAAAGAAAGAAAGAAAGAAAGAAAGAAAGAAAGAAAGAAATCACTTTTTCAGTAAAGCTATTTGAAAATAATAAGTACTCGTCATATTGCAAGGAGTAATAGTATACCATTGTATGAATGAGAATGCACTTCTCATTTTAAACTAATTGAATAGTAAACTATTATGTTTTATTTATACTTTAAGGACAAACCAGAATTTAAAATATTGTTGATCCAAATTTATTTTTACCATAGTTTAAACAAGCTACAGGATATGGTACATTATTGGCAGGGGATGGGAGGAACAAATGTATCATGATTTTCTATCACATTAAGAATGAGCCATCCTGTTTAAAACTAAGTGCATATTCTACTGCATTAAAAATGAGTGTAGTTACCATTCAGTGCTTGCCATCCATAAGTCTAGAAAGAAAACCATTTTGTGAGAATGCCGTCATGCTCTTCCAAAATGGGCAGCAGAACAACAGTTGATTCCTGGGAGATAAATGCTCATCCCGATACCCTCTATATGCATATAGCCTTAATTTTATAATCATTTAAAATGAAATGTTTAGGGTGCTCAGTTATTTCAGCTAAACTGTGAAAATTTTCTAAGTAAATGAAATGTCTTACATGGGTTGTATTTTGCTCATATTGTTAATTTTAAACTGCCAAATGGACAACCCAAAAATAATGGATGTGGGTATAAAATACTGTAAAAAGAAAAAAACCCCACTTTCCTCTTCTTTTCTCTAGGCAATCAAACCTACACTGGAAAGCAGAAAAGTCCCTCTTCTTTTCCTCTGGTGCTCATAAATAGAAGAGCTTAAAATCAGAACTATATTATTTAAGAGACCCATATGGCTTAGCCACACAACCAAGTTATCGGTTCTATAGCTGATACCTAACTTTCTTCATTTGGTTTGTGTAGCTCCGCATCTCTCAACTGTGAATCTAAAGATATATGAATTTGAACTCCCAAAATTCTTCAGCCAGCCAGACTGACTGGGGAATTTTGGGAGTTGAAGTCCACATATTTTCAAACAGTGGTATAGCTGTTCTACCATTATATTCCACTCACATGGAACCCTTATAAACCTAGTAATTCGTGCCCTTCTGAAAATTTGCACTTGTGAATTTCCCACTACAACTTCTGAATATGGTTTTTTTTCAATATACCATTTACAACAATATGTTTATTAAATCTGTCTCCACTGTGATTTATAAATGATTTCATTTTAACAAGAGTAGACTTAATGTATGCACTAGCGAGTACATCTGCCAGAAATGTCCAGCTATTTTTTTCAGCATCTATATGTCATGGGAAATAATAATTATATATAAATACACACACACACACACACACACACACACACACACACACACATATATATATATATATATATATATATATATATATATATATATATATATATATATATATATATTCGTAGATTTTCATGGTTAGAGGTATACAGGTTTTCGTGTGTTCAGGTCTTTTCCTGTGTAAGATTGAAAGTATCTTGGTGACATTTCGCCATCTTCAGGCTGGTGCTTTCGGCTTCGTGCTTGTGTGAGCAAAGCGTGATCGGAGCTGCTGTCTCTCTATAAATACTGGTGGGGAGGTGTGGTGTGCTGGCTCTGTTGTACATGGGCTGGTTGGCTGTGTTGTTATTTCCATTTACCAATCAAGAAATAAAAACACAGCCAACCAGCCAACTTACAGAGCCAGCACACCACACCTCCCCACCAGTATTTATAGAGTATTTAACAGCAGCTCACACAAGCATGAAGCCAAAAGCACCAGCCTGAAGATGGTGAGTGGGACCTCGTCGAAACATCACCAAGATACTCTCAATCTTACACGGGAAAAGACCTGAATACGCCAAAACCTGCATATATAGATATGATATCTGTAACACCATCAAACAATCAGGTCTGCCTGTCTCAGATCCTTGGAAAGGATCCAATAAATAGATAAAAATGCCAAATTCAGTCTGAACATCTGGTTGACTGTGCAACAAATCATAATAATAACTTGATTTATGGACATGAGGTTTACTGGATCACATTACAACCATTACAGAAATACCACTTTCCAAAATAAAAAGATAAAAGCATAAGAGTTGGTACTAGATAAAATTTTACATTACTCTTAGAGGATACAACAGAAAATAGAGGGTAATAATACAAACTGTTGTTTTAACTATTTTTTAAAGAATTCAGATTCGTTAACTCATCTCTAAATCAAATTAGATTTTACCTTTTGATTCAATATGTTTGAGCAAAGACTTCCTTCCTGTGCCTGAATTGGATTTTGATCTGGTTTGGAAGTAAAACTAGCATTATTTTCTAGCTATGTAGCATTTATACAGATACTTATGAAATAAAAACTACAATATTTGGGAGCAATCTTTACAGATGACATTTCAGATTTCCTGAGGATTTTGGATGATATCAAGATTCTGACATTCTCTCATTAATATATTCAATTCCCCCTTCCACTGCCAAACATCCCATGTGATGTTAAAAAAATAAACCATAATTATTTTTAATAACTGGATTATAACCAGAATATTATTCCTGAGGAATCACTGAACAAGTTTAGGAAAATCTTCCCTAACTGAATTGTCTCTCTTCTGTTTTCTTTAAAAATAAGATATTATAAAGACTTTTCTATGTTTAAATTGCAGTTGTGTTTCATTAACTATTTGATACATACTGTAACAATATGTAATTCAAGTCGTATAGCATTCAAAGGATTCTCATGCCAAATCTTAGAAATTGGAACACAATCGAATTTTAAAGTTTTAATTTTTCTGAAACCTTTTAATGCAGCTTCACTTTTTAAAACTGAGGATGCCCACATCTTAGTTATATATCATGATAAAGAAACACATTTTTTTTCATGCAAAGCTTCTACCACTTTGCATGCACATAGCTTCTAACATCTGTTTCTTATAAGGTCCCCAATCTCCTTCATTTCAGGAATGCATTAAGAATAATAATTTATTAAATTTATATGCTACCTGAGTCCAGTGACTCTGGAGTATTCAGATCCACATGTAACTCACATTAAAGTAAAAGAATAACTAAGCATAATGCCTGTCATATTTTTAGCTTGCAGTTTTTGTAGGAGGAGAAATATGTTAGACTGTGATAGCCTAAAGTCAGGGGGAGTAATGATGGCTCATGCCTTTTAATAAAATATATTACTCTGAAAAATTACTGCCAGACTTCTTCTGATTTTACACTTCCAGTTGTATTCTTTTATGACCAGGAGCCTGAAAATTATGGTGTGGATTGGCTGAATGGTTCAAAAGAGAGATTATTGCTTTCCCTGGGAGACAGGCAATATGAGGAATGAATTCAAATGCAAGGGGTTTCTAGAAGCCTATTGTAAACCAACTAGAAATTGGCTTTTCACATCTATTACATGGATTCTGGTCTTTCTCCTTCAAAGTGTGATCTAGGCTACTAATGTTAGAGTCCCTGTGCAGCAAGCTGTCCTAGGGTATTTCAGCCTACCATTTGGTTACACTGATGCAAGACAAAATAAAATATGGTCTTCAACAGAAGTAAATAGACCCCAAAATTACTAGCTAGAAAACAGTATGAAATTGTCAAGCCAGGGTTGTCTGCATGGCTCAAAAAAAGTCAAGACAGCAAATGTGTCCCATTATCTTTTTTTAGAGCCATGGCACCTGGTGCATGAGAAGGGCAGTGATTGCCATCTTGACTTTTTGCCTTCCTTGGTGGACACCTCTTATAGCATCTAGGAATAGGTAGAAGAAAAGGTAGAAGGTAGAAGAAAATGGCTTGATAGAAATATGCTTTAGATCTTTTTTCTTAGGAAATAGAGCCTTCATATCTCAATCAAGGTCATCTTCCTACTCTTTGCAAGTAAGTAGATGGTCACTTTGAATGAAACTATAGGTTGGAATATCTTTTTTAGTTAAAGTCTACATTACATACATATATAAGAAGAAGGAATGCAAACCTGAAGTTAGGTGCTATGATTACAAGTTTCAATTAAGGCTATTTTAAAAATATTGCCCTTTAAGTATGGAAATGGTACCTCACTTTTCCAGACTTCTTGGTCTCTTCAGAATCATCCCAACTACACTGTACACTCAAGACATACTTTACTATATAGCTTTGTGTGGTGGGGAGAGAGAGAGAAAGAGAGAGGGAGTGTGGGAGGGTATGCACACCCACCCACCCACCTACACCCACACAAACACACCCACACAATGCAATTCAACAAGGTTAGTGGATACTGTCTCTTTCTTGTCTTTAAATAAATAAATACATAAATAAAACAATATAATGACCTCTTTGAGCACTGTTACTTGTATGTTGGGTTGATACATTGTTAACTGTAATTCATATATTGGTTTAATATTAAAGACCAAAGAGTGATATTTCTGTTATAATTAACATATTGACAATGCACCATCATGGAATGAATTATGTGGTATAACTGGTGTATGAGATAGAAATTAGATCTCTGAGGGTTTCTATGTGCTTTGGAATTTTTCATTTTTATTAGTTTTGAAGAAAAAGAGAGTTTGGGTTCTCCAATCATTTATTTTGCATGCATCATAGATATTTCATTAGCATAAGGATTGGGTTTTGAAGTTTTGAAAATATGTTTCTAAGTTGTTCATTTCAAGTCAATGTTATGAATATGATTTTGATTTTTATGCTTTTTTCCCCCTATGAACAAAATGAGCTTCCATTGATGAATGGACTATTGCTTTCATGAAGGGCCTTTTGGCAAGGAAAAGTCTTGTAAAATGAGAAATCTTTCAGTCTGTAGAGTAAACATTTATAATCTCAACTTTTTTAAAAAAAAAATCTGTTTTCACAAGAATTAAAGAAAATCATCAAAAAAAGGCAATAGGCAAATACGGATTGTATTATTTAGGATCACTATCTCAAGCAAATAGCTTGTAATACCTGGAAAATGGTTTAATATTTAAATGTCCAATTATTTCATTGTCTTTTAAGAATCTAACTGCTCCCTTTTTGGTGTTTTGTTTTCCTTTTTTCATGTGAATGTTATTCTGTATATAGTTATATAAAAAAGATAAAACTATTTTCTTACACACACTATGCAATATATTTGTAAAGTTGCAATATTACCAAATTACAGAAGCTGTGCTTTTGTATTCTCTCTTGCTTTATGTGAAACAAAACTTTTTTCTATTTAAATGGATGGATTGTCTTATAAACTGTAGATAACCTATTAATTTCCATGCAGTATATAAATACCTTGGATTTTGTGTTGCTGTTCCACTTAAACTAATTAACAGCAAGGTTTTGGAAATAGGATTGTCTTCTCATCAGAACAGCAGAACTTTGGGTAATTTGATTATAATATTGAGATTCTCTCATAATTGTATTTGGTATATGGTTTTTCCCTGATACGACAAGAAAAATGAGCCTTTCCATGCCATTTTTGATGTATTATTAACTTTCTGCCAGGTCTCGCTGTTACTCAAAGAGATATTTTTTCATAAGCTAAAGACAATTTAGAAATAATCTGAGTTTTTAGAGGATAAATGAGTCTCTACTTTTGCTACCTGGCAACAAGGGATAAATAGCCACAGCATTTGCCAAGTATACATATCACTGTTCATACAGCAGAGTGAGGAAGTCAACAGTTTCTACTACAATGTCACTGTATTGACCAGCAGTGTCCATGGGGTAAGGGTTGTTTGTGTCAAAATTGGTGAGATGATGGGCAGATCACCCCAGGCATATAGGAAAGGAATGGAATTTGCATCATGCTGTTCTGTCCACCATCTTGCTGTATTCTTCCTTGTTGATACTGACACTGAGAATTCCACAATCTGGATTTCTAATTCAAGAATCTGGCACATTACACTATCTTTCTCAGCTTGGGACTTTGTATTTCCAACAGTTGTCCTGTCTGAGAATCTTGGAATTTGAAGTTTCGTTTCCAGCAAATCTGGGGGACACAATGTTGTAAGCTCCCTTAGTATCGTCTATAGTATTTTGGCTAAAAACCAACAAGTAGCCTACTAATTTATTGAGCCCAAAGAATATTTAGGAAAATATTTCTTCAATAGCAGCCTTTTTCCTTTCTCTCCCTCTCTTACCCACCTACCCTTGCACAAAAATAAATGATTGTCAAGAGAAATTAAAAGCTTAGTCTGCCTTGAACATCTGTCTAAAAGAGCTCTTTATTGTAATCTGTGGTAAAATATTTTTCTGTATTTATATAAAAAGTTAAGTGTCCTTTGAGTTAACTTCAACCTTGGGCAACTTCATAAACATGCACATGTGGTTTTCTTGGCAATAGTGTGGAATAAGATTGCCACTACCTTCTTCCAAAATGTTTGCTAATTTCCCAGATTATATGGATGACAATTTCTGAATAGTTGCCCATTCAAGGATTTAGATGGAAATACATATTTTAAAAGCCTACTGAATTTTAAAGATCTTTAGATGACATCAAAATCTGAAAAGGTGGGGGCTAATTGAGCTAGGAACAGGGCTGCAGAATTTTGAAGATAGATAGAGGTGAGCGGGAGAGAGAGGTCTTTAAAGTAATTTTGTGCTATGACACTAAGGGTTTAATTAGTAAAATAAGTGTTTTAAATTGGACTGAGAAATAGATCAGCAGCCAGTGCTGCTGAGGAGGCACAGGGCTTATTGCAGTCAAAATATGCTTTCCAAAATTTTAGCTCTCTTCTGGGCCAAATGCAAGTCCCAAATCATTTTTATAATTTTAAGAGCATCCTTACATATAATACATAATCTAAATTGTGCATAATGTGGATATCATCAATCTTTGTTAAGTTAGAGTTTCAAATACGTTATCAACCAAAATTCATCTTTTTCAGCCATAAATTTATCTTTGTAGCTTTTCCAGGCAGATTTGGGATAATCATTGAACCCCTTAATTATGTTCAATAGAGGTAAATGCACCAGAATGTACAACTTAGAAAAGCACCTGTAATGTATTCTTAAAATTATGATTCAGGTGGCTTTGGAAAAATAAACTGACTTCCTTTATTGTTAGTGTCCCAGCAAATCATCACCCTTCTGGTCTCCTTCTTGCAAATGCTTCCTAGTGGACAAAACTTGGCCACTCATATGAAAGATATTTTGGTTTCAACAATGTGCATCAGATTTATCCAGCTTTCTTGAAATTCCATTTATGTGATTTTTAAAAAGTTTTCTGGGGTGGGGAGAATAAAGACAAATCACACATTTACCAAGCACTGTATGCTTAATTCTTCGTAAAAATGACTTGTTTCATCTGTTTCAGCTGAAAGATGGGGCAAGAACAAGAAAATAGTGAAATTGAATTTTCCATCATTTTGGTTTCATATAAGGTCTTCAGTATTTCAGCTCAACGCTTAAGAATTTGTAAATCTGAACTAGCCAAATTAATGTGATTTCTCTGTCTTCTATTTGCCACATTTATAAACAATACAGCCCCTGGATTAATGTGCTGAACACTGAATTGTCTTTATTCTTTGCCAAGAAAAATTTGCTACTGTAATACATTTCACAGTCAGAGAACACAGTTAATAGTGTTTTTAACCCAGTGATCGCATGTTATCTGCTAGGCTCACAGTGGCTTGTAGACACCTGCTATAATGAAACTATTAAATTGCAAACTATGAAAGTGAATGCTTCCTTTCTCCAAAAGTTACCATCTCTATGTGTTCTGGAGCATACACAATAATGTTAGGATAACCAAAACATTATACTGATCACAACCCAAGAGTATGCATCTTTTGGGTTAGAATGTGGTAATAAATGGTTGGGTTTTAATGTTTTGTTATTGGCTATTGCATTATTTCTGACATATTACTGCAGTGGAAGATTGTAGCCAATTGAAATATAAGTTCCTGGCGCAAATTACAAAAGAAATTGATTGAGACAGTTTCACCATGGACTGCATAAATTTTGAAATTATTGAAGAAATATTTAAATATTTTTTCTAATTTATTCTGACAGCAAGAACTAGGCCGTTTATTGTCCCAACACTGAGTTCAGACATTATTATTATTTTAGAAAAAAAGTGTGCTCTATGTACTATAATTTATTATGAATGTCCAAGAGCTGTCTTAGGCCCCACCACACATAGATTGGAGATACAGTGGCTATAGAATGAGACACATCCAACAGTTTTGTATAATAGAATATATACAGATGTAGTTTACAATCCAATTCATTTAGGATATTGATAACTCTACATAGCACACTGTGTCGAACTTTCAGACATTTAGCCAGTTATAAACATACAGATCAAAAACTGACTCCAAAAAAAATCTGTTTATTCCTTAGACATGATTATTATTTTGTCCTAATAAATATGATACATTGGGTTTAAGAACAAAAGGCCTTTGCTGAAATTTTCCAATAAAGGGGTGTTTTTTTAAAAAAGCATTCCGTCCCTTAAGAATTTGTTCTACTTTGTTTTGTTTTGACACTTTTTTCTTTTAGTCTCCTCATTAATGAACAAAAAAATCCATTAGGATCAGAGAAGAAAATGATAGAAACAGAAATAAGAGCACATATTTTGAAACCACATGTACAGAGTTTAATATTACCCCAAGATATATCTCAATGTACACAAGTCTGTTCCTTTGTTTATGTCTTTTAAAATCAAACCCAAGAATGTGGTGGTCTCTAACCCCAGGGCAGGCTATTAATATAAAGCTGCAACCATGCAGACTCATTTGTTTCCTTGCATTCAAGATAATATATCTATTATTTTAAAATCTGATTTTATGCAGCATTGCACATTAAAAGCTTCTTCTAGATTCAACTCTGCAGAAAGACCATTAGTCATTATACTATCTCTTTTTTCCAAAATCTTGCATGGACTTAACATATTAGATTTTTGACATTGGGATGGGGAGATTAGTTTTTCAGTCTAGTACATTATATACTTTTTAGAAAACTGAAATTATATATCTAAACAACAGAAATTTACTAGTGGCCATATATTTCTGATAACTGAAAGGGAAAAATACATTGAAATCCTGTTGCCTCATTTGGCAAGGCAATGTAATTCATTCTTCCTATAAAGGCCTCCATAGAAGCCAATCTAAATTTGATACTGTACAGTCCACCTAACAAGTTTTACTGAGAACGATTGTGATATTTACATTCCAATGCAAAATTTCTAAATGGTGTATTATTCCCTTTTAGGAGAACAAAAGAATTGTTTATTACTAGAATTGATTTTAAAAAAAAGGTATATCAATGTATGACCATGTTGTGAAGTATGAAGAGCTATGTTATATCAATTTTAAAATATATGTAAATAAAATTATTTATTATATACAATGGTTATATGTGAACTTTATTTCATTAGCCAAGTCAGCTGATTCCATGGCAACGAATGAGTTATTTATTTATTTATTTATTTATTTATTTTCTGTAGCTGTCCAACTCAGTGACTCTAGGTGGCTTACAATTATAAAACAATAAAAACATCCACCAAACAAATAAGCGTGAATGTGTAACCATGATGATTGATCAACTTATAGGAAAGTCAAGTAACAGCCCTTCACAAATTCCGATCCTCAGGCCTGGGTACATAGCCACATTTTTAAAGCATTGCAGAAAGCCAACAGAGTTGAGGTCATTGTAATCTCCACAAGACAAGGGTTATAGCAGAAAAAGGCCTTCTTCTAGTTCCTGCCAGTTGACACTTTGGATGATAGGATCTGCAGCATGCCCAATCTGTTGGATTGGATTTGATGGGTAGAAACTTTTGGAAAAAGACAGTCCCTGCGGTAACTTGATACCAAGCCATTTATAATAAAATACATTATTCAGTGAATCAAAGCTTATGTAGGAGAACATTAATTTTATGTCTTTTCATATGTAAGAAAGGTCCTTTTTTCAAGCCTCTTTAAGTTCTTTATTTTATAGCAAAGTCAGAGAGAAAGTATGGAAATCTCTTCCTTCACAATGCCATCAAAATTTAGGGGTTATCCATTGAGGGTGATTCATTGTATATGCAGTTGCAGCGTGCTTTAATTTGTCACTATATGAGAAAACAATTAGATAAGTGCATGGAAAATACATTTGTGAGTGATCATGTATTAATCATAATCATCTAGTGGATTCTTTAAGCATAAAATTAAGATATTTTTGAATGTCAACTGCTAGGGATCATTTACTTTGAAGATAAATCAGATTTAGTGGCTAGCTCAATAATATTGCCAAAGTAATACTAACAAAAAAACAATTGTACCATAGAAATAGATGAAAAATAATTGTTAAAAAAACACAACAAACTAAAATAAGAAAGAAATGTAAACAATTCATGTTGGGGAATGAACAGAGTAATGATGCCGTATACAAACAAACAAGCATCCCATATTAGAGGAGAGTCCATTACAAAGCACCATCCATGAAGTTTGCTAAAAAGTGGCAGTGATTACATCATTTGTCCTCAATTAATAAAATGAAACCTGTCAGCCCTTGATAAGATCTAGCAAACTTCAGTATCCAACTCGCAGCATCATGTTGTTGTCACAGATGTATCCTCTACGCTAAATGGGGTTTGGCATGGCCAGCACATGATGCATCTGGCCCCATGCTGCAAGTTTGACACCCTTGGTTTAGTGTATACATTCTGAATTTGGGTGAAAAGTTATGTTAGGGTAATAAATAAAGGAAAAAAATAAAAAGTATTATAGAGAGAGAGTATAGAGTTACTCTAAAGCATGTCTTATCTTGATGTTAGACAGTTGTTTTCCAATGTATATAGAAGCATTTATCTCTATAGGCATTTCTTATCTTGCGGTTGTGGAAAATATTTCTTAGCCTTTGTGTTATAAAACTAGCCTGCAATTAGTTACATCTCTCTCATATGAAGACACATGATTATCCCATCTAAATCAATCTGAATGGAATGTACTCCCTGGGAACATAACTCCATACATCTGGAACAATATACACCTTTTGAAGTATGCTGTTAATAGCCCTCTTAAATGGTCAGTTGTGATCTATTAACAGACAATAGGAGAAAGGATACTGAAAGACAAATAAGTGCCAGGAGGACATTTGTCTTTTTGCAGGAAAGATGCAAATCTAACTTAGAGTGTTTTACAATGCAATTACTCTACTTCTAAAAGAATCTTAAGGTACAAGAAGAGTTACTTTCGCCTATATGCTTTGTAACTTTCCTCACATATCTGTGTGTATGAGAGAAGAGGTCTTACCCTTTTATTGATCAATAAAAGTTAGATTTTGTTCTTCAAAGCCTCTGCTTAAGTTCATTTTTGGCACATCATGATCTAAAGTTATAGCTGAACCTTACAGTTAGAAAATGATATTATATAGCTTTTTTTTTCTTGATTGACCAAAAACAGTGCTGGCTGGTCATTTCTGAAGTTGAAGTCCACTCATCTTAAAGCTGCCAAGATTGAGAAACACTGACCTAGACAATAGGTACCTTTAGAAGAAAGGATAGGAGCAGAATAATGCAGCAATTGTTTCTGATTGGATTCACCCTGGAGAGCTCTTCAGGCAGAGAATGCCTTCAGGAGACAGCCTTTTGACTATCCTCTGTAAGACAGATTCATGGCCAGCCTGCTATGGCCTGGGAGCAGGGTCATTTAGCTCATGAGGAACTATTAAAAAATAAAAAAGCCCAGACTTTTATTCTTTTATTCAGCAAAAATTCCCCCTTATAGTTGCCCGTCACACTTAGTTGAAATATACTTCTAATCAGGCAGCAAAGGTCCTGCATAAGAGATCAGCAACCTTTCTGCTTCTGTTTTTGCTTAAGTTTGTCGTTGCTTTCCATTCCTCTCTTTTCTTTACAAGGACATCAACCTTTATTTATTATATAGCCCAAGAAAATACATCTATCTACTAGGGGAAAAAAACCACAAATTCGTAAGCATGCTTATTAATGCTACCTATTTTTTAATATTAACACTAGATTACACACTAGATTTTCCACTTTCCCTTTGACTTCCATAATGAGCAATAGTGGGTTTTTGTTTCCTTTAACAAAGCCACTGCCATGTCTCAGTTTGTTAATGGTTTCACCTCCGGTTTTGATTCCCACCAAGAGAGTCTTTAAGGGATCAAAAAGTCAAGAAGGCAACCTCAAAGCCATCATCAAAGTCCTTTTTTACATCTTGATTTTTGAGTACTTGCTGTGGACATCCCTGGTAGTTATCTGCCTAGAGCAGTTAGCACTTTAATTGCCTCTTTATCGGCTGCTTGAAGAATGCTTTCTGACCTGAAGATGTCCACATGAATACATAGTTCTTTTAACATGCCCAAATCATTATTTTTTACCATAGTCATAATGAAATATTTTGATTAAATTAAATAATTTATATATTATGTTCTTTTTTTTTTTGTTCTGAACCTCTAACAATGTTGTTCACGGGTTGATTTCTCTGGATGTTATCTTCTCCATCAGGCTTCCTTTTTCTTTTAACCTGTATTTGTCACATACTCCTTACCTTAAGTGCAATATTTTACTGCATGAGTAACTTGATCAGATCATGGCAGCCTATTGTGGTTATCTACGTGAATCAAAAGCATTACCAATAAAATCACAATTACAAAGATTTAGTTTAAAAAAATATCTTCAAAATGTAGCCTAAAACTCTCTTTAAAAATTCTTTTATTTAGTATAAGAATCCAGGATTGCTGAATTAGGATCAAATAGTATATTGCCATCAACTTAAAAATATAGGGAAGGATCTTCAAACAAAATTATGGATTCAGATTCACTTCCAAGAGGCTGGAAATTACATAAAGTTGGTGTCACTACCAAGAAGCTTTACATTGCTTCTCTCTTGGCCCCCTTCTTAATAGACACCCACAAAAATACCATCTTGACATTGTTCCTGTGCTACAAAGTCACAAGTACTGCATTTTTTTTCTTCATAAGGAGTTGCTCAAGTTCCTTAATATTTTTGGATTTGTTTGTCCTGGGATTTTTTATGCTACGTATTTTTTTCCTGATGCCTTTTTTCAAATTTTGTAGCCTCTATATTTTTGCTGTAAACCTATATTACAGGTTTACATTGCAATTGTTATTGTGCTTATATTTTTTTCTGTTACTGTTTTAATCATTATTTAGAACATTATTTGTCCAGTAAATTTGTCCATTTGCTCATTGCCTGTAACTAGACAATATGCAAAAATTAGTATGTAAATAATGAATAATTGGGGAGGAACAGATAAGCAATATGAGATTGCCATTCTGTAGCTGTTTTTTGTTGAAACACAGCAAACTCTGCTGAAGCTCAGAGTTACAATACTTGTAAAGCAGAAGTGGTACTCAGCAGGTTCTGACCATTTCTGGAGAACCGGTAGCAGAAATTTTGAGTAGTTCAGAGAACCGGCAAATACCACCTCTGACTGGCCTCGTTCCCATCTATTCCTGCCTCTGGAGTCCCAGCTGATCGGCTGAGTCTTCTTTTGTTGCCCTGCACAGGAGAATGGAGCTGGAAAGCAGGTTAGTGGCGTGGGGAGGGAATGGGGATTTTGCAGTATCCTTCCCCTGCCATGCCCACTAAGGCACTCCCACCAAGCCATGCCACACCCATAGAACTGGCAGAAAAAAAAATGAATCCCATCACTGTTGTAAAGTATTAAAGAACCCACCTAGCTTCAAATACTTTTTATTTTGTTGAATAGCCATCAAATTATTGTTACGGATAGGCTGGAAACAGGATCTCCAACAGAACAGAACCCAGAGCTTCTTCAATAGGAGCTTTAGAAATTCTTTAATGAAAAATGGATTAACTAATTGAACCAGGATTTCATACAACTTATTTCTCACAATGATTCTCAAAAGCTTCCAATGGATCAAAATTTTCTAGCTGTGTTAGACCCCTCCCATAATTCAGTTAGTCCTCAGCTAAAATGTAACTCTCAATGTATGACCATGGAACATTTGGTTGCTCAGCAATGCAGTTGTTAAATGAGTCATCATGTTATCAGATTGATTTTTACCATGTCGTTAAGCAAGTCACCACAGTCCAGCTTTATAAGCTGCAAATCCAGCTTCCCCAATTTACAGTCACGTGATCACAAAATGCTGCAATCATTGTGAATGCAAACCTGTTTCCAAGTGCATGTATTTCAATCACTTAACTGGTGTGATGGTGCAATAGATCTAACTTTGAGAATGGACTGTAAATCATATTTTCTGAGGCTGTTGTAACTTTGAACCATTGCTAAACAACAGTCATAAGTCAAGGACTACCTGCATTTACTCTCAAATATGTAAACCTAAATTTGTATGTTAAATGCATGCATCATCCTTTCAATGTGAATTTTAGCTCAGAATGCGTGTTTAAAGCTATTTTATGAAATCTAGCACACCAAAAAATAAACGTTTCTTGAGAGAATCATTTTGATGTAGGATACTTCTAAAGGGAAAAATAATCATCATCATGTAAAATGAATAGGTTGGCTTCCCCCCCAAATATAATATGTGATCAAGAATATTTTGTAACCACAAAGGAGTGTGCTCTTCTCATGACAAAGTCAATGATTTCAAAGTCACAATCATGGCCCATAATACTTATTGATGGCCTTGAAAAGGTGCCTGCAATGCTTAATGTAAAATTGAATCTAGTTCTACTCTGTTCTACTCTGTTTTTACCTGATCAATCTGAACATTTAACCAGGGATCATCTTTGTTTCATCTACAGAGAAATGATTACCTTCTAACTTAGCTTACTCAACATTGGACTGAGTTTCTCATTAGTGAATTGGAACATGCAACCATACAACACAAATTAACTTTCATATACAGAGTTTCTTTTTTCTTATTTGGCAAAGGAAAAAGCAAGTGCTCAAATACCAGTGTGACAACCTTAAGAAAAAAATACAACTCACAAAAACCAGCTTTACAATTTTTTGTGCTATCACTGAGTCTAAGTCAGCCAAGGAAAATGATTTTGGAAATCTGAGAAGTTCTGTGGCATACAACAGTGAAATCAAAAGGATTTGTAATTTTTATTCCAATTAAAGAACAACAATCTTTATTGCAAGCTGAGATTTTATTTCTTTTCCACCCACGATCTTATTATCTTTTTTTCCAACTTCAAAAGGAGACAACTATTTTATAAATTCCTTTCTACCCATAACGAAAAGGGCAAATGTAGCTTATAGAAAAAAGTTGTTTCAGATATGCACTTGATTTCAATCTGTAGGAAATGCAGCTGCAGTCTAACCCCATTATGAGAAATAGAGCTGAATAACTTGTTCCCATTGTCGAAGTATGTGTGCCTGGAGAGTATTGTATGATGCTGGAGAATAAATATGAATTAGGGTGGCCACCATATTACATGGGAAATATGAAGCCAGAGAGAAGAGGTGGAAAGAGAGTGGTAGAATAGACACCTATGTAAGATGGACCACTGGAGAATTAGCAGGTTGTACTTTGGTTTCAGTTAGTGTCCCAGAATATTTATCAAGAGCAAGCCTCATTTTCCATGTCTGAAGAGCAGCCAATACCTAATTGTCAGCAGAGGTTCTCAACATGATTAACATTTTCCACAATGGATATTCACTACATAGGGACAAGGAAATTAGCCAATGGACTAGCTCACTTCTTATTGCTTCTCTTTTAACCAAGTGGCTTTTTATAACACCTGAAAAAGACTAGAGTGGGCATAATAAAACTGCTCCTAAGTGAAGGATAATTAAAGGTGCCTACTATGCATGTTGACTTAAAAATAATTCTGAATGAATGCAATGAGATTTCTTCCCAAATAAATACCTAACCTATCTTTTCAGCTGAACAGGAAGAGATGGGGTGCAGGGGTTGAAATCTAATATTTGCCCCAGTTAGAATTCCAGTTGTGTTCTATAATGTACTGGGGGAAATCATTGATTTCTGTTGAGACCCTGCCACCAGAAGGAAAAGTCAGTGCTGCATTAGATGAAGTTTGCCCTCCAGTAGATGAAAAGCTCTGGAGTCCATAATAGCTTCACATAGGATGAGTGCATTATTTCTCATCTCCTTTCACACTGTTCTAATTGTATAAAGCCTTGAGGGCTACATTTATCGAAAAGTATTCTCAGAATATGCTACTAGCTGATAAGGACTGACTTACTATTAAGCAGAGCAAGGCCAGCTACCTTAGAGGCAGCTGGTGATGGGGTTTCCTCAACAAGCAAAAAAATTTGGTTCCTTACCTTGTTATTGTAATTTTATTGACTGAGAGAAGCAGAGGTACATGTGCATTCTTTTTTTGTTAACCCCACAAGAGTCACAGTCACATGGATCGCCTTGAGTCTTAGGAATATTGTGGGTGGAGGAGAGAGAGGAGGAAACTTATTTGCTGTTTCACACCATCTTGAGACAACCCTGTTGGTTGCTCCAGATTGGTTCTTTTTTTAAAAAAAATGTCAGAACAAATAAAAAAAGGATGGGGTAAGACATCTCCCTTAGTCAAGCTGGATAAAATTCATGTCTTTATTGCAGTTCTTCCAGTTCATGGCCTCTCTTGGAAAGCAGTGGAAAACTACTCATAACAACAATTTCTCTCCCACTGGAACTTTGGTTTTATACCATTTTGTTTTCATTCAGACATTAAATTACTGCTGATATTTCAAATAACAGAGCAGGTAGCATAACCTCCCTGACCATGGTTGATCTTGAAAAAGCTAAGTAGCGTCAAAGCTAAAGATGGATAGCTTGAGAATGGGTAGTGAGAGATGGGTAGCCAAAGATAGCTTGATAATCCTAGGCTACAAGCTAGTCATGGAAATCACAAAGAGCAATCTGAAAGCTGGTTATGGCAGTCCACTTCTACAATGTTGCAAAGAAAATGGCAGACAAATCTATGAAATTGCTAGGAGTCAAGTTAGATTCCAGGGAGATTTTCCCTTACCATAATTTTAGGGAAGAATATTTGGCTGGCTGAGGAATTCTGGGTGTTGAAGTCCACAAGTCTTAAAGGTGCGAAGTTTGAAGACCCCTGATCTAGAGTTTACTATTTTGATGTTCAACATGTTGATACCACTATAGCTTTGAAGAAAATCTTTGTGGGTATGAGTATTTCAGTATGACTAGTCCAGAGAGGATGCCAGTCTAGATTAATTTGCTTCCTTCCATCTTTTTATAATTGCTAAATACTTCTTTATCAGGATTTGATGATAGGATTTAGTTTCATGGATTTAGGAACTAAGCCTGAAAGAGTTACATAAATTACTTCACCAAAGCTAATGCTTTCTAAAATGAATTTAAAACTTGACTGGTTTTGTGCAAACGTGAATAGCAGAATTATTTCTAGGATGTAATAATGATTTGATTTAGGGGGAGGGTGATAATCTTTCTGTTACAATTATGTAAGAAAAATTGAGGTGGGATAGTTTCACTTGTGCAATGTCAATCAAAGCAGGCAATTTGCTTAAAGGTTGCATACACAAGCCATTATTAACAGCTCACTAATGACTTCTTTCCTTCTTCCTCATTACTGAGTCTGGATTAGTCAACTGCTCATTTCTCTGTTATATGGACCATGTGGTTTCACCAAGTCTTCTGCTCCTGTATCACTTTTTGAGGCCTTAATTCCCCTTGATAAAAATCAATTTTGTTGAGTGACAATGAAAGTAATTAAACATTTCCAATTCATTGCTACCCCGTTTCTAAATAGCCAACAAGTTGAAGGCAGCAACAACATCACTTGATTGTTCTTCTTTTAAAATATGAATAATGAGGAAATAGGATCATTTAATTTGTCTCGATTGATTGGTTTTTACATAATGATTTTAGAGCTTGCTATTGCTGCCATTACCAACCAAATGAAAGTATACCATCAGATGAATTTTTGGAACCTAACTTATCACATAGACACAAAATCAATCCCTTTAAAATCTCTTAGCCTTTAAAGGCAAAACATATAGAATTTATCTAGCAGACTAATCAGTAATGAATATTTGGCTATGGCATAAATGATCAAAGCCTAATTCCTAAAAGAATATTGAGTTTGTCTAATAAATAGTCCATAATTTAAATGTAGATGTATGGAAGCTTCCAAAATAGATCTACAAGTATATCACTTATAAAAATTCAAATATGTCTTATGATAAGTTGGTATTGCAGGGTTTGTGTAGTCACAATTTTTTTTCATTTTTCAAAAGAAAATGAATTCTGAGTCACAGCTCCTACAATTGTCACTGTTGCTGTTTTTAACATTTCTCCACATAAATGTAGAATTCACTTATTTTCAAACAGCAGTCACCTAGTTCTTACAGCAAAGCAATCAACACGTTGTGATTTCTTCATCGGGTTTTTTGTTGTTGTTGCTGTTTTCTGCCACTGATTAGGCCTGAGAGAAAGTGACTGGTCTTTCTGGTTTCCATGCCTAAGGAAAAACTGAAACCTGGATTTCCCCATCTGGAGTCCAGTATCTTCACCACCGCATCATGCTGTACCACAATTAGTGGAATTATCTTGTGGGTTTTAAGTAAAATTGTATATCATTTGATAATTTAAAATGTTCTTACCAATTTGAAAGAGAACATGCTTCAAATTGCATGCACAGGTACATGTGGTAAAAATGACTTGGAAATCAGATCTTAAATTTTTCCAGTCTTAAATGTTTCTGAGTTCTGAATGCATTGCAACCCGCTCTACAGAAAGCTGCAGTAGCATAAGCCTTTTCCTTCTCTTCTACTGAAGAACCTGCAGATTCAGATATTGTATGGTGAGATCAGTGAAGCTAGACAACAGTCTAATGTTGTTTCTTTAGAGTGAGGAAGCTGTTGGAAGTGCCCTAAGTATAAGCTAAGTTATATACTTCATGCCCCAGTGGACCAGAGAAGGAAATGTGTTCATATACACATCTATGGCACAAATTGTCAATACAGATAGCCCTCAACTTACATCCAGTCACTTAGTGACTGTTCAAAGATGGTGCTGAAAAAAGTGACTTACAACCATTTTTCACACTTACAACCATTGCAGCATCCCTGTGGTCCCATGATCAAAATTTGGATGTTTGGCAACTGGTATGTTTTTTATGACAGTTGCAGTGCCCCAGCGAGGGTCATGTGATCATCTTTTTTGACCTTCTGAGAAGCAAAGTCAATGGGGAGGCCAGATTCACTTAACAACCATGTTAGTAACTTCACAACTGCAGTGAAGTTCACTTAACAAGTGGGGCAAGAAAAGTCATAAAAAGGGGCAAAGTTCACTTAATAACTATCTTGCTCAGCAATGGAAATTTGGAGCTCAATTGTGGCCATAAGTTGAGAACACTAGTGCAGCACCTGGGAGCTGCACTAGATCATTACCATTATCGCCATCACCTAAACTTCCATGCTTAACTTTCATGAAATTATCTAAAAATATTATAATGTCAGCTAAGGATAACTAAACAATTTTAATAAAATAAGGTAGCATGACTAAGCAATCATCAGTGTGCTTTGCAATCTACTTAACTGTCTTCAAGTTTTGAAAAACAAATCTCAAAAATATTAAAATATATTTTGCTGAAAGCAAAACCATATAAATACTATACTTCCCTACTCAAATTAATTCTAACATAATCATTTCTGCTTCTTGAAGGTTTTTTCCCCTTATTTGTCATTATACTTTTGTTAATCATCTGTCATCTGTTTTCAAGGAACTGGATAAAGTGCAGATTCATTGACAGTTGAAATACTCTTTAACCTATATAGATTAAACAGTCTGAACAGTAAATTATTATAGGATTTTACTCTGCTTTTAGCTGAAATCTTTTACCTTCAAAAACTGCATTATCAAAATGTTATAATGTGTTGTAGCTGGGACATGGAATTTCATTCCATTGCAGTTCACTTTAAACTCTCTACTTATATTTCCTATAGGCATAATATAACCAAATTATTATTTCATTTGAACAGCCTTTATTATCACATTATTGGTGATTGATTGATTGATTGAAAATAAAGGAGTCCCTGAAAATTTTACTCCAATAGTCATTTCCAACTATAGGAGGTGCTGTTCATCTCCATTTCAAAGTGGATTGATTATAGGCCATTAAATTGATACTGCTTCATATGGTTATATTGTGGTATGACCACGGACCAGAAGCCGTACTACAGCTGCATCACTACCTGCTTCAAACCCCTCTGACCCATACATGAAGCGAACGGACGCCCACCATGAAGATTTGGCACGACCACGAACACGACCAAACAACAGGATCATAGCTCACCAGCTCAAATCCCCCGGCAACTACAACTAACCTGAGCGCAACCAAGCCCCCACCTGAAAAGAACATACCCCCAGCCAATCAGAACACAGCCAACCCCACAACCAATCAGAACACAGCCAAGCCCCCACCCAATCAAGTCACACCCCCACTAGCAGTTAAAAGAAGAAGAAGCTGAAAGCTCACATTACTCCGAGAAGCACAAAGCCAAAGACACAAGCCTGAAGATGACGAATGAGATTTCATAGAAATGTTGCCAAGATACTTCCAATTTTATGCGGGAGAAAACCCGAATAACCAACGATAGATCTATTGATCTATCTATTTATCTATCTATCTATCTATCTATCTATCTATCTATCTATCTATCTATCTATCTATCTATCTATCTATCTTTTTTCTTACATTTATGTTATATAAATGTTTTCGTAGATTTTCACGGGTACAGGTACGTAAGTATGTAGGTCTAGGTGTGTTCGGGTCTTTTCCCATGTAAGTTTAAGAGTATCTTGGTGACATTTCGGCGAGGTCCCACTCCCCATCCTCAGGCTGGTGCTTTCGGCTTTGTGCCAGTGCAAGTAGCATGTGATCGGAGCTGCCATCTCTCTATAAATACTGGTGGGGGGGGGCTGGTGTGCTGGGCTGGTTGGCTGCGCTGCTGCCTCTTGATTGGCTGATGGAGTTGATGTTGGTATAATGGGCTGTGTGATGGTCTTGTGAGTTTTGTTGTGGAGATATCCTGGATCTTGTGCTGTAATCTCCTGGGTCATTTGTTTTGTAGTGATCTTTTTTCCATTAGCCTCTCATGTTTTAACGGCTTGGGTGATGGGTTGTGTGATGGGCTTGTGAGTTCTGTTGTTGTGGTATCCTGAGTCCTGCGTTGTAATCTCCTGGGTCGTTTGTGTTTTGATCTCTTTTCCATTAGCCTCCTGTGTAGTAACGGCTTGGGTAATGGGTTGTGTGATGACCTTGTGAGATTTATTGCTGTGGTATCCTTGGTCTTGTGCTGTGATATCCTGGGTCATTTGCTGTGTTGCAACTTCTTGAGTTCTTGTGGTGTAATTTCCTGAGTTTTTTAATTGGATGTCCTGAGCGAGTGGCTGTGATGTAGCATTCTGGGTTTTAGTCTGGCTTCGAGTTTGGGGTCTGGGTCTATGTTCTTGGCATGTGTCAGCTTGTTTGGTTTTGGGGTCAGGGTGTGTGACAGCTGGCGAAGCAGCCATGGTCTGTTTTCTGGATGGTGGTTATCCTTCGTTTATAGCATGGGCCTGGGTCTGATGAGGGGGATTGGTGGTGGTGTCCCGTGTTGTTTTGTGTCTGGTGTTGGTTTTCCTGGCTGGGACTCATTTGTTGGTGAGGGCTAGCTTCCAGATGTCTGGTAGGCAGGAGGTATCGTCCCGTCTATTCATGTTATGGGGGTGTTTCTCTATCTTGATGGCTTCCCTGATTATTCTCTTGCTGGAGTGTTCAATATTGGATATTAATTTGGTTCCTTTGAAATTAATTTCATGTCCTGTGGCTTTAAGGTGCTGGAAGAGGGAGGAAGTATTTTCTTCTCTTCTGACTACATTTTTGTGTTCTGCTATGTGTGCATTTATTCTCCTGTGTTTGTCCAATGTATGTGGCTGGGCAATTGTTGCATGATATTTCATAAACTCCTTGATTTTCTAGCTGGATCTTGTCTTTGGGGTTTCTTAGGATGTTGGCTATTTTTGGGTCAGTACTGAAGGCTGTCCTGATATTGTGTTTGTGGAGAATTTTGCTGATTTTGTCTATGGTGCCTTTGATGTAGGGGAGGAGTGCAATACCTTTGTCTTGTTCTGTGTCTTGTTTTTGGGGGGGTATCTCTTTTCGGATTAGATTGGTGATAGTGTTTCTTTGGAATCCGTTGGAAATTAATACGTTAGGGAGGGTGTGTAGTTCTGCTCTCAGGTGGTCTTTGTCAGCTAGGCATTTGGTTCTGGAGATGAGGGTCTTGGCTACGAAGTTGATCTGTGCAGGGTGGTGATGGGATTGTGCATTTAGGTAGCAGTTGGTGTGGTTTTTTTTCAGTAGAATAGTGTGTTCTAGTGAGCCATTGGGTTTTTTGTAAATTAGGATGTCCAGGAAGGGAAGTTGGTTGTTGGTTTCTGTTTCCGTGGTGAATTGTATTTTGAGGTGTAGGTTGTTAAGATGTGTGAGGAAGTTGTCCAGTTTTTCTTTCCTGTGTGGCCAAATTACGAAAGTGTCATCTACATATCTGAGCCAGAGTTTGGGTTTGTGTTCGGATTTGTCTTGAGCATAGGTTTCAAAGTGTTCCATGTATAGTTTAGCGATGACGGGGGAGAGGGGTGATCCCATGGGTGCTCCTTCTATCTGTTCGTATCTTTGTCCATTGTGGATGAAGTATGTGTTGGTTAGGCAGAGGTTGCTCAGATCTAGGATATGTTTGGGGGGTGGGTTGATTTTTATATATATATATATATATATATATATATATATATATATTTATATATATATATATATATATATATATTTGTTTTCTTAAGTTTTCAGGGTACTTACATGTATGGTATTTGGCTTTGTTTGGGTATTTTCCCACATCATTATAGTTGTGTTTTTAAAGTTGTAGCAACGTTTCGGCAGAATCTCATCTGCCATCATCAGGCTTCTGTATTGTTTGTCTATATATATATATATATATATATATATATATATATATATATATATATATATATGTGTGTGTGTGTGTGTGTGTGTGTGTGTGTGTGTGTGTGTGTGTATGTGCACGTGTGTGTGTGTGTGTGTGTGTGTGTGTGTGTGTGTGTATATATATATATATATATATATATATATATATATATATATATATATATATATATATATATCAGTGATAGAACAGTGATATAGGCTTGTCATCCTCTTACCATTTTGCTTTGTTAATATGGTGTTACAAAAATCAGTATGGTTTAATAATGTGGATGCTTTCTTTAATGATATACCCAAATATCAGTACTTATTACTACTATGTGAAGAGTTACAATATTAACAATGAGGACAAAAAAATTATTTCAAGACTGAAAAGACAGTGTGACCCAAATTTGTAACCTATCCTGAGAGTGATATTATCTTGATGGATATTATCTTTGTGGATGATACTACAGTTTTGAAATTTTAACTGTATTATCAAACTTTAAAATATTTTATAGTGCTGGTTGATGACTAATTGGATTAGAGCCAACTGGATTAAAACTTTAGGGGAGAACTTTAGTACAGATAATTATTGTACCAGCCTGCAGTGAGTCAGAGTGAAGCATTGATATGTGTAATCACCAAAAACTCCTTCTCCTTCCACATGTCTTGAAATATTCTCACTCGAAAATCCTAATACTGTGTACCATTTTGAGCTTGTACAGAAGAAAGACTGGTTCTGAAAAAAGGCACAGGTTACCCCAAGGTCATTGTCAGAAATCTTTCTTATTTCCTTTCTGCTTAAAATATATATAATTGATTTTGCCATGGTTTAATGCTTATGTTGCTTATAGAGATAAAACAACAACTGTGAGGAGATGAGGTAAACCCATAGGTATCTTGTTGAAAGACTGATTTTATTACAAATTATATCAGTACTGATCACCTTGAATGCATTACAAAAGAAATATTTTATTCAGAACTGGGAAGGCTTTAGGAACATTCCTTCTAAGAAAAGAGCATTTCTGAATAGCCAATATTGGGTAGATCTATAATGAGAACTCTATTCTTTCTGGCCAAAAGTGTACGTCTTTCTTTCCATTGAAAATGGGAACTGCAAAGTGATATGATTCACACGGTTCCCACCAGTCTCTATTTATCCCAGAGATAAATCTCTTTAACCCAATTAACAAAAAGTAGTTTTGTTGAACTCTTGTCTTGTAAAGTTCAGGTGTGTGTACCAAGATATAACTTTGTCCATAGAAGAGAATATACAGTATATAGCTCAGGGTTGAAATGTGGAGTCCTTGGTGCTCCCTGAACTTGGTTATTTGCTTGAAGACATTTCATTATTCAAATCAGTAATATCATCAGCACATCACCTAATACCTGATGATGCTAACTAGTCATGCAATGAAACCTCTTCAAGTAAACAACCAAGCTCAAAGAGCACCAAGGACTCCTTGCCCTCATTTGCTTGTTATTCATTGTCTCTAAGGAAACAGCCACAAATCTTTAAAATCTGTGCTATCCATATTGTTCTAAGTAAGAAAGTTCAGGGAAGTTTGGATTCATCTCCTTTCCAAATTAGATAAACCTGCTGCTGGATAAACCACACAGGTTATTGTCCCTCACATGAAAAGGCGGCAAGGTTGGGTGAGCATAGACTAATTTTGAAAAGCATATTTAGCCATTTACCTCCATCTGCTTACAGGACAAACAGGTTGCGGATATGGAATTGCTCTGTGTCTGTGATCTGATAGTTTGGCTGTTTCTGAACATGGATGCAGAGCTCTTCTTTTAAAAATCCCTAAACAGATAGAGATCAACTGACCTATCCTGCTATGGAGGAAATTCATATTTTAGAACAGAAGATTCTTAAAGTAAATATAAAAATTAAATCAGAGACTTTTCTTTTAGGCTTAATAGATTAAAAAAAAACTTAACAAAAGTATTTGGAACCTTGTTGTTATATATGTTGACAGCAGCAAGAATGCTTTATGCATAAAACATAAATATATTTTAATTCCTAAATAGATAAATGGTTCAAAAAACTGGTGGAATTAGCAGAGGTGTCTAAATTAACTGTTCTAATAAAATAAAACAATACATCCAACTTTGTTTCCACTTGAAAACCACTTCTGGATTTTGTGCTTAAGGTGGGAAAAATGAAACCTTGGTTTTGGGATTTGCTGATTAGATAAATTTGTTGTTATAGAAATGGCTAGTATTTATTTTAAATTGAGTATTTAAAAGTAAAAGGTTGAGACTGTGATATTATTACTTTATCATTTTATTCTACTGCCATAAAAATAGCTGTAAGTAAATGCTTTTCTTTCTTTTTTTCCCTTTACCCCACACTTCCTTTTTTCCCCTTTTCATTTCCCCATTTTCCCACTATTTTCATTTTTATTTGTGTTTCATATTTTGATAAGCTTAATAAAATTATTTTTTTAAAGGCATGAAGGACAACTTGTAGTGAAGCAGAAAAGAATGGTCAATAATAGAGTTTTACCCTTGACAAGTTATATAAGGAATTAACAGCTTTGGCATTAAATCCAATGTTGTCCAGGTGCCAGCAGCAACCAAAAGCAACAGAATGAGGAAAGCCAAATTGCACCTCACTGAAATATTAAAAGTAAAAAGTATAGTCCCACATGCTGGTAAAAGCAGCAGAAACCCTGAAATTCAGCCAGAAATGATAGAAACAGCAATGCAGAATTGGCAAAACCAATGTCTCTTTTTTCAAGTATTTTCAAGAGTAGTTTGGAAAGCATATATTTCAAGAATTTCCTACAGCGAAAACCAAAATGACCAAGAAAAGTGACTTGAACCAGCCTAAGACAGCCATTTGGAGCTGAGCAGATTCCATACCTAACTATATCAGCAATCACGTTGTTGGTAACTGCTAGAAAGAATGTTAAGATGTTTCAGTTGGTGTAACAACAATAGAGTTGGAAGGGATGCTGGAAGTGTTCTAATAGCCTGTTCGAACAGGAAACCCTGTACCAGGGTTGTCAAACTCATGGTCCACAGATCAGATGAATCAAATGTTTACCACACCCAGTTTAGCGAAGGGGGGAAAGTTGTGATACATCACATGATGTATTGTTGCATCACGTTGTGTATCATTGTGTCGCTGCAAGTTTGATACCCCTGCTCTATGCCATTTTGGACAACTGGCTGTCCATCCTCTTCTTAAAACTTCCAGTAATGGGGCACCCACAATTTCTGAAGGCAAGGCATTTCACTGGTTAATAGTTCTCACCATTAGGAAATCTCTCCTTAGTTCTACGTTGCTTCTCTCCTTGATTAGTTTCCATCCGTTGTTACTTTTTCTTCTTGCCTTCTGGTGCTTTGGAAAATGGTTGACCCCTCTCATATTTGTGGTACCCCTTCAAATATCGGAACACTGCTATTATGTCTCCCCTAGTTCTTCTTTTCACTAGACTAGACATACCCAATTCCTGCAATCATTCTTCATAAGTTTTAGCCTTCAGCCCCCTAATCCTCCTCATTGCTCTTTTCTGCACTCTATCCAGAGTCTCTCTTTTATATATTGCATGTCAACTCGTGAAGCATCCATGACCTGCTCTCAAGTTGCCATAAGCATCAAGGACTTTGAATTTCAGTGAAAACAAAGCACATTCCAGCTGGCAATGTCAAGGTCATCTCCACAGGAACCCACAGTGGCTGGAGGGAGTGATTTCTAAAACCTGCAAAATTGCTTCATTGGGGAATGTGACTGATGACACATCTTGGGGGGGGGGCAACAGGGTCAGAGCCAAAGTGTGAATTAAGTAAGGTCAGAGTTGGCTCCATTTGGTCCATGCCAACATGAAGCTCCTAATAAATAACTGGATTTCTTTTGAAGCTTGGCCTGAGGCTCATGATTTAATTAGGGCATCAGTTGGAACCCTGACATTGCAGTGACAAAACTGGATGCAGTATTGCAAGTGTGGTCTTACTAAGGCTTTACAAAGTGGTATTAATAGTTCATGTGATCTTGACCTTTTGTCTCTCTATTAATGCAGCCTACATACAAAAAATGCTTTTTTGGTGGTGTCTGCACACAGTTAGGTCATATTTAAGTCATCGTGTGTTAGGACTCCAAGATTCCTTTCATGGTTACTGGATTGAGCCAAGTTTCACCTGATATGTAGCTGTACAATTGTTTTTTCTTGCCTAAGTGTACAATCTTACTTTTATCCACACTGAATTTCATTTTGTTAGATAGGGTCCAGTTTTCAAGGTTGTCAAGATCCTTCAGGATCCTTCTGAGCTTATCTTCTGGGGTTAGGTTTATTCCTGTCAGCTTGGTGTCATCTGCAAGTTAGAGGAGTTCCCCTTCCATTCCATCATCTAAATCATTTGTGAAAATATTGAAGATTACTGGACCTAAAATGGAACCTTGAGGTGTTTTTATTACCTTTAAAGCCCTGAATGGCATGGGTCCAGATTACTTGAGGAACCATCTTACCAAAATGGGACTGGCCTACACTATTGACACGGAGGGGGCAGGTTCCATAAATCAGGGAATTTTGGCTGGTGGGTTCAAGAAAAGAGCCTTCTCTGCTATGACTCCTGCCCTTTGGGTCATTTAACTCCCACAGGTAAAATCAGCTCCCACCTTTCTAACATGCATAAGGGCTTGAAGACCTGGTTCTGACAGCTGGCTTGGGGTCCCAACAGGAGACCATCACATTAGAGGTGGTTGACGAATTAAGAGAAGATCCCAGATCAAAACCAACCCTCCCTGTGCATCCTGCTCCTTCCCTCCCCATCTTTTAACTGTAACTTTATTTTAGATTGGAATTATATTTTATTACTTTCAGAAATGTTTATCTTTTAAGATTTCATTGCTTTTAATATTTTGATCCACCCTGAGTTGCTTCTAAATGAGAAGAGCGTCAAATAAATTTAATAAATAAAATAAATATGCTACAGTGCTGTTTTTTCTTCTTTCTGTGATCAAAAATAATAAATTATGTATTTTATTATTTGGTGACACAACTTCTAAAAGAAAACAGCATTGCTAAATGTGCTCTATTACAAGTAATAAGTGAAACTGTTGCCAACATTTTTTCACTTACATTTGTTGGTTAAACTGCATTGCAATACCCTGGAAAAAGGAAGAATTAGCCTTTGTATTTCCATCAGCAATGGCTGGAGGTTTATAACTTCTTGATTGCTCTTGACAATGAAATAAAATATAATCAGCAGAAACCATCTCAGTGGTGGTGTTTTTCATAGCTAACAAACTCCTGCCACCATTCCAATAAGTTTTTTAATTAACACACTTTATTGAAGTCACCAAAAACATCTGACACTTTTGCTCTTCAGTGACACAGCACTCTCATTTCAAATCTTTCATTGGCCTTGTGATCCCTGGTAAGTGAATTCTTGTTCTACTTCTGTCCTTTCCTGATTCTGATGCCTATCTGAACTTTCTCATTTAGCAGAGTAGCAGATATCCTCACTAAACCTTTTTTTTCTATTCTTTCAAAGAGAGTGAAAAGAACAAATAGTTTTTAAATAGGATGGAGATGGATTCTTTGCTGTTTCATTTCTGATTTGTTCAAAATTGCTTGAGTTATATAGATCTTGACTTTCAGATATATGTTCTCGGTGTTGTCCATGAAGCAGTTGAACTTGGTGGACTATAAGTTTTTGCTACTTGCATTAAATGTCAATTCCTTTTCAGGAGACATAAGAAGTGAAGAGCACAGTAAACTTGTTTTGGCTATAATACCTCTCAGCTTTCAAAGATTAGGTAATACATATTGGCCACATCACACACATCTGACCCAAATGACTTAATTCTGGTGGTTCCCAACATAATTTGCTTCTAAAACCTGGAAAACCACAAAGACAGAGCAAAAAGCTACCACCTAATTGACCTTTGGAGCTTCTGCTACAAATTCCTGGAGAGATAAATTATAAAAAGTATAGGTCCCATAATACATGAACATTTGCTTGTGGAGCAAGCCAGCTTCCAACATAACTGGAGCTGCATAGATCAGGAATTAAGCCTAATAGTCCATATTGAAGCTGGATTCTAATGAGGCCTAAAAACAGGATTGTGTTTGTGGACCTACCTGAACCATATGACACAGTATGGCTGTACTGTGCACAGTACTGTCTTTGAAAACTGTATGTCAGGACAACCCTTGTCAGGTAAATGAAAAAAAATTAGCCACTAAATATTAATCATTGTACCAATATCAGCAAATAACCAGTTGCTAGTGGGTTGCTCAGTCTTCCACTGTTCACTGCCTCGCTGTACAGGCAGATAAAAGTAAGAAGCATGATGCAAACTTATGTGCAAGGCTTAAGTAGGAACAAAGAAACCAGAACTCCCTTGCTCTCCAAAAGATAAGGAAACATCTCTCTATTGTTTACAAGCTTTAGATTCTAAAGAAAAGGGAAGGGGAAAAACAAAGAAAAGTGGAATTATTCCTGGGACTTTCACTAATCTAAGTGAAGTGTATTTCATTTATTGAAGTCAGTGAGTGCCAAAATGGTGCTCAAGAGGCAGCTAAGAAAAAGCATCTAAAGATAATAAGCAATAATAAAAACAAACCATTAAAATTGTTCTCCCAAATGTTCCCAACAGGCAAACTGGATTAAACCCTAAAGGCAGCTTTAACAGATATTTAAACTTGGCCACCTTCTTAGCATTCTCTCACAAGAAGATCTGGTATATTCAGAGTTTTGAAGCTAGATACGATGCTAATATTTTTAAGAAAATGATAGGTTTTTTCATGATGGAGAAGGTTGCATCCTCTTTTGTTATCAGAAAAAAACTCCACCTGTAACTTTAGCCTTATTTGAGTTCCAAATGCAAACCTTGTGATTGCTTAGAAATGACTCTACATTAAGACTAAATCTATCTTCCTGGGAAATGAATGCTGTGTTATAAGTTGCAATGTCCATCAGCCACTAAAAAGGAAAACTAGAACCTTCAGCTTTCTCATTGTCATCAAGAAAAGGCATCTTTCTTCCCTGAAATGTCTGAAAATTTAATAGCCTTGGATTATCATGATTGCTTTTATTCCAATCCAATGATGAAGATGATGATGATGATGATGATGATATCCATTCAGTCAAGTCCAACTCTTGACAATTCTACTGGCTAGGTCTCTCTTCTGGTCATATCTTCTGATTTTGCACTATTCCTTTGAGGTTTTCTATGCTTTGATTGGTGTCAGCTTTGATAGTGTCCAGCACCATGTTCTTTGATGCCCTGCTTTATTTTTACTGCTAACTCTTCCAAATATAATTACTTTCTCCATTGAATTCTCCCCCATGACATGTCCAAAGTAAGTGAGATGCAGTTTCATGATTTTGCCTTCTAGTGACATGTCTAATGTTGAGTCTCATAGTTTTGAATATGATGGAGAAAAATCAAAACAATAAATAAACTTCCTCCTGCTTGCTTCATTAAGTTTGCTTAGGACAGGGGTCCCCAGTCTCCAGTCCGTAGTCTAGTATCAGGCCACAGCTCCTTGGGAATCAGGCTGTGCAAGCAGCAGGCAAGCATGTGAAGCTGCATAAGTGGCACACTCATAAACAAAACCATCCCTATCCCCCACCACCACCATTGGTCCATAGAGCTGGAAAGGTTGGGGACTGCTGGTTTAGGAATGAGTGCATCCAAGTGTTTCAACCATCCCCGGTCTACTAGGAAGGCAACCCCACTCATCTTCTCCTGGTGTACAGCCAAATGATTTCAAGGATGACTTCAGCTTCTGCCACATCCCAACCATGATGGGCATGGTTGAAATGCTCTGAGATAAATTTGAGTGCAGAGATCTACTCTTATCTATTTGAGCTTATTAAAACCTACATTCTCTGGTCCTTCCGAACTATTTGCCTAACTTCTGTTGCCAATTCATGGATGACAGGAAATCTGAAAAGGGAAAGAGAGGAGGAAGGTCAATTTCGTGCCAGCTGTTCCTGAATCAAAAAGCCCTGCTTTCCCCCAATGAAAAGATTGTTTCCCACAAGAGTGATGCCTGCAAAGGAGTTTTCCTCTAGAATATATCAAAACTAGTGGTGGGATTCAAAATATTTTACTACCGGTTCTCTGGGTGTGGCTTGGTGGGCATGGCAGTGGAAGGATACCATAAAATCTCCAGTCACAGGTGGTATTTGCCAGTTCTCTGAACTACTCAAAATTTCCACTACTGGTTCTGCAGAAACAGTCAGAACCTGCTGAGTACCACCTCTGGTCAAAACACCACCTTCCTAACTTGTAAGGTGCAACCCCCAAGCTGCATGGGGAGCCTGAGGTGATGTGGATCAAGTGAAAAAAATATTTTTCCACCTTATTTTTCTCTCTTTATCTGCCACTTAAGAGAAGAAATAGAGGGCAGGGGGAAGAAAGGAGGGAGGGAGGGAGGGAGGGAGGGAGGGAGGGAGGGAGAAGTTTTCCTCTTCCTAAACATAGAGGAAGGAAAATTAATGGGATATGCATCTTCTTCTACCAGTAAGATCCATCAAGGGCTACTCCATCTGCCCTCTCCCATTCATGCATGGTGATCAGAATCTTTATCACTTCATTCTCAAGTCAAAAGACAAGGCCAAAGATTGGTTTGCACTCTTTTGAGTTGGAACATTTCTGTGCTGCCCCACCTAGTGAAGAGCAGCACTTTCAATGCTGCTATGCAAAAAGTCCTATTTCTGACATTTAGGTTGGAAATGTACTGAGTATCTTTAATTTTTTTTTTCCTTTGGAGAGACAACTCCTAATCAGAAGTCTCCTGGTTCAAAGTTGGATAGAACAGGATTGGTAACATTGTCCTAGTAAATAATTCATCAACAGCAAGTGAACATATGTTGTTGTTACAGCATTCATTTGGGATGAATATCTCATGGCCAGACTACATTCTTTCAAATACAAAGATGTATAGCATCTTAACTGTGCTTTTCTTTGTATGAGATCTTAATCAGGATTATGGTACACAAATGGCATTCTTTGTAGGGGAAAGAAGAGCCCTTCCCTTTGTTAGGCTGAAGAGAAAGGGGGAGGGGGGAGGGAGGGAGAGGGGGAGGAGAGAGAGAGAGAGAGAGAGAGAACAAATCATAGCAACTCAGCATTTATTATCTCTTGTCATATATCAACTACTCTTTTTAATTTTTCAATATTAACTGCATAGGGTTTTTTTTACCATTAATGGTGCATCCTTTCAAGGATTATAATTGCAAAATGGATTCTGTAATGAATTTTGCAAATGATTTTTTTCTCCAACCATACTGTACATAGTGCATATTATAAAGATTATAATCTCTAAACTGAATTTAGATTAAGTCAATGATACTGAATGAAGTGAATATGAATATTTATGTATTGAATGATCCTGAGAAAACGGAATGATCATTTATTCAAGACTTTGTTTACACTACAAGGCTCTACTTAAAGTATAGTTTCTCTGGCTATTACAAAGCATGGTTTGTTTACACTAACCACAAAGCAAGAGTGTAAATTTATGAGGACTGTAAACTGATTTACGAGGATTATAAAACTGCTCTAAACTGCAATAAAACACTGAAGATTCTATTTATCTGCAATTATCATTCTACCTTCTTCTGTGGATTACAAACTATAAAAGCTACAATATTTTTAAAAGAACATCTTCAGTATGAATAGAAACAACTATTTTTCTATAATCTTTTACACTAACTACTAGCTGATATTTCATTTTTTACTCTCAGTTAAGATACATTTTTTCTTTTCAGCTAACATTTTATTTCTCGTTTTCTCTTTTTATTCATTTGTCATTTTTTTACATACATCTGAGCATTATAAACTATATCTGCAGGGCAACCTCACTTGCTGTCCTGTCCTGCTCATACACACACACACATACACACACACACACACACACACACCTCAAAGGGTGAAATCTTTCATCAACTCCAAATAGTATTCTCCAGGATTCACCCTGCAGAAGAACCAGCAGAACCTCAGCGAGTCCAACTCTCAAATTTGGGAACAGAGAACAAGTTCATAAAGTTCCCAACTTCAAAGTCAGAGCAAGTCTATGGTTCAAGCCCAATTCACCACAGCCAAAATTTGAGTCCAAGATTCCAGAAGGAAAGTTCCAAGCCAAAAAGCAGTCTAAATCTGGCAGTTGAGTCAAGGTTTAAATCCACAGAAAGAATTGTGATAGCTGAACAAACACACAATAAATTATAGAGGGGTTTGAAGTAGCAGGAACTTTAGAAGAGTGTGACCATGACATATTGGAATTCAATATAATGCAGACACAAGCAAAATCAGAACAGTGGTCTTAGCTGATTTTAGAGACAGATTTTGAAGGGTTCCATGGATGAAAATCTTAAAAGGGGAAAACAACTTAAGAAGCTTGGGAAACTGAAAAACGTGATTATAAAAGCCTAGTCCAAAATCACTGACAAAGAAAAATAAGAAATCCAAGAAGAAACTGCCCGAATGTACAAAGATGAAATGAGGAAAGCTAAAGCTCAGAATGAACTAAGACTTGGAACAAATGTCAAAAATAATGTAAAATATTCTTTCAATATCTAAAAACAAGAAAAAGGTCAAGGAAACTATCAGTCCACCAATGGAATAAGATGGCAAAGAATTGAGGGGTAGCAGGGAGTGTTAGTACCATGTTATAATGCTTTGGTCAGGCTACACTTGGAAAACTGCACCCAGTTTGGTCACTACAATATAAAAAGATTTTGAGACCCTGGAAGTGTGCAGAAAAAAGCAACAAGGATGATTAGGGGACTGGAAGCTAAAACATATGAAGAACAGTTGTAGGAATTGGGTAGTCTAGTCTGGTGAAAAGGACTAGGAGTGACATAATAACAGTGTTCCAATATTTGCCACAAAGAAAATGGGGTCACCCTATTCTCCAAACACTTGAAGGCAGGACAAGAAGCAATGGATGGAAACTAATCAAGAAGAGGAGCAATCTAGGAGGAATTTCCTGACAGTGAGAACAATAAACCAGTGGAATAGCTTGGCTCCAGAAGTTTTTGGGGGGTTTTAAAAAGAGATTAGACAGCACATTCTCTGCAATGGTATAAGGTCTCCTATTTGGATGGGTGTTGGACTGGATGAACCCTAAGGTCCCTTCCAACTCTATTATTCTGTTGCATTATTCTGCAATTCTTTCTATGATCACATTTATCCATCCCATCAAACCCAAAGAAAATCTGGAATGGCATAGGAATTCCTACCATAGGCAGGGGGTTAGATTAAAAGACCTCCAAGATCTTTTCCAATCCTATTATTCTATGTTTTAAATGGGATGAATTTAGTCTTTTCCTCTCCAAGTTGCACCCAATGCAGCAATTAAACATATTCTTAGTTTCTGATTCTGATCTGAAGTATTCTTGATCTTTTTTAGATTGTTACTAGGAGGGTGCAATTGCTTTTCCATGTACCACAACTCTGATGTGCAATATTTGCATTTTGAAAAGACATTAAGAGCTGCATGCATGACGTATTTCATAAAGCATCTCCATGTTCAGCTGATACATCCTACCAAGATATGAATAACTGTTGGATGAGGTGGGAGGATTAGCTGCAGTGTGCTACAAGAATCATTTCTCATGTTGGCTCTGGCTCTGTTTAAATAGATAAGAGACTATCTGTTCAGACTTGTTTTTGAAAAGAATAACTTCTCTTTTTTTTTTCAAAACACAAAGAAGCACAGCCTGAGAAAAACCAGACTATTTTAAAAAGCAGCAGACTGCTCATATATCTGGGGACCAATAGAGATGTGATCAGAGCCTTTATAAGTGCAGGTTTGATTGAGAAACTATGGGAATTTCAATATTTATTTACAGAAAGCAGTTCTACAAAAAAACATGAGAAAAGAATGTTAAGATGGCTGCCAGCCCAAGAATATTTGACTTCTGAAAAAGTAAAAGAAGAGTGAACTATATTTAGAAAATGGGGGGTGGGGAGAGGAAACACGTGGGATTTGTAGCATCAGATCAAAAAGCAGTATAAGGAAGAGACATTTCTTGGTCATGGCACAGTAAAGTCAGTAGAAATTTTTGCTTAAAAAGGAGCATTCACCTTTGTCACTGCAAAATCATTTTCAGGAATCTTTTGAAATAGGAGATTCTGTGCAGCAACAGGCGCCCCAGCTAAAAGGTTCCCAAAAAACTTCCTCAGCAAATTGACTGTCAGTAACTCTATGAAAGACAAAGTTGAAACACTCTGGGGAGGCTTCTTGAGTTCAGAGGCAGTCTCAACAAATGAGGCAGTGGGTGTGAAAAAGAGCAATTTCATTAATACAAGACAGAGTTGTGCCTGCTTAACCAAGAAGAGACAGTCCGAGCAAAAGCCACAGATCAAGATAGTTCTCTGCTGTGTTTCAATGCAAAGTCCAAACCCAGCATGGGGTCAGGAATATATTTTGAAATGATTTCTACCTCAGCGTCTAACTTGAGGGACAGAGGCATCTAACAAATATTCCCTGTCCTTGATTTAAAATCCTCTGTGGAGCTTCACCTTCAATAGATTCTTCATGAGTTAATGAGTTATTGCCTTTTTTCAATGCCATGGATCCAATTTAAAAGGCTTTTGGTACTTGCTGAAGAAGAAAAAAATGCCATGAGGAAGGGAAGGGAGCAAGTGACTGAACATTAGAGAGAAAAGATGTATATAATTTACATTACTACAATCACACTTCATTGCCACCCAAATGACAATGGGTGGTTTGCATATTTGATTGCACAGTTGCAAACAACCATTGATTTCTTTATTTCAATTCTTTTCTTATTTTTGCTTGGCTCAGTTCTAAGTCTTCCTCCAGTTTTGAATTTATCCCATTTTTCGTTCTTCTACTTTGCTCTCTCTTTCTCTCCATCCATTTCTTGCCAACACAGACCCACCCACACCAATTTTTACCTTGCCGTCTTTCCTCCTCCTTTTTTTACTGAATAGAACTGTAAATTTGATGGGTGTACATGAATAGTCTATTAGGCAGAATCACCGGAGAGATTGCTAAGGAAAGATGGAAATAGGGTCTAGGATCAATCCTCTCATAGGGTTGCAGTAACCTTTAAAGTAATCTCAATTAGTAATTGCTACAATCAAAAGGTCCAGTATGCTGAAAACTCTTGCACTGATTTATACTGAATGGCTGTTTCATCATCTCATTATTTTCTAACTGTCTTAAACAAGATATAGGCATTTTCCCAATGATAGAACATGAGACATAACGGGTAATCAGAGTTTCATGTTTCTTGATCACACTCAGATTCAAATAGATGGGATAGATTTATGCTTAGGTTATTTCCAAAGCTATCTATGTGGCTGAAAAATGGATTTAGTTTCTTCTTGTTAGGGTAATAAATAAATGAAAGAAGTAAAATATATTATAGCTTTATGTAAAAGTATTTAACACTCTATAGGCATGACTTATCTTGATGTTAGGCAGTTGTTTTCTTATATATATATGTAGAAGTATTTATCTCTATGGGCATTTCTTATCTTGCTGTTGTAGAAAATATTTCTTTAACCTTTCACATGTTGTAAAACTAGTAATAACACCAATACAATCAGTTACACCCCTCTCCTATTGAGATATATGATTGCCCCATCTAAATCAATCTGAATCCATCTGGTTTGTTTCACCCCCATGAAAATGAAACTCCCTACATCTGGAGCAATATACACCTTTTGAAGTATGCTGTTAATAGCCCTCTTAAATGGTAAATTGTGATCGATTAACAGAAAATAGGAGAAAGGATACTGAAAGATAAACAAGTGCCAGGAGGACATTTGTCTTTTTGCAAAAAAAGATGTAAATCTAACTTAGAGTGTTTTACAATGCAATTATTCCACTTCTAAAGAATCTAGAAGAGTTACTTTCACCTATATGCTTTGTAACTTTCCTCACAGATCTGTGTGTATGCGAGGAGAGGTCTTACCCTTTTATTGATCAATAAAAGTTAGATTTTGCTCTTCAAAGCCTCTGCTTAAGTTCACTTTTGGCACATCGTGATCTTAAGTTATAGCTGAACTTTACATTCTCTTTCCTTAATTCAATATACTTCTTGTGAAAGAAGATCTAAAATCTCAGGGTTCCTTCTTGCCACTCAATATGCAATTAAGGATTGAATTTAGATAGAAACCCTCTTGCCTGGTGATGCAGTAGTTAAAATGCACTATTGCAGGCTAACTCTGCCCACAGGCTGAAATTCAGTCATGACAGGTTCATGGTTGACTCAGCCTTTCATCCTTCCAAGATCAGTAAAATTAGGATCCAGATTGTTGGGGTCAATATGCTGACCTTGTAAACTGCCCAGAGAGTGTAAGTGCTATTGCTATTGCCGTTGTTATTACCTTTTTCAGTACAAAGGTTATGCCTTCAGTTTCAATAATACTTCACTTTTACCCTACCCTGGTAAAAGCCTACCTTTCAAGCAAGCTTTATTTTGAGTAAAGATAATAACAAAAGACCAGCTAAAATGGAGGTAAAATAGTGTTTCCAAATCAGACAGCCTGAACTTTTAAGAGTTTTATGGAAGAAAAAACATAAAGACAGCTGGCTCTCGAGGAGGTAAAACAAGATATCTGCTCAGTTTCCTGTTCTACCAAATATTAAAGATGTCAGGACACCTTGTCCTCTTTTCCGTGCCATCTGGTCACCCAGCAAGGATGTTGGACTAGACATGACTGTTATCAGCTTGAAGCCCAGAAAAAGAATAAAACCACCATGTTCCATTATGTCATAGACTTTTTTATATCCTAGGTGGTTATTAATAAAATAGGAAGAAGTGTCATACTTAATGTAATTACTATCAATTATACTTTTTGTAATGATTGTGATAATTAAATTGCAGGGTCATTTATAATTCTGCAAGTTACTATTCCACCATATACTTCCCCAAACTATAAGACATAATGCCTGAGAAGACATTGAAAGAAGCTTTTTCTTTTAATTGTAAAAAGAAAAAAAATTATTAATGAAAGTTTTACCTTATTCAGAAAACCTACCTATCCACCAGAATTGTTATTGCTCTTTTTCAATAGAAAAGTCTATTTCCGTAAGCAGGGGGTTGGACTAGAAGACCTCCATCTCTATTCTTATTAATTAAATGTGGCCCTCACCTGAAACAAAAACTTAGATGGGTAAAAACCCACTTAAACCCCCAAAGTATCTTTGGAAATAAAAATAATTACTCTCTGCAACTTAGTTCTTAATATATGCCCATCTCATCAATATGGATGGGTGGGGATTGTGCATATACATATGTACACATCTTTGTTGGTGCAAATGAAATGGTTGTAAATCTTTGAAAGTTGTTTGAAGCTGATGATATGAAAACTACATAAGTCAAATGAGAAAATAAATTAGATATTGCAACATTTGTCCCCAAAGTCCTTTGTTCAGGGAGTTCTGATGAACTTCTTTGCTAATTCTTTCATATATTAGATTTATCATAATGCCAACCATCAATGGGGTTTTTTTACCTTTTTTTTAGTGAACCTGTCTTTTCACCTGCTCCTACTCTGACAGATTATGTAGAAATAGATCCTAAAAGTAACACGTTTGCAAAAACTTCTGCCTGGTTTTCTGCTGTGCTCTGATACATCAAATTATCCATGAAGCTTCATTTCATTATATTAGAAGCTCAGTTTTATTTATTATTTAGTTAGTTTGTTAAGCATGTATGAGAAAATGAGTATAAGTATGAACACAACATATAAACATAAGTATAAACAGGTATAAGTATATACATAATAAATGGGAACCGTAGGACAGGGACAGTAGGCACGCTGGTACGCTTATGCATGCGTCCTTACAGATCTCTTAGGTATGAAGTTAGGTCAATGGTAGACAGTTTAAGATTAAAACTTTGGGGGGTTGAGGATGTAACAACAGTCAGGTAGTGAGTTCCAGGCATTGACCACTCTGTTGTTGAAGTCGTATTTTCTGCAATTGAGTTTGGAGCAGTTTACTTTGAGTTTATATCTATTGTTTGCCCGTGTGTTATTGTGGTTGAAGCTGAAGTAGACATTGACAGGTAGGACATTGTAGCAGACAATTTTATGTACTAAGCTTAGGTCAGACCATAGGCAGCATAGTTCTAAGTTGTCTAGGTCCAACATTTCAAGCCTGGTGGCCTAGGATATTCTATTGTGAGCTGAGGGGTGGAGTACTCTTCTCATGAAATACCTGTGGACTTGCTCAATTGTATTAATGTCCATTATAAAGCATGTTCCCTTGGGAAAGATTCCACTTCACCTCATGGAGACATAGAATCAGTCCAAAATTAGAATTTGGTCTGAAATTGGCACCTTCTCCTCTAGACCAAAGCTTTCCAAACTTGGCAACTTTAAGACTTGTGGACTTTAACTCCCAGAATTCCTCAGCCAGCATGTCAAGATTGGAGACCCCTATTCTAGACTATCAGAGAGGCTTATTTTTTCTATACTATCAATATAATTCGAATGGAAATTCAATTCTGCATCTTCTTAGGAAGGAGTAGTATTTAGTATCAACTTTAAGCATACTTTCATTAAAACTTAAACAGGTCCAACAGACTAAAGGACAATCCATTCTTCAAAAATTTCTTTAATGAACATGAACGCCTTAATATTTAAAGAGATTAGGCAACAGTCTTGAAAGGTTTTCTATTAAATTAATATAACTTTGTGAGGCACATCCTCCCAGCACATACATTTTTATGCATCCATTATTCCCAGATAACTTATCACTATTTTTTCACAGGTCAAAAGCTTCGTGTCTTCTATTTTGATGTGGCTATATTTCCCTGATCCAGCCACAACTCTAGAAGCATTTAGCAGCTCAGTCAGTAGAGAATGCACCATTAAAAGATTAAATGACAGATTCATAAGCAATACAAGAAAGGCTTTCATGTTGCCCATCAGAAATTATAATAAAATGTCAGGCAGATTTGAATGTCCTTCCAAAGGAAAAGCATGTTGCCCCTTATATTCCATGCAACTAGAAAAAGAAAGGGTTTGTATGGTTTGTCACTATTTTCTACAGACAACTCATATAAGATAACACAGAACAACTCCTACACAACTGATGTAAGCTTATAAAGAGAAAATAGCGAAGAGAAGAAATTACAGAACTGTTGCTGAAAACCAGTTTTTTTTTTTTTTTAAAGTACAGGCAACACAGTAACTCAACCATGAAGCCCTTTGCAAATTTCAATTGTATAATAGCAATTCATTTTGAAAAGTGATTGATAGGTCAGTGGACATAGCGATGACTAGAGACTGGGGTAATGGTGGAGTCTTAAAAATGAAGATTCCTTCATAGCATCCCCAGGTTTCCGTAAGATATGATCTGCAAATCTGGAAATGTTTCCACTAGGTAATGACCTAGCTGTTGAACTGCTGCTACCATCACTTTCTGTAATTTTCAGCTACCATGGCACATGGTAATTTCCCACAATACATCTGTTCTTGTTGTCTTCACATCTGGGACTTTCTAAATTAGCCACCGCTGTACTAGTTAAGGCCAAATAACTGTCAGAAGTCAGAAAGCTGCTGACATGCTAAGATGCTTTCTTGCTCTCTCTGCTGATAAAGTTGGCAAAAGAGGAAAATGTCTGTTCTTTTTTCCTGTATCACAAACAATTGTCTGTACCACAGAGACCAATACTTGAAAGGAATGATGGTGTGGGAATGGAAGGACGTTTCGCCAAGTCAGCTTCCTTACTTGCAAAGATGTTCCTGTTTAGCAGAAATGCTGTTTCTTAGTAGTTGCCTCATTAGCCCCTAGTGACAATGAGAGAACAAAAAATATTGGTGCAATAATATTGCATCTCTCATCTTCTTTAGCCCTAGAATGTACAGAAAAAATAGAATTTTGTCCAGTTAATACAGGTTTTTGGTAGAAAAATAGTATATGTCTTGTTTTCTAAAAGCTGTTTTCTGCTATGGAGAAAACTAGAGAACACTGTTTTTCAAAGGGCTATCAGATTTGAGCTGCAAAAATCAAGAAGTCTGTTAGATGGAGGTGAAAATACACTGAAAACTTGACTTCTTTCCTGCAAGCTAATGATTGACCAGCTTTTTGCAGCCCTAGTCATCCTCAAACAGAGGTTAAATATTTGCCCTGGAGGTATTGGTATTTTACCTGGGAGGAAAGTGGGGAAAACCTACTCTGTGTTTTTAATATCTTACACAAGACACAACTCTTTCAAACAATTATCTCCTTCTGGAAGAGAGGGAATCCTGGCAGAAAATTTATGTTTTTAACACCCTTTGTAAGCTGCCTTTAGTTGTTTGTCAATTCAATGGGCTATAAATTAAGTAGTAAATAAAATAGTAAATTAATTTATCAGATCTCAAGTGGTCACTTTAAAGATGTTCTAAAATAAACCTAACATTCTAAATTTATGGTGTCTGAACCCATAAGTAATCTTGCAAACAGCCAGAACTTTGACTATTTCTCTCTCTTCCTGATTTTTTAAAAGCTCGCCTAAATGTTTCACCCTTTTCTTCCTGATTGGTTACAAAAAAATAAAAACGAAGGAAGAAAGAAAGAAAGGAAGTCATAACTGCCATCAATATTAAGAGTGAAATAAAGGCTAACAGAACCATTTGAAGAGGTTATTCTAAATCTTTACATGGAACCTAGAGAGGAATAAACTATTTTAATAATTTGAAACCACCCTTCTTTAATACTCATTAAAAGATCATCTTACAATTATGGCAACTGGGGAACATCTAAACAAACATTAGGAAGAAAACTTCATGTTTTCATCCACTCACTGTGGCACCAGTGATCTTTGTACGATCTACATAATACATTTTTGCCCCACATTATTTCTTGTGCAGTAGGTTTTACAGATAAAATTTAAATTTATTTTGCTTAGTTCCAGATAGACACTGAAAAGTAGAGAAATACTGGAATTCAACATAATGCAGTCACAAATAATTGAATAAAATCAAACTAAAATTTTAGACTTTAAGAAAGTTGACTTCAATAAGCCTAATGAGAGTTTATTCCATGGTTTATTCCAGAAGGATTCCATGGATAGAAAACTAAAAAGGAAAACAACTCAAGGTGCTTGGGAATCTCTGAAATGTGAATTTATAAAAGCCCAGTCTAACACAATACCCTAGAGAAATACAGGAGATCCCAGATGAAATCAGCATAAAGAACTGTCTGATAAACTGAGAGACAAAAAGGACAAGTATAAAAAATGGAAAAGGAGACACAAAACTAAAACAGAATACCAGCAGATATTCCAAATCTGAAAGAACAAAGTCAGGGAAATTAAGGCTCAGAATGAAATAAGACTTGTAACAAATGCCAAAATAAATTTTTTTAAAAAAATTCAACATGTAAAAAACAAGAAAAAAAGTTAAGGAAACACTAAGGGGAGAAGATGGCAAGGAGGTTACAGGTAACAATGCAAAAGTGAGACTTAATTATTACTTTACATTTTTTGCTTTTACAAAAAAGCAAAAAAATAGTCCAATGTGTCAAAAACTGTACAGTAGAGGACAGAATAGGAACACAAGTCAAAATAGGCAAGAAAGTGGTGAGAGAATACCTATACAATCTGAATGAGTTCAAATCTTCAAGACCAGATGGTTTGCACCTAGGGTTCTGAAGGACCTGGCAGATGTGATCTCAGAACCACTGAACAAAATCTTTCAACGCTCCAGGAACTGCCAGAACTGATGTGGTTCCAATCTTCAAACCGGGGGTGGGGGGGGGGAGACTACAGAATAATTAATAATTGGGAAAATCCTGGAAAAAATAATCAAGCAGCAGATTTGCAAGCACCTAAAAATGAACAAGGTGATTACTAAAAGCCAACCTGTGTTTCTTAAAAACATTCAAAGGAACTACATTTACATGAACAGAAACGTGCCTCAATGCTCTGTCTTAAGCCCAGTACTCTTCAACATTTTTATAAATGATTTAGATGAGGGGACAGAAGGAGACATATCAAAGAATTGCCAACAGATGATAAACTCAAGATTCAGAAGGATGTGACAGACTTGAACATTGGACCCTATCCAACAAGATGCAGTTCACTGGTAAAAAAGTAACATCCTGCACCTAGGCAGAAAAGAAGGTATAGGATAGGTAGGATCTGGCTCAACAGTAGCAACTGTGAGAGAGATCTAGGAGTCCTAGTGGACCACAACTTAAGTATCTGATGCAACTACCACAAAAGCCAAAGTAATTCTGGGCTGCATCAAAAGATGAACAGCTTCAACATTACAGGAAGTGTTAGTATCACTCCATGCTGCAACAATGAGGCCTTACTTAGAATACTGCATCTAATTGTCATCATCACAATATGAAAAAAGATGCTGGGGCCCTAGAAACAATGCAGAGAATAGCAACAAATATTATAAGTCATCTGGAGGCTAAACTCCAGATAATGAACAGTTAAGGAACCTAGGTAAGTCTAGCCCGTTGAAGAAAAGTATTAGTGGTGATATTAGTGGTGGGGTACAGTGGGGCAGGAAAAGAAAGGAATATTATAAAAAATATTTTGCTGCCTAATAAATTGTGTTTGTAAAGTCTAAGTTTATGTATGTATGTATGTATGTATGTATGTATGTATGTATGTATGTATGTTGTACACACACACAAACCACACATAATGACTAGGCCAGAGAATTTAGTTGCCAAGATAAAGATCTGGAACATATACACTACAAGACATCAGGCCAGAGAGGAATAAAGGCTTCCTGCCCCACTTTGGTATCTTCAAAATGTCTTAAATTAACTTTTCTAGTTTCCCATTAGCACAAAATCCAATGCAACTGAGGCTCTGGAATGGAGTAAAAGTTTAAGTGTGAAGAGACAACTTTTTCTACATTATTTAGAGAGAATAATTATCTGGAAAATGCCTGCAAGTAATTTCCAGTTTAGTTTCCATCTAGCATTCTGTCAGTCAATCCCTGCATTCAGATCAAAACAATCATACACCCCTCTTGGTAGAACTAGCAAAAAGTTTAGTTTGATCTTTATTTATTGAACATCAGCAAAGATCAGAAACATTTAACTGGTAAAGTGGGTCAAAAAAAGCAGAGAAAAAGAAACATGAAAAACAAAGAAAAATTGACATTATCTACTATATGTTTCTCTATCTTCTGTATCAAAACCATAACAAAACTTTGTATTGGTCTTCATGTAAAAAGAAAAAATAGTTCAACCTTTCAAAAGCAGCAGCATAGGAGATAGAATAGGAATGCAGAATAGGAGTTGTGGTGGTACAGTAGTTAGAATGCATTATTGCAGGGTAACTCTGCCCAATGGTCTGGAATTTGATCCTTAGAGGCTCATAGGGGACTCAGTCTTCCATTCTTCTTTGGTAAAATGAGAACCCAGATTGTTGTTTACAAATATCAATATGGGGGTGTCAAACTTGTGGCACATTGTCATCACATGACATATCACAGCTTTATTCCCCTTCGCTAAACTGGGGGTGGGCATGGCCAGCGCATTATGCATTTGAGCCGCGGGCCACAAGTTTGACAGCCCTGTTCTAAATGAACACTTGTGAAATCTAGATTACTTCAAATTACCAAGACCAGATGGATTACATCCCAGGGTTATGAAGGAGCTGGAGATGTGATCTCAGAACCACTGAACAAAATATTTCAAAGCTCCTGGGGCATTAGGGAAATAGTGGAGCACTGGAAAAGAACTGTTGTGGTTCCAATCTACAAAAAAGGAGCAAAGTGTATCCAGAAAACTGTAGACCAATCATCCTAACATCAATACCTGGGAACTTCTTGGAAAAGATAATCAGCAAACACCTGGAAATGAGCAAAACAATTACTAGAAGCCAGCATGGTTTTGTCAAAAACTGATCATTCCAGACAATCCTTATTGCCTTCTTTGACAAAGTGACTAAATTAGCAAATTGGGGAAATGCTAGGGACATAGTTTACTTAGACTTTAGAAAGGCATTTGACAAAGTAGACCTCAACCTACTTTTTGGTAAGTAAAATACCACCACCAGAAGGATTTGCAACTGGCTCACAATCTGCACTTATTGTATGGTCCTCAATTGAACGATATCTACATTGCGAAAGTAAGCACTGGGGTACCACAAGGTTCTGTCTTAGGCCCAGTACCCTTCAGCATCTTCATAAATGATTTAGGTGATGGAATAGAAGGGGAACTGATCAAATTTGCAGATGATATCAAGCTGGGAGGAATAGCTAACACTCTAGGAGATACAGGTGAAACTCGAAAAATTAGAATATCGTGCAAAAGTTCATTTATTTCAGTAATGCAACTTAAAATGTGAACCTAATATATGAAATAGATTCATTACATGCAAAGCAAGTTCAAGCTGTGATGTGTCATAATTGAGATGATTATGGCTTACAGCTCATAAAATCCCCAAATCCACAATCTCAGAAAATTAGAATATTGTGAGAAGGTTCAATATTCTAGGCTCAAAGTGTCCCACTCTAATCAGCTAATTAAGCCATAACACCTGCAAAGGGTTCCTGAATCTTTAAATGGTCTCTCAGTCTGGTTCAGTAGGAATCACAATCATGGGAAAGACTGCTGACCTGACAGTTGTGCAGAAAACCATCATTGATACCCTCCATAAGGAGGGAAAGCCTCAAAAGGTAATTGCAAGCGGTTGGATGTTCCCAAAGTGCTGTATCAAAGCACATTAATAGAAAGTTATGTGGAAGGGAAAAGCATGGAAGAAAAAGGTGCACAAGCAGCAGGGATGACCGCAGCCTGGAGAGGATTGTCAGGAAAAGGCCATTCAAAAGTGTTGGGGCCTTTCACAAGGAATGGACTGAGGCTGGAGTCCATGCATCGAGAGCCACCACACACAGACGGATCCTGGACATGGGCTTCAAATGTCGTATTCCTCTTGTCAAGCCGCTTCTGAACAACAAACAACGTCAGAAGCATCTTACCTGGTCTGTTGCTCAGTGGTCCAAAGTCCTCTTTTCTGATGAGAGCAACTTTTGCATCTCATTTGGAAACCAAGGACCCAGAGTCTGGAGGAATAATGGAGAGGCACACACTGCAAGATGCTTGAAGTCCAGTGTGAAGTTTCCACAGTCTGTGTTGATTTGGGGAGCAATGTCATCTGCTGGTGTTGGTCCACTGTGCTTCATTGTCCAGGGTCAATGCAGCTGTCTACCAGGAGATTTAGAAGCACTTCATGCTTCCTTCCACAGATGAGCTTTATGGGGATGACTTCATTTTCCAGCAGGACTTGGCACCTGCCCACACTGCCAAAAGCACCAAAACCTTGTTCAATGACCGTGGGATTACTGTGCTTGATTGGGCAGCAAACTCTCCTGACCTGAACCCCATAGAGAATCTATGGGGCATTGCTAAGAGAAAGATGAGAGACATGAGACCAAACAATGCAGATGAGCTGAAGGCCACTATTGAAGCATCCTGGTCTTCCATAACACCTCAGCAGTGCCAGAGGCTGATAGCTTCCATGCCACGCTGCATTGAGGCAGTAATTGCTGCAGGGGCCCAAACGAAGTACTGAGTACATATGCATGCTTATACTTTTCAGAGGTCCGATATTGTTCTATGTACAATCCTTGTTTTATTGATTGCATGTAATATTCTAGTTTTCTGAGATTGTGGATTTGGGGTTTTCATCAGCTGTAAGCCATAATCATCACAATTATGACAAATCACAGCTTGAACTATCTTGCTTTGCATGTAATGAGTCTGTCTATTATTAGTTTCACCTTTTAAGTTGCATCACTGAAATAAATGAACTTTTGCATGATATTCTAATTTTTCGAGTTTCACCTGTAGACTCAAGATTCAGAAGGATCTTGACAGGCTTAATACTGGACACTGCAATTGACTGGTGAGTAAAGTAAGGTTCTACACATAGGCACAAAAATCAAATTCACAGGTATAGAATAGATGGTACCTGGCCCAACAGTAATAGCTATGACAGGGATCTAGGTATCCTAGTAGAGAGCCAGCAGTGTGCTGCACTTGCCAAAAAAAGTAATGCATTCCTTGACTGCATCAACACAGAGATAGTTTCAAGATCCCTATCAGAGATAGTTTCAAGATCAAGTGATAGTATTGCACTGGAATACTGCATCCAATTCTAGTCACTAAAATATTAAAAAAAAGAAGATGTTGAGGTCCCAGAAAGAGTGCAGAGAAGAGCAGCAGAGATAATAAAGTCTCTGGAGGCTAAACCATATGATGAACAATTAAGAAAACTAGGTATGTCTAGTCTAATGAAGAGAAGGACTGAGGACCCAAAGATTTCCCTCCCACTATCATAGATGGGTTTTTTGCCACTTTCAAATGCATCCTTTCTATTTGCTTATTCACAAAACCTACTGTGAATAGGTTTAAATGCTATATTTTCAGACTTCCAAATTTGACCTTTATTTCTATTATTTTCTACAGTAGATGCTCACAGATCTAATAAATGCTGAGTTGATGAAATTATCTGGTTAACTAGGATGATTAATATTCCAAATTGCAGTACACAAATCCCATTTTTATTTGTAGAATATTCATCTTTCGTACCTATAGCTGGGTTTCTTCTAAGACTAATTAGTCCTTGTATCTTCAAAACAGCAGGTTGACGAGAATCCCATCACCTTTGGTATCCAAGCCTGAAGGAGAGTTCATCATTTCACATACTGTATTATAAATTAGACCTTGAGTGGCAGTATCACTAAGTTTTCTCCTTCAGGTGAAAGTAATTCTTATAGAGAAAATAGCTGTAAAGTATTGAAAACTGTTGCTACCTCACAGCATTTATAAGAAGGCAAATTATTCTATCCTTCCCAAATAATTACCTGTGAATTGATGAGGTAGAGTTCTTCCACTCATTAAGACCCCATCCTCAGAGGTGGTATTCAGCAGGTTCTGACCAGTTCTGGAGAACTGGTAGTGGAAATTTTGAGAACTGGAAAATATTACCTCTGACTGGAGACTTTGTATATGTTTAAGTATCATTGTCTAACAGTTTGTGAGACAGAACTATTGTTCAAACTATGTTCAAGTGGGTATCTATTAATTTAAAAATTGGGGTACTTAATTTTTCTAGTAATTAAAACTAGTTAATATTGTAGACATTATATACGGGAGTCTCTGTGGTTAAACTGGGAGAAGATTAAAAGACAATGTTATTTGAAAATTCCAGTCTGGCTATCGACTATTGAAGCATTTTCTTATCCTATAATATATAAAAAGGAACAAACAGTTAGATATGGTGAAATATTGAATGAAAAGGATGAACTCAAATCTATACAAAAACTAGAGAAACAAGGTATAAAGATGAATTGGTTTTCATATGCACAAATACATTCAAGATATGATAAAGATTCTAAAATGGAAGGTTTCTATGATAAATTGACTGATTTAGATAAGATTTTGACAGGTACTAATGAAAAGGTGATTAAAAAATTGTATGGATATTTATTAGAAATTAAATTAGAAGAACAAGTTAAAGAAACTATGATTGCTTGGGGGAAGAATTTTGGATATGGGATTGATTTAGAGAAATGGCAAAAATTGTGGTCTCAAAATTATAAAATGACAATGTCAACAGCATATAAAGAAATTTTGTATAAGATGTTTTACAGGTGGCATTTTCCCCCAACAAGAATAGCAAGAATGTTCAAGAATAAATCCGAAAAATGTTGGAAATGTCATCAGACACCTGGCTCATATTACCATATGTGGTGGACTTGTGCGGATGCTAAAAAATACTGGACTAAAATCCACATGTGGTTGGAAAAAATGACAAAAAAACATGGACTTGAAATCAGAGATATTTTTATTGGGAATTTTAACTGAAATATATAGTAAAGACTTGAAATATCTGATTGTAAATGTATTAACAGCCGCTAGGATTGTATTTGCCAAACTGGAAAAATGAGAAAACACCATCACAGGAGGAAATCATTAAGAAAATATTGGAATGTGCTGAAATGAATAGATTGACATTTGAAATTATAGAGCAAGAGGATAAACAATTTTATAAAATTTGGGATCTATTCTATCAATGGTTAGACAATAAAATACAGTAATAAAATATATAGACTTTTAGAAAATAATAAATATATAAAGATGCACTTCTTTCTTATTATATCTACAAAATGATCTTAGGATAGATTTGGGATGATAATATGAACTGTTATAAAACAAACTAAGTAAATTATGATTATCTTGTAAAACATGAATGAATAAAAGTATAGTCAAATGATTGATTAATAATGATACTAAGGTATTTAATTTTTGATTGAAAATACGAGGTTATATGCAATGCAATTGTAATTGAAGACTACGAAATGGAAGCACAGAACAATTTGTAAACCAACCAGCACACTGTATGTATGCATATGGAGGATGGCTTGATGTTTTTATGTTTTGTTTGTTTATGTTTGTTCTTAAAAACCAATAAAAACTTATAAAAAAACCTAATTAATATTGTAATTACTCACATCATTAATGTTATTATTTTATTATTTTGTCATGGCCCAACCTCATTATTGAAGTATGTTCCTAGCAGATACACGCTGATATTGTTTGATTGATTATATGCCATCAAGTCATTGTTGACTTGACCACATAAATACATTTTCTCCATGACAACCTACTTGGTCCTTCAGGTCTTCCAATCATCACTGTAACTGACCACCAAGATGACCACCTTGCTGCTGGCCATTTTCTTCTCTTTCTGTCCATCTTTCTGGCATTAGAGCTAGGTCTTCACACAATGCGTCTGAAGCAGAATAATTTGAACCTGGTCATTTGTGCCTCAAATGAGAACTCTGAATAGATTTCTTTGATGATTCATTTGTTTTCTAGTAATCTCAAAAATTTCTTCCAACACCAAAGTTTAAAAGTGCCAATATTCTTTTTATCCTGTTTCTTCAAAGCCCAACATTAAGAGTGTGTTATATATACTGTATATTTGCACATTGATCTGTCAGGATATTTTATTTAGACTAACAAAGTGAGGAAGCTGGTAACTGCACATAAGATCTCTCTGTGTGTGCCTCTGTGTGTGTGTGTGTGTCTGTCTATCTGTCTGTCTCTGTCTCTTTGTGTCTGTGTCTGTCTGTCTCTCTGTCTCTGTCTCTGTCTCTCTTTCTCTCTCTGTCTCTCTCTCGTACACACACACACACACACACACACACACACACACAAATTTTCCTAGAGCATGGTTTATTTTAAATTCACTTTCCTTTGAATGAAGTGTGGTCTATCTTAAGGCAGGTGGTAGGCAATATATCATTTCCATAAACTTGTGATTGCAATTCACAGAATCTTTCCTCATTGTCTACACTGGTTGAGGTTTATTGGTGATGTAGTCCAGTGCATCAGATGGTAACTATGTATTTCTCTCATTCCAGCTTCTTTTTTACTTAGTTGAAAAGAACAACATGATTAACTTTCTCTGTTGAATTACAAGTTAAAATACAAAAAGAGATTCTTTAACCCACTCATATATGAGAAACAAAACAGAACCTCTGATATGCATCCTTTCAAAAGGTTTGTTACTCATTCTGGGCCAAGGGCAAAGAAGATGCTTTAAGTTTCCCACTATGTAACTCAGCTTGTCTGAGCTGTTGAAAGAAATTATCTAAAGAGTTTTGGTTCACACCAGGGGACAATGGCATGACAGCTTTGATTTATGAAGGAGATGATAGCTTGGGGAATAGTTGAGAGCTACATCTTTAATTTCAAGGGTTTTCTGTGGGCACATAAGAAACCAATACATCAGAATGATATTTTGACAGCCAGTGAGCACTGATGGTGTACATGAATTTCTTCAAAAATAATACAGAATAGTGTTGACATGTATGGTCTTTGTCCACCAAAATAATGTGTGGAAACCTATTTGAAACTTTCTGTGATCTATGGTATCTTTAGAATTAACATTTTTAAATAAATATCCTGAGAGAAGAAAAATTAAAATTAAAATATCGTAATTCTTGCTTATCAACAGTTTGAGGGGGGGTGTATACTGTATGTACTGTATCTTTATTTGTTTTTTATTGAATTCCTATGCTGCCATTTCACTAATAAAACAACTCTTGGTAATAACAAGAGCATAAGGAAGTAATATGAATAGTTGAGGAAGACAGTAGAGTAGGTTATAAAAGTGAATCACTTCTGTTTTTCACATGCACTATAGAAATAAAACATTATGTCTCAATTCTATAATTACACAACAAAACAAACTCAGGGGGGAAAAACCTGCAGTTTGTGTGTATTCATGATAATAACAGATTGATTAAAAAGAGAAAGACTCTCTTGAGTAAAGCTCAGATCCTGGTGATGCAGCTTTCTTGACAATAGTATGGAAGCAGATGGTCATTGTCATCTTCCAAAATGTTATTTTTCCTTTCTACTCATCTAGCCCACATCTTGGGATTATCTAGTGTTCTCTATCCAAGTATACTCAGGTTAGCTAGCCTTAGACTTTGTTCTATAAGCCAAGGTTAACTACTTTTGCAAGCTGAAGGTATCTATGATTGATATATCATTAAAAGGGCTGGAGGAATTCAAAGAAACACAGTGGGTCCAGTAGGAAAGGTGTCTGTCATTCTGAAAATAAGAAGTAAGACAAACATTTTAAGCAAACCACAAAGTAAGTTGTTGCCTCTCTATTGGGATTTTATATCAGAAATATCCTACATTTTTTCATTCTGTTGAAAGTATATTACTGTATTGTATCTATTTCAGCTATCATATGGATTATGTTGAATTATCTATTGTATGTGTAATGGTTAAAGGCACTGCACTAAAAATTTAGAAATTCTGAATTCTTGTGTGCATTGGGCACATAACCATCTGTGCCTCTCAGCCCCAGGAAAAAGAACATGGCAAAGCATTTCTAAAAATGTTGCTAAGAAAACTGCACAGGTCACCAGGATCCAGCAATAAGTTGACAGCACAAATATATATTAGTGTCTATACAGTTGTATACATGCAAAGAATGAATTGATTGGAGAACTACACAAATTAAGTTATTGCTAAAATATTACCTAATTTGCATTGAGCATGATAGCAAAATTGCAATACCAGTTTTGCTCAAGTAAGAGGATGTGCCAAGTTGTCAATCTTTTTTTTAATCCTCCCTTTTCTTTCTTTCTAGGCATTTATTTTCTCAAATCATTAATTTTCTCAGTACGCTTGAATTGTTTGGCATCTGCTTGTTTGTCACAGTAAAGCAGATTTTATCTACTACTACAGTTGAAAGATGCTGAATTTGGAAGCTATATTTGTCATCTAGAAATCATTAAAAATAGCAGCAAATAATAGCATGCCTGTTTCTTTGCACTGGAAAAAGACCACATTTTGAAAAGAGACTGTTCTTTGTATTTTTTTTTTAAATGTTGCTTTCCTCATGAACAAGTTTATCTTTAAAGATACTATTCTACTGAAGTCAATATATTTTAAATATATCCACAGACAGTAAAATCATTTTAATGCTATTCATTTCAGTAGAATTATACTTTTAGGTTGATGCAAAAAGGCTTCTCAGATAAGAATCCTGTCAAATTACTGAAGAATAGGCATAAGAGCATCTGTCTTAAAGTATCAAATGATAGGTTTCGTTCCATTCAAGTTCCATGGAACTTGAAAGGTTTCGTTCCATTGCCCCTTTTTCTACTAGTTCAGGAAGTGGAAAAGATTGTGAGAAAGGGTTGAGAGACTGGGAATAACTTGTAATAAATGAAACTGGAGTCCTAAAGGGAAAAAAGTCAGTCTGTAAATCAATGGTGTGGAATATATATAAGAGAAAGATTGGGAAATTGAAATAAGGATTAGTTGGAAATATAGGAAATAACCATGAATCCAAGAATATTGGCTTCTCCAAATCATTTGATTTTATCCTGCCCAGATGAGACCAAGAAAGGACCAACAAAGACCATGTAACAAGTTGAATTAAAATAAGCCTCTCAGTCACTGAATTCTTCCTCCTTTTCCTTCTCTTCACCTTGGAATTTTTAAATAACTCATCTTCTCAAAGAATTAAGATTTTTTTTCAAAAACTCTAGATTTGCTGATTGTTCACTCTGGTTGTGATAAATAATGGCTAATAACTGCATAGAAAGTTTCAGGAATGACAGTTGAACAAGTATTATTAAGAATCATTATTAAATGTGTGAACTGTTATGCAGAAACTATTGGAAACTATTAGTTCTATGTACTTCTGGGAAGATGTAAAGAAAGACAAGCAGCTTGGCAAAGCATCTTGAAAAAAGACAGTCACAACTGAAATACAAGCCAAATTCAAAGTCTTTTTAAAAATCCCATAAATTTAGAATTCCTGGAAAGGTTGCAGAGAAATAATAAAATAATTAATCTGTATGCACCATGAGAACAATATAATTACCAAAATCTCTTCTCTTTCTCTTCGTGTTTTCAGTCACATCTGCCTTTCAGAGTTTATAATTTCTCCATTCTTATTAGTGTTTTATTACTGTGTATATTCTAGGTTTAAATCATTAACTTCTTTGATGATATAATATCTATCTTTCTTTGCTAGCCTTGTTTTCCAGCATCTCCAACTTTTCCTAACAAAATAGTTTTAGCTTGTTAATATTAATTTCCAGTAAAATTTCTGTCTTGATGCATACTAAAATCTCATTGTTATTTTTGCCTTCCATAGTATGTGTAGTAGACATAAAATCATAATTCGAATGAGTCTATTTTCTATCTGGTTTTTGTCATAGCTGCTTATACAAAAACAATTTTGTACTATTCTCTACCTGGTATTAAAATGTATGTCCTTGCTTTTCTAGATCTTCTGTATAATAGTAATTACTGTGCACCCAAGGGATATTCAGCATCTAGCTTCAAGTCCAATTTCTCATGCGTAGAGACATTATTTCAAGGAAAATAAAGTCATGGACCAATTCAATTTCTTAATTGTTATTTTTCATCATAATGTCATCATCTCCAGCTGTTTTAGTCTTCTTGATATTTAGATGCAATTCAGCTTTATTTTATGTCTTTATTTTTAGATAAATTGTTTTATATCCTTTTCATTTTTAGTAGTAAACTGGCGTCATCTGCAGATCTTAGAAAGTTAACATTCATACCACCAATGTTTATTTTTCTTTCATTTCAGTTAATATCTCTCCAAACTGCCTTTACTAAATTAGTGTAACTTATTTTAAACTAAATTTAATTAGTGACAGAATACTACCTTGTTGCACATTTTTTCTAATCTTGAACCAGTCTGTGACTCAGAATTTAAGCTCTGTGGTGAGAGGTTGAAGAAGCTTGGTGAATTTACAGTAGCCCTGAAAAAAGTTATGAAACTGAGCAGATATGACAATGCTCTTCAAATCCTCATAGGGAAGTCACATAGAAGAAGGTACAGCCTGTTCAATTGTTCCAAGGTGCATAATACATCATAATAATGGCTTTAGAAAAGCATTTTAACTAAATTCCAGAAAGCACTTCCTTGCAGAAAGTGCAATGGAACCAGCTAGCCAGAAATGTAATACACACACACACATAGACACACACACACACACACACTAAATATGATGCATCAAAGCTTCAAGAGCAATCTAAAATATTTTAAATTAGATAATTATCCTGAGCAGGGAGCTGGACCCAATAATTTAAATAGCCACATTCAACTCTATGAGTTTATATCAAGACAAGTCCACAATACTTTTAAGACTTACTTTCTTTTGTTCAATCATGTCAGCTCTCAGAGACTAGATAAATTCCTGCATTTTTCTTGGCAAGATTAGTCCAATGTGGTTTGCCATTGCTTGAGAAAGTGACTGGCCCAAGATCAACCAGCTGGCTTCTTGTCCAAGATGTGATTAAACTCATAATCTCCTGGTTTCTAGCTTAATCCTTAACCACTACACCAAACTATCAAGTTTTAAAATAATTTTATGTAATCTGTATACAGATTAATGTACAAATAGTTGAAAGATGAAGACTTTGGGATTTCAGGAAAAAATACGCTCATGTAATTTGTCTAAGAATATCTTCCCAACTGTGAAGTAGAAATAATCAAAAAGTTAGGCTGGAAATATCTAACACATTTGCCTGTCCACTGAAGTACCTCAGTTCCCCTTGAGTGACTCAGATACAGCAGTTATAGTATATTGATATAATTATCTAGAAATATATGAGTATGTGTATGCTATGTTATGCTGATCTACTCATGTAATCTTTAATATTGATTCTATTACAGACAGCTTTGATTCAGTACAATATTTGTGCTTTTAGTCAGAACATTATTTAATGTTCAATTATTTTAAGAATGAAATCATTTCTCAGTAATTTAACAAAATACTATATGACTAAGATCCCTGACACACATATTACAGAGATATCTTAAACCACAGTTCAAAAATGTAAATATATTTCTATAACAGGTTTAGTGTTTGACTATGCCTTCTGAAACACCTGATAAAGGTGAGATGAGGTGAGATGAGACAAGTAAAGAAATGAATTTCATCTTTCATTTCTCTCATATTTTTGGACTTATGCAGAGATACAACAGGTGAAAACCAAACTATCCCTTTATAATTCCATCAAGGAAGGTGTGCTTTGTCTCTGGACAAAAGAAATAAATAAAAATGAAACCTTAAGATAGTTAACGGAATAATGCTATCGTCTCATCTCTTCCAAGGGATTAGCGTTCACCTTCTGTAAAAATTAAGATAAGTGTTTAGGAGATGGGCAGAAAAGAACAGGCCAAATGAGTCCAGCTGTCCATTCTTCAGTGCTCACGTGGTACAACCCTAAAGGAGAAAATCAGTAAACACCCTCAGGATGATGTCTATGATTGCTGCCTGCTTTTGTTTTCCAGATATTTTCCCAATACACTTTTTAATATACATAGAGATCTGGCTTCATTGGTTTTAGAAGGAAATGTTTCAATTCAGTTACCTTATGAGCAAGATGGCAAAGTTGCTCCAGTAATTGACTGTAACTCTGGACTTTTTTCTATTTTCCATCCTATTTTCTTTCTGGGTTACGAAGATAAGAATCTCCTCAGAGCTAAGAACTTTCAAGCAGAATAAACTAGATTATGCAGGTAGAGTATTTTGGTAGTTCAGCTTTATTAGTGAGTAATAATTATCTTTTACTGTGGATCCCTTGGGAAAATGGTGTTGTCAGGGAGGTGCTAAATTGCTAAACTAATGACTACAGTTAATGACTTAACTATAGCAGGGTTGGTTGAAAAAAATAAAAAAATAGCTATATGGAAAAGTCTCCTTTGCTTCAAAGACCAATAAAATGTCTCTGACCTGAGGATTGGGGCTAATCTGATCAACAGCATATAGTGTTTTAAAATACAGATGTTTCTCACTGTCCAAAATCAAGATCTGATAATACCCCAAAATTGCATGTAAAGGGAGGGAAACATTGAAAGAAGGCAGCAAGATATAACCTGAAATGGAACCAACAGTGTCATCATCTCCATCATCAAAGGCATTATTTTTCGCAGTAATGTAGATTCATGGCCTCTGTTTTAAACATCCACTGAGTACATTGTCGGTGCAGGGGGAAGCATATTGCTGGGCTTATGTTTAATATTCTTTCTTTCTTTGTTCTTATAGGGAGTTAGTGGTGAGGAAAGATGAAACAATTCCACTTGCAGCATCTCCGCAAGACTTGGCAAGAATTCTGGCCTGCAAAGCATTTGGCAAAATCCACCCATGATGTGTTTGTTTAACACGGTTTTATGTCAAATCCTGCAGCGTGAGGGTTTGGATGGTGTGCCTCTTCTTTGTGTTATGTAATCGTGAAGCTTGTGCATTCTCATCTGTTTTCCTACCAGAACAGCAAAGGCTTTTGTTTTCTTGGGAACTCAGCCAGAGAGGCATTTTGACTTTATATTATTAGCCAGTCATTCTAGGATTTCTTAGGCACAGATGCAACAGCAGCACAGGCATACAATTACATGTTTTGTTTTTCCATCAATCAAGATGCACATCTGCAATTATTAATAAGCAGTGAAACACAAAATGGATGATACCTGCTAAAGAAAGAGTTTGGAATCATGGTTTAGTGGCAAGACATATTGGTGGATGCTGCACTACTAGAGTAGTACTAGACACACACGCCAGAAATAGAAAGAATTTGTCAATTTGAAATTGTATATATGTGAAAGGGAGAGTTCCTAATGATGTTGAAAGGACACAGTTTCCTCAGTGATCAAAACCATTAATCCAAAGAATGTCAATAATATATGTCATGCCACACTGTACAATCTTTATACTGTATATTGTTGTTGCTCTATAGAGCAGTGGAATATAGCACTTTAATCACTATCACAACTCTTCAGGACTAAATTGATATTTCATGAATGAATGAAAAGACATGTATTTTTCCCAACTACCATAGGAAATCTATCATGTTTAGTGAATATGAAACTTACTGATACATGAAAATCTATGAATGCTACTCCCAATCCACCCAGTTTGTTTTTCAGTCTTCTTTTCTAAAAGGAAAATAACATTTCATTTTGTATACGATAAATGAGGATGGGGTCACCTTGAAAGTTGTTTTATTTGAAGTACAATTCTGAAAATATAAATAACTTCATCACTAATACAGCTGCAATCAACATATATAAAAGACACTTTAACACTGTTTCAAGTTCAACAATTTCTATAACTATTCTTCAGTGATCCCCATAATAGGCTTTTATTCTTCATTAAAACCAACACTAGAATCCTTGCAGTTCATTCTTAGGCATGTTGAAATACTCTGCAGTTATTTTCTCTGCTTAATAGCCTATAATTTTGAATTGCCAATATATCAGTTCATCACCAAACTAATATATATATATATACTGTAAAAGATATCTAAATACTGAAGGATGTTAAGTATGACTTGAGGGAAAACATTCCCTGCCAAAACTTTTGAGTAATGGATCTTTCATCTTATGCTCAAGGACTTTATTAGGTAATTCATATATTTGCAACTTGTTTCTCATGATTTGATTCTCAGTGCATGCTCTTTGCTCATGATTGCAGATTCAAATGATTTCCTGCTTCAATGGATGAGTGGACAACCGAACACTGCCTCTTATATCACATCACAACAATGTTCCTTAGTAACATTTTCCACCAAAGTCTGATTCATGCTATCAGTGCTGGTCTTTCACTGAAGAGAAATCAAGTGGGATATAAATGCATGAATAAAACACCCCACTGCTTCACAATATCCAATTTAATTAAAGTTCCGTAAGACTGAGTTCCCAGTGCTGAGAGAAAAATGTCTGGATATGGTTTGGACTCTTGAGTTTTACTGGCAACTCATTAACTGCATTAATACTGTTGTCTCCAATCTCATTTCCAGGAAGTTAGTATTCTGGTGACTCTTTCGTGAGCTTGGAATTCAGATGCCTTGTTTTTCTTGGTCATGAAAATGAATCCCTTTCTATTTGTCATATTTGTATATAAACCATTCCATTCTGGTCTTCTTTCCAGCACAAATAAGTCCTCCGAGTGCAACATTAAACAAAAAAATTAATGAAAATCTCCAAGAAAAGATGCAAAGTAAATTTAGTTTTACCTTACCTGTAAGGAAAACAAAATAGATCAACTTCCATTTCACCACACTTAGGAAAAGTATTTCTATTATTCATGTAAAAGAGCCTATCTCCCAAATAAGATAAATTGCAGTAATAATCATACACAAAAGATCAGGTGTGAAAAAATGCTTTTTGATTAATCTTTGAGGACAAGGCATAATTGCATTGTTATTTATTTAACCAACTGTTATGCTGTTTTTTATAAGAAATGTAAACTATGAAAGAAAATCCAAATGCAATGAAGTTCCATTTTTAAACCCAGATGGTTGAGGATACAAACAGCAATCTAAGAGCTGAAATAAAAAATACAGAGCTAGAATAAAGAATACTTTATGGCTATTAATCAAAAACAGAATTAGCAAAGACAAATTGAAATGGCTTCTGTAGGACTGATTTTTTGCTTTGCTACACTTTGAATCAGTTGTCTTTGGAAAAGCCATTGGGAAATTATATGTTTTTTAACTCACAATGTATTGCTGTAATCCAATAGTGGGCTTAAAGGAATGACAAATTCTATCTTTTTCAGAGAAGGGTGTAGTTGGCTTATTAGCCAAAGTCAAAAGAACACTTTCAGACAAGAAAAAAAAAGCTTGTTCAAGTCACATAGCTGATTTTTCGGGAACAATACCATAGCTGAGATACAAAAAGGTGTGGTTTGCTGGCATTTTCAGTAGATTGAGAAAAAAAAAAATTATGGTCCAAAGTATAGAAAGATGCTACTAATCAGCAGAGAAGGCTAATAGTCGAATAGTTCAAACCCATATATCTCATTTCCCAAAGAGACATTATCAGGAAGAACATTGCCACAAGTTGTTTTCAGGGAAGTAGAAGTCATTAATATGTCATCAGCAGGCTAATTATAAATCAGCCAGAAATGCTAATCTACTCCCATATATTTCATTAAAAACCCAGGAGATGAGATTAGTCCTTGTGAAAAATATCTTCAAGACAGAACATCCCAATGAAAACTATGAAATTTTCTCTGGCTGCATTAATAAAATAATCGCAATATTGCTTCCAACCCACCCAATTCTAATGAGATTTCACCACTAACACTATGTCTTAACAGACTGCTAAAATGCAACAGTGGAAGCTGAAATGACTCCTCCTGGACAGAAAATGCTGTATCCTGCCTATGATTTATCTTTTACAGATGAGGAGCCAAACAGGAAAAGAAGATGGTGTCTTTAGTTCAGCATATGAACTGTGTCTGAAAACACAGAGTTTGAACATCAGGCTTTGATTTTCAAAATCTAATTAAAAAGTGGACCCATCAGTTTTGCTTCCCCTTATATGTGATCTTTGAAAGCAAGTTATTCCATCTTCCTTATGAAAAAAAACCTCCGAATATGACTAAGTAACTTATTATTAATAATAACTAAGCTAAATTTAAAATATTGTCCAATAGAAATGGAAGGGAAACATAATTTCTTTTGGATATATGCTTCTTTACCTTCTTTCCAGAGAGGGTATTCAGCAGGTTCTGACCAGTTCTGGAGAACTGGTAGCGGAAATTTTGAGTAGTTCAGAGAACTGGCAAATATCACCTCTGACTGGAGACTTTGCAGTGTCCTTCCCCTGCCATGCCCACCAAGCCAGGCCCACAGAACTGGTAGTAAAAAAAAATTAAATCCCACCACTACTTCTTAATGTTAAAATAAACTTCTGTTTCGTTTTTAAGAAAAGAAAGGAATAAGATGCTGTGTTTTGCATTGTTAGAACTCAATATAGGAATACAAATGATCCAAGATGGTAACATAAGTTTTAATGATATATGGATCTTTTGTCAACCTTCAAATCACTAAAACAATTTCTTTCTATAGATTTCTGTCATTTTCGTAATTGTTTTGGATAATTCTTATTGCAACTGTTTGAGAAAGGATGCTTTTTGTACTAGCTAGAAAAGCTTTCAGCATCTTCTGCACTATTTAAGCTTTGCTAATGGATTACAGAATTAGCTCTGAAAATCTTTTAGAGTGCACGGACTGCTCTGAATATCAGGACACATCAGCAACGAGGGAGGGAGGAAAAGTGGCATATGCATTGATAATTTCATGCCTAAGTAGTCTTTCTTCTATAGAAGAGTGTGGGGACCATAGCCAAGGGTGTAGAGAGCTCCAGAATGCAAACAGAGGGTGTCCATGAAAAGAGAGAAACATTTTTTAAAAAAAGAAACAGGAGGATCTTCAATTATTCAGAGCATGAGATGAAGAGGAAAGGATATAAATGGTCAAACACAACTTCTTTGGTTTTGTTTTACCTTCTCATCTAACTATTTTTCATAAGATTTGTTTTGGACTCCTCCAGCATGATCATTCCATAGCTTGACATGGAAGCCTAGATATTTGTATGTGCAAAACTTTTCTCTATGTTACTACTGGTTCCCTGTTCCCCAGCTAACAACACAAGTTTCCCAGATCAGCCCAGGAAATGAAAATATTTACTTCAATTTTGCAGAGAAAACATCCTCTAAGAATCTTCTTGTCAGACAGTATATGAATAGAATAGAATAGAATAGAATAGAATAGAATAGAATAGAATAGAATAGAATAGAATAGAATAACAAAGTTGAAAGGGACTTTGGAGAGTGTTATGTCCTGAGGACTCTAGGAGTTCTCACTCAGGTCCACTCACTTTGTGTGGGCGTTATTCCCCCATCCTCATTGGTTGGTTCTCTCCAGCAGCCAGCTATAAAAGCAGGCTGCGGGGTCCAACCAGTTGCTGATTGCTGCGAGCCAGTTCCAGGCGTGGCAAGCACGGTCAGCCCTTTATTGTATAATAAAGTATTGTTGCACTCATGCTCTGGTTCAGCCTCTCATTGCTCAAACTTAACACTGGCGACGAGGATGGGATGGCTACCAGAAGCACCATGCAACCGCTGAGTCACTAGCCACCGATCCGCAGCCCAGAGAGAGCGATCGGCTGGCGATAAGAGAAACGCTGATCCGCAGCCAGAGAGAGCGGTCAGCCAACAAAACGAGCGATCAAAAAGAGCAAACGCTGATCCGCAGCCAGAGAAAGCGGTCTGGTTCAAAAAGTTAGAAGCGTCTGTAGCCGCTTGTTAGCCCCGCTACAGGGAAAGTGAAGCGCTGCGAGCCGCAGCCGCTCTGTATTTGGCGCGAAATTCAAACGGGTGTCATTTGAATTTCGAGCCAGTATGAGACACAGCACAGCGCTGTAGGAAGTCACTAACGCCCACATTGGCGCGAATCGAGACACCTCCAACGGCTAGCAGCCAACGTGGTAACCCAGAGAGAGAAAGAGAGGGTAGCAAAAAACCTCTCCAGAGCTGATATCACTAGTAACCCACGAGCGCCCGTTGTCCCAGAGAGATTTTTTCCGCAGGTAGCCCAGCCGTTCCAGCACCATGAGTTCCAACCCAGTATTCCCGGCGTTCAAACCAGACGAAGAGAAGTGGGAATCGTATAAGAACCGCTTCAATCATTACATCGATGCGGTCGGCCTGGCGGATGCGGGAGAGCATCGGAAAAAATCCTATTTCCTAATCTACTGCGGAGCCACCGTTTACGATACCGCCGCAGCACTCGTGGCGCCTAGAGAGTTGAAAAACGTTCCGTGGTCCGAGTTGCTTGAGATCCTCACTAACCACTACGCTCCCAGGCCTTCACAAATCGCCAGGAGGTTCACGTTCCGTATGAGGAAGCAATCGAGTAAGGAGACCATCAATCAATATATGGCTGCCCTCAGAACAGCAGCCCTGCACTGCGGGTTTGGAACATACCTGGAGGACATGCTCCTCGATCAATTAGTTTGTGGGGTTAAGGATCTCAACCTACAGAGGCGCCTGCTAGCAAAAAAAGACCTCAACCTCGCATAAGCGGTCGAGGAGGCCCTAGCAGCCGAGCTAGCAACGAACTCAGCCACCGCAAATTCAGGGCCCAAGTGCCAAGCTGGCATCGTTCCCAGTCCATTCCGAAGAGGTGGAAGCGGAGGAAACCCACAACGATGAAAACGACGTCCACCGCCTCGCCAACGACAGACGGTCGCAGGTAGGGGCCAAACAAGAAAACACCGGTCCACCCAAGCACATCACACTGTGCCTAGCCTGTGGGGGATCGCATCAAAGGGCCACCTGCAAGTTTAAAGGAGCCACCTGCAACAATTGCCATAAGAGGGGGCACATCGCGAGAGTCTGCCAAGCCCCCAAAGCGTGGCACACAGACCCCCTTCCTCGCACTCGGGACCACAGAGGCAAGTATTAAACTGTCGCACGCACCGCCTTGCCAGGCGTACTTGCCACACTGTTAGTAAAATTTCTCTCTCCGTTTCCCTAGAAGGTAAACCGTGCCACATGGAGGTTGACACAGGGTCAGCGCTCTCAATAATCTCGTGGAACACCCTCAAGAGACTCCACCCCAGCCTATCTACTACCCGGCTTCAGAGATGCCAGTTCGGTCTGAAGGACTACCAGGGGAAGGCCATTCCCGTGATCGGCAGAGGCAAGTTCTTTGTCAGTTTTAGAGCTTTTAAAGGCCACCTACCTCTAGTGGTAGTTAACGGCAATCTACCCATCTTATTGGGGCTCGATTGGTTTCCCCACCTCGGCCTAGGGCTAACAGGAGTCCATGCTGTCTCAACCTCAGACACTGACTCCTTATTCGCTGACTACGCAGATGTGTTCAGCGAGGAGCTGGGGTGTTATAATGGAACCCTCATCTCATTCACCGTTGACCCCCAGGCAGTCCCAATCAGATTAAAACCACGTAGAGTTCCATTTGCTATTCGGCCAAAACTAGACGCTGAATTGGACAAACTATTAAAACAAGGTGTCATTGAGCCAACAGATTTCGCCAAGTGGGAGACGCCCATTGTCACACCCCTTAAAAAAGATGGTAGCCTGAGAATTTGCTTGGACTACAAGACAACAATCAATAAATATTTACAAGTTAGCGCCTACCCTGTGCCCGTCATTCAGCACTTATTACACACATTCGAGCCGGGCAGTATTTTTGCTAAATTGGACATGTCTCAAGCATATCAGCAGTTCAGACCATCGTCACTCACAGGGGTGCCTTCCGATGCAAGCGTCTCCAATTTGGCATAAGTGTTGCCCGGGTATTTTTCAATCCCTCATGGAGCGGATTTTACAGGGCCTCCTGGTGTAGTACCCTACTGACGATATCTTGGTCTCGGCCAGGGACAGACCCCAACTCTTCCAGAGAATGCGAGCAGTGTTAGAGAGGTTCAGACAGCATGGCCTCAAGTTAAAAAAAAAGAAAATGCGCCATTGCCACTAGACAGGTGGACTTTCTGGGTTATAAAATTGACGCCTCTGGCATTCACCCCCTGGAGTCCAAGGTTAGGGCAATCCATGAAGCTCCCACACCAACCTCCAAAACGGAGCTACAAGCTTTCTTGGGGCTGCTGAACTTTTATGCATCCTTCTTGCCCCATAAAGCCTCAGTAGCCGAACCCCTACACAGATTACTAGACAAAAAGTCACCGTGGCACTGGGGGCACAAAGAAGACCAGGCGTTTAACGCCGTCAAATCACTACTTACATCAGAGGCAGTGCTCATCCAATTCGACCCCAACCTTCCTTTAGTACTGGCAGCAGACGCATCCCCTTTTGGAATTGGGGCGGTCCTTAGTCACAGACTCCCCAATGGCGCCGAGGCCCCCATCGCCTTTTTCTCCAGGACGCTCTCGGCCACGGAGCGAAATTACAGCCAGATAGACAAGGAAGCCCTAGCAGCTGTTGTGGCCGTGAAAAAGTTTCACGAATTCCTTTTTGGCCACTTCTTCGAACTGGTCACCGACCATAAGCCCCTCCTGGGCCTACTGGCCGGCGACAAACAGACTCCTCAAGTCCTTTCCCCTAGGATGACAAGGTGGACACTTTTCCTAGCGGCCTACTCATACAAACGTATTCACCGCACGGGCAAAACTCTATCCCACGCCGACGCTCTCAGTTGCTGCCCCTTACCCGCTCCGGCTGAAGACCCAGCTCCTGTCAACGCCATTTTCGAGATCACCCAGTTGGACCTACCCATCACTGCCCTTGACATCGCCGCTAAAACCAAGGCAGACCAAACGCTCGCCCAGGTGCTCAACTGGGTAAGGAGGGGGTGGCCGGGAGGCAACGTTGATAACAAATTCGCACCCTTTAAGACTCGCATGCAGGAGCTGTCCAGTTTGCAGGGTTGTCTACTGTGGGGCACTCGAGTGGTCATTCCAACCTCGCTGCGTACCCGAGTCCTTGAGGCGTTGCACGAGGGACACCCCGGCATCGTGAGAATGAAGTCATTAGCACGCAGCTACGTGTGGTGGCCGGGTCTAGACGAGGACATTGTCAATTGGGTAAGTTCCTGCAGCATTTGCCAGGAATCCCGTCCTGCTCCCCCCCATCGCCACCCCTACCAGATGGGAGAGCGCCAGCGCCCCTTGGTCTAGAATCCATATCGATCTGGCTGGCCCCGTGCATGGAAAGATGTTCCTAGTGGTCGTGGACGCTTATTCCAAATGGATAGATGTGGCGCAGCTATCCACGACCACCACACTAGCAATCACCAACGTGTTAACACGCCTGTTCGTTACACATGGACTACCCGACTCCATTGTCTCCGATAATGGCCCTCAGTTCGCATCAGTAGAATTCAGCCGTTTTGCTGCCAACCTGGGCATTCGCCACATTTTCACAGCCCCATTTCACCCTGCCAGTAATGGGTTGGCTGAAAGGGCCGTCAGGACCACCAAAGAGGCCCTCGCTAGGTTTGGCAGGGATGACTGGCACCACAAACTCTCACGGTTCCTGATGAGCCAGCACTCAACCCCCTGTGCAGTTACCAATAAGTCCCCAGCGGAACTCCTGATGGGCCGGCGCCTGAGGACTGTATTAGATAGACTGCACCCACAATACTGCCCTGACTCTCCCCTCGCTTCTACTTCGGGGTTAGACATTTTATGTTACAGGAGCCAGTATTCGAAGGAATTTCGCTGGGGACCCACTTTGGATTCCAGGCGAGGTCATCGCCGTCACCGGGCCGAGATCGTATAGGGTCAGGCTGGAGGATGGTCGCGTCTGGAGGAGACACATAGACCAGCTTAGAAGGCGCCTCAGCACCCTTGCCAACAAGAATCCAGAGTCTCCAGTCGTAGGGGAACCGCCTCATCCGCCGCCCAGCCACATCGCACCCAGCGACCAGTCTGCACCAGCAGTCGTTCCAGTCAGCCCGAACTCGGACAACGGCGCCCAGAGAGTTGACCAGCCTGATCCAACCCACGAGAGCTCGACCCCAGTAACCAACCCGGTGGTTTCCGAGGATGCCCAGTCCGGAGAGGCGTTAGCGACACTATGCCGGTTCAACCGTCACAGTCTGATACCGAACAGACAGACAATGTTCCCGAGCTGCGCCGTTCCGGGCGCCAACACAAACCCCCGTCTACCTCAAGGACTCATGCATGTTCGCATCTGGGGGGAAGGGGTGTTATGTCCTGAGGACTCTAGGAGTTCTCACTCAGGTCCACTCACTTTGTGTGGGCGTTATTCCCCCATCCTCATTGGTTGGTTCTCTCCAGCAGCCAGCTATAAAAGCAGGCTGCGGGGTCCAACCAGTTGCTGATTGCTGCGAGCCAGTTCCAGGCGTGGCAAGCACGGTCAGCCCTTTATTGTATAATAAAGTATTGTTGCACTCATGCTCTGGTTCAGCCTCTCATTGCTCAAACTTAACAGAGAGCTTCTAGTCCAACCGCCTGCTCAGGCAGGAAACCCTATACCATTTCAGACAAATGGTTTCCAATCTCTTCTTTAAAACTTCCAGTTGGAACATTCACAACTTGGCAAGTTGTTTCACTGAATAATTGTGCTAATTGTCAGGAAATTTCTTCTCAGTTCTAGGTTGTTTCTCTCCTTGATTAGTTTCCACCCATTGCTTCTTGTCCTGACCTTTTCCAAGCTATTTGGAGAGTAGCTTGACTCCCTCTTCTTTGTGGCAGCCCCTGAGATATTGGAACACTGCTATCATGTCACCCCCTAATCCTTCTTTTCATTAAACTAGACATAGCCAATTCCAGTAACCATTCTTTATATGTTTTAGCCTCCAGTCCCCTAATCATCTTTGTTGCTCTTATCTGCACTCTTTCAAGAGTCTCAACATCTTTTTTACATCATGGCAACCAAAATTGGATGCAGTATTCTAAGTGTGGCCTTACCAAGATATTATATAATAGTATTAACACTTCACATGATCTTGAGTCTATCTGTTAAAGCAGCCAAGAACTGTGCTGGCTTTTTTGGTAGCTGCACGACACTGCTGGCTCATATTTAAGTGATTGTCCACTAGGACTCCAAGGTCCCTCTCACAGTTATTACTATGGAGCGAGGTACCACATATACTGTACCTGTGCGTTTGGTTTTTCTTGCCTAAATGTAGAAACTTTCTTTTTTCACCATTGAATTTCATTTTGTTAGATAGCTCCCAATGTTCAAGTCTGTCAAGATCCTTTTACATCATTTTCTCAATAGGGACCATAGGAAGAGCAACCCAAGTCATATCCCTTGAGAGAACACCTGCTCCATTTGTGCCCTGCAAGAACAAACTGTTGCTGCTGTTGCTTTTCCTTTTTCACTAGTGTAATTGCTTGAGACTTGGTGCAGGTGATAGTTACATGAGCAAAGCAGGCAAAACTAATTCATTAGGTACACTGGCATTCTAACATAGGTGTTTTCACAAAACTGGTGCTCACAATATCCTAAATTTACTTTTTCCTATATAGAGAGTTACACCAAGAAATATTCAGCAAAGAAAAATTGTTGAACCTAATTATGACTTGTTTGTAAGAGTCATGAACATAATATTCAGTGTGAAGTGCTTGTTGAAATTTTACTCTCTGTTGTTAATTTTTTAAGGAAACTGCAAGGGACCGACAAGGTGTTAATGTCTATATTGCCCCACATATAACAATTAAGATTGTAAGACTGTTGCCTTTGGTGATGTTGGAATGAAGGCTATGAAAATTGGGTATTTTCATTTATTTAATCTGATGTTGAAGCAAGTTTTTAATAACATTTCACTTTGTTAAGATATTAAAGTCAAGCCTGTGAAAATCAGTCATTAGTTGAATCAGAAGGAGAATATAAAATGTGGAAAGGCCATGACTTGGTTCAAACTGCTTCCAGATTGAGTTGGGAAGAAAAGAATAATCCATAGGCTGTAATAGAAACAGTTCCAAACACCTGGAGCTACATCCTTTCCGGAAAATGGGGTAAAAACAGCAGGGATAGACATTTAAAGGACAGTAATCCTGCCAAATTTTCAGCACAATAGCTTCAAGGATTGAGCTCAATAAATCACTAAAATATCCCAGGCTTCTATCTTTATTTAGGGCAAAAATAACAGGATGAAGAAAAGACAACACAATAACTCTGGATTGTCTAACAAGGTGCCTAGTGAGAAATTGGCTGAACCATTGCAGAAAGTTATCTTCTTATTTTTTAAAAAAATTCACATGCTATTTTAAAAAATAAATTCTTACTTTTCCATTTGTTTCTCTAGTTGCAGGCTTAGTGTGCAACTGAAGAACAACTGTTGTCTTTCCACTAGGGAAAAGACTCCTGTGAAGCATTCTCATTACTAGGTTTTTATAAGGTGCCAGGAGGACTGGCATAGTTGGTTGACCCTTGTGGGAAGCATCTCCTCACTGAAGGTATTGTGGAAAGTTGTAACCCACCCCTCTCCTAGAAGAATGAAATGTTTTAGAAAATATTAAAAAGACAGAATATTGTATTTCCCTAAAAGAAGAATGGAGAAACATGCTCTTGGAGATAGAAAGCAGCCACCACCATTCTTAATAGTCCTCAGCAGATGTCAGCATTTAAGAAATAAAGAGCTTATTGAAAGAAACCAAGTATCTAAGCAAATATCCTCATCCAAGAGCCAAAACAGGACGAAAGCCATTAAGCCACAATAGGAATTACCCAATACCCTTTTAGAACACAAGCCCTTCATTGCATCCCCCTAACCAACTTCAACCAAACCTGGGAGCTCAGACAATCTATAGAGCCAACTATGACCCCTACATAACCCCTACAACAGCCAATAGAATACATGTTCGTACACAGGAACAGGAAGCTCATGCAAAGCCCAAGATAACGTATTACCACCCCCACTCTCAACTCCATGTGATCAGCTGCACCAGAACCCATGTGGTTCTATTTTATCATTAAACCATCTTTCAAATCAGCCTCCATTTTGTCTCCAGTGCCTTTCTCCCAGATTGGAACTGAACCAGATGGATATTTCTTCACATAGTATCAAATGGGGTGCTGAGCTGAACAGGGAAAATGATGGTGCCTCAAGAAAGAATTCAGAAAAATGATGATTGACTTACCCTTATTTGGGGTCATGTAGCTTTGCTGCTTTATCACTAATTTTCCGAGATTCCAGCATGGCCTATCTTGGAAAGGTCCCTTTGATTACTAGTACAACTTGATAACATCAGATGGAATTGCTAGGATTAGACAGCAGAGGCAGAAGAAACAAGCTGTTGCAAGAAGATATAATATCATTGAGGCCACAGGTTACTACAGAATAACTGGCCTTGATCATTCAAATGAAGAGCTGAGGAAGGAATCATCAACTTTGCAATCAAACTCCATTTGCAGCATTACTGGGTAATACAATTTGGATTATTTGGAGCAGTGTCAGGCAATTGCTAAATGCCATTCCTAATGGCAATCTCATTATTTGAATATCACCAACCACCTACTTACCGACTAATCCTTAACCCCAATACATGCTTATGAAAAGCCCTATTGTGTGCCTGCCCATTTGGTTGATGCTGAATTAAACTCACTCAAGCCCATAGGATTAGTCCTGGACTGGATCAATGCCTTGTGCGTCCAGAAAAATATCTTTGCATGATTTATTTTTATGATGCAATGCCCAGTGTGTCTAAGCCCTGGATTTTATAGCCAGGAGTCTAGTCTTCTTCCCTCTTCCCTTTTTATCCTTGCTTTGGCTTGTCTTTCCTTAGTGGAATGATCCAGAAGTTTCCAAATAATGTATATTTAACTATCAGGCTTTAGCTTGCCAGCAATTTCTGGATTAATGATTTAAAGGATTGTCCTTTTGACAGACAGGTAAATATATTTCAGGACACAAAGTAAATATATTTTATTGACAGGAAGTAAAAGTGTCAGCCCATAGAGTTAAGAGGGTTATTACCCCCCCCGCCTGCTATAAAGTTTATTGAACTCCAACAACAACATAGCACACTGAAAAACAGAGCCTTTGTCCTCTTCCATTAATTACATTGACACTGGCATTGAAAGGCCATTCTCAGCTTGGTCAGTTTCCTTCCTGACAACAGCTGTACACATTTGCAGCCAGGCTGTTCACTCAGCATCAAGATTTAACTTTGTATCTGCTCTGGGGAAACTGAAGAAACATCTAATGCTAATTACTAGCCCCTATTCTCAGAAGGAGTAAAATAAATTCTTGGGGTCCAGTGACAGCTGTAGCAGCTATTCCTCTCTATACTGTATTAGTAATTTACATCTTTTTAGCTGTAGTTCAAAATTGACCCATTATCTGGCCAAGCCCTAAGCATCCTTGGACAAACTGAATTGAATTGTTGAATTAACCCACAATGAGTTGTCCTGTGGCTAGTTGTTCCACAGCAAGTTGGCCAGACAGTGCCAAGTTTTTATTTTATTTTTATGTATTTATTTATTTATTTATTTTCAATTACTTACAAGATAATAGGTATAAGTAAAAACATAGTTATGAATACATGGATACATATAAGAAAAAAAATAGGGGACAGGGACGGTAGGCACATTGGTGCGCTTATGCACGCAAACCAATTAAGCTTTGGCATTAGAAATTAAGGGTCTAATCCTTTTTCTATTTAGTCACAGCAATACTTACTACTCAACAGTAATACTTAGTGTTATATGTTCCCCAAAGAAAGAGTATTTGGGAAAATCATAATTGCACAGCTGACAATAGTATATCTCCAAGTAGTTTAGCAAAAAAAAGTAATAATGCAAAAAAAACCAACCACATTAGGTTGCCCCTCTCCCACCCACATTTCAGAGATGTGAAACTGATGGACTGATCAGGTTCCCATGTGCCAATAATTAAGACTGAAACATTGTTGATGAAACCTAACCCCAGTTTTTAAGCTGGAATTGATAGGTATGAGTTCAAGTACAGACAATTGCCTTAAGAAAGAAATGGTTTGCAAACTCACATTTGTGCAATAACAAAATAAAATTGTTGATGATGATGATGTAGCTTCTTGGATGAGAAGTGAAACATCTTTAAGGAAAAACAAAGTCCAATTGCCTCTTCAAAAAGCACCTTTGGGAGAAGGAAGCAATGGATACACTAAATATATCCAATGACATTTATCATTGAACAAGGGTTTAACATAAGTTATCTTGGGCTAAACTTTACATTTGACTATCCTGTTTCCAGTGAATTCAGGAACAGAGCTAATGTTCCTTGAGAAAGAATGTTTGGAAAGTAATCTCATGGTGATTTTTCCCAATATCTGTAACTTTAACAGGTTTGTTTAAAGATTGCTGTTAGCCCCAGTTGCTTAGATCTTAAAATGAAACTAAATGGTAGTATCTGCTAAGATATGGTAGTTTAAAAATATTTTAAATATGACTTGGACATTTATCCCAACCTTTAAATTTCCAGGCACTGACCAGTAGAAGCTTTTAAAATTGGCAACCCTGTACAAAAAATCTAACTTCTTTGTTGGGACTCCAGTTAAGTATTGTCTGCCAAAACTAAATTGGCAGTTCTCACATATTTTATTTGAATAGATAGAATAAAAAAAATAACAGTGACAGTTTATTCAAATATTTGAAATATGTTGTATATGATTCCTAAATATAAACTTTAAAGGAGATTAATGTGAAGCATCAACATTCCAAGGGAAATCAGCTGTTCAAGCACTTTGCTGATTTTGATGATTCTCAACATATAAGGATTCATTCATAGGCAGATCTATTTGAAATTAATAACATTTGTAATCTGGCCCCTTGTCCATGACTGAAATGACAAACCTTCAGTTTACGGCTGTATAGCTTCATGGCCCCCAAATCCTATTTTTATAGATTCCAGAGCATCCTTACATCATACTGCTAAATCTCAACTGAGAAAATGTTGATTTTCAATGATATGATTTTACCCGTGTTTAATCTAAAATAAAACATGACTCATTTTTCCACTTAATTACCCCAATCCAAGCCTTTCTCTGATGTCATAACATTCCTAGCTGTGGGTCTTTAGAAGATAAAATGTGAAGAGGAGACATTTTTGGAAGAAATGTGTATCCCCACAAACACTTAGGGGAGCCAGAAAAGACACTAAACAAGGAAGTGAAAATGGCAATTATACTTAGGCTTACATACCACTTTTCAGTGCTTTTACAGCCCTCTCTAAATGGTTTACAGAGTCTCCATATTGCCCCCATAATTTGGGTCCTCATTTTACCCACCTTTGAAGGATGGAATGCTGAATCAACCTTGAGCCTGGTGAGATTTGAACTGCCAAAATGCAGGCAGCCAGCAGTCACCAGAAGTAGCCTGCAGTACTGCACTCTAAGCACTGCACCACTGCAACAGAAATAATACATTTAACTATTCATTTAATAGTCACTCAATTCATTTGGTTATGGCCTAGTTACTTGCTACCAGTATCCCATTACATCTGTCCAGCCAATTCCATTCTGCAGGGTTGGCACTTTCCAGTTTAGTTTAGTTTAGTTTAGTTTAGTTTAGTTTAGTTTAGTTTAGTTTAGTTTAGTTTAGTTTATTGACATTGCAATGAAATCAAACACTATCTTCAGTGCACATCATGAGCATGAAAATAAACACAAACACACATCCTTCACACTCCACACATTGAATTGAACCCCCCCCCCAACACTGCACCAACACTGCACTATACAGTAGAAATCAACAGAGCTCCTTTACTTAAACAATGTTATCACTCAGGACTCTCCCTCCTCTTTGTAGTTGTGCCTTCCCTCTGAAATGTGGTTCCTCCTAAGGTCTGGATGATACCCATACACCAGGGGTGGTATTCAGCAGGTTCTGACCATTTCTGGAGAACCAGTAGTGGAAATTTTGAGTAGTTCAGAGAACCGACAAATAGCACCTCTGACTGGCCTCTCCACCATCTATTTTCTGCCTCCCAAGTCCCAGCTGATTGGCAAGGTCTTCTTTTGTTGCCCTGCACAAGAGAACAGAGCTGGAAAGCAGATTAGTGGGGTTGGGTGGGGAGGGAATGGCATTTTGCAGTATCCTTCTCCCAGGAGTGGGCGGGAATGGGGATTTTACAGTATCCTCTCCCCGCCAGGCTCACCAAACCACACCACACCCACTAAGCCATGCCATGCCACACCCACCAACCCTCATCATTCCCAAAGAACCGGTAGTAAAAAAAATTGAATCCCACCACTGCCATACACCCATTCTGCTGTTGTTTAGACCTGGCTCTTCACCCAAGCCATTGCCATGGGAAAGTGAGACCCCTCATGTAAGTGCACTTGCCATCTTTTATTTTTATTTTTTGTGTTTTATTGTAATTTCTTTGTTATGAGCCACTCAGCATCTCTGAAAGTTGTGCAGCATAGTAGTTTAGTAAATTCTTATTATGTGGGAATGGTATGTAGCAACTAAAAATAATTAATGACTGATGCCTTGACCATCATTCTCTTCTCTTGCTAAGCATTTGCAGAATGCTGCTACATCATTTCGCTAGTACTGCTGTTTCCAGTAGTTTCTAATGGCACCAGCTGCAAATTTTTATAGCCAAGCAATTTTATCAGTTTGGATTGCTCCAAACTGACAATCTAATCTTCTGTAGAACACATTCTGTGCACAGAATTCCTATGATATTGTGAATTTGAGTGGCCTGTAACTGTGATTTAAAAGCAAATAAGCAAATAAATAAATGCATGTATGCATGTATTTTTTGCAAAACCATCTCTAGTAAGATGAGTAGCAACCATTTTGCATGCTCCTACCCTGAAAATGCCATCACATTTCTGTTCTCCTTTCAGCCTTCCTAATGAAAACAGGCTATTTCAAGTCAGATTCAGTGAGATGGGGAGGGGAGGACTGCAGAAAGAACTTTCTCCATAGCAGTAGTTCCTTTATTGATTATTCATTTACAGCTGAAAATATGGAAACTAGTATGGTAGTAATGATAGAAACAGGCAAAAGTAAATGCAACGAAATGAGGCATTAAAATGATATGCCACCATGATATTTTATATAATGCTCTCTCTCTTAATAAACCTACTAAAGCTGGAGAAACATTAAGCTGTGCTTTTACTTTCAAATATTTTCAATATATCTTATTCAAAAGGCAACTTGGTACCTGAAGTTACAAATGACCCATCTGACCTCACAGTTTAGCAATGAATCTATATTTATTTGTATGTTTGCATTTGCATTATGCATTATAATATATACATGTATTTGTATTATAGGACTAAGAGCAATTTAAATTATAACATCCCAGATTATGAATAATTCTAATTTACTTTATTGATTCAGAATTGGAGACAAAATGAAGAAATAGAATATAAAACAGGAGAGCAATGCATATATAAAAGAAATGGCAAGGCTAGTTAACAGCAGGATGCTAAGTCAGCTATAAGTAAACCTCTGCAGATAGTGCTTAGGTTCAATACTTCCTGAAGACATAGCAATGGAGCAGAATTTTGCTATATTCCTGAAGAATCCAGGAAATAGGTCTGCCAGTAAGTAGTAATTTCTAAATTTGACCAAGCCATGCACAAGGACACGAGTAGAGTAAGTTGTACTGCTGACTCAGTGGCAGGATAAAAAAAATGCAAAAATATTCTGTGTAGAAGTTAATTAAATCTTCCCTCTATCAAGATTACGGAAGGCATTAAATCTTGCAACTATGAACATTTTGCTTATGAGTAGCAGATGGAATGTTGTAATGAACTTGGTGGACCAGAAAGGGCTATGGAGGAAAATGTCTTGGCCCTCTGATTAAGATCAAAAGTAGGGGGCTTTGTCAGCAAGAAATGCTTGTAGAACAAGAAGGTTGGGACAAAGAAGAAGCCATCTTTAATGATCAAGTAATTTTATGTGGGAGAAGAAAAGGAAAGGGGGGGGAGAGTGAAAAGTTTAAGATTTGAAAAAACAACCCAAAAGAAGAAGTTTGAAAAATAATTACAATATTAGGAAGCAACAGAAGAGAGGATCACAGAAGAGAGAATTAGAAGTAGAGAGACAAGGGGGCAAAAGGGGGAGGAAGAAGAAGTGGGGGGAGAAGGAAAGGAAAAGAAGTTATAAAAGACAGAAACAAAATATAGAGAAGCAGGGAAAATGTATAAGGATTGAAAGTTTAAGCCTATTTAGAGATAATGGGTGAAAATTTAATTGAAAAAGGGATTCTGCAAAGGTACATAAGATAGTATTGTTATATTAGAAATAGAAATAATTTTAGAAAATATGAAATAATGTATGATTAAAATGATGGATAAAATACTTATTGTAATGCAGTGGAATAAATAAATTAATAAATTAATGAAATAAAGTGAATGAGAGAATGAAATTGGGAAAGGATGGGAACATTTTAATTATTATTAATGATTTGAAAAAGAAGAATTAATTATGGAAAGTTTATAAGTGTTTACAAGGAAGTATGATATTCAATTGAAAAGAAATGTTAAAGATGTTAAGTTTCTAACTAATATTAATGATAGAATTGAATTGGAATGAAATGAGTGTTTTATTTACTATTGTCATATATATATAATTGTTTTAAGAACATAGTGTGTATTTTAAGAATGTACCAAACAGAATTCGATTGGAAGTTATGTACTATATTGTATGTTATAATTTTTTTTTTTTATAGAGATGGATATTGTAGAATTTATTTGAAATCTTAGATACTATACAAAAGCAAGAACAACAATAAAATTTCAAACTAGCTTTAACATTTTTTTTTTCCAAAGGGAGAAGGGAGGAGCTTGCACCGTGACGATATGGTCTGCAATCGAGCTCCTTGATTGCAGCCGATATCTCCGTTACCGGCCGGTCCAAACGGACCTATGCTGTCCCGTAGGGACAGCTATCGTGAAGAGCGTACCCTGAGGACTCCGGGGATATCGCAAAATCCCTGGAAGACCCGGGTGAAGCTCTCTTTGCTGGCGGCGGAGAGGCAGCCCCCATGCTGCTGAAGTCGGGGCGGCTCCAGAAAGAACGGGTCTGAGAGAGAGTCTGTCGGTTGGGTGAGAAACTTTTTTTTTATTTAATTTTTTGAGTCTTGAAAGTTCGCTCTGATTATTAGAAGGAATCTGTGTGATTTTTTTTTTTTTTTGACAAAATTGACTAAGCGGCGTTTTTTTTAAGGGAGACGTCAAAGAGAGAATTTATTTGCTTTTTTTTTTTCTTTGCTTCCGGACTTTATTGTGATTTACGGGATAACTGGACTGTTCTTTTTTATATTTATACGTTATATTCTTCCTTTGGATTTTTCATTTTTAGGCTAGAGGCTCCCTTTGTTTATTTTTTTTTATTTTATTTTTTTTTGCTTTTATATGTTTGTGTATTCCTTGCCGGCTTTTCTTTTTTTTTTTATGCTGTTCAGAGAGGAGGGGGGAAAGTGAGAACTAAGAAACTTTGTAACACTGCCAACTAGAGGCTTGGAAACATTTTACTTGAACTGTGAAAAGACGAAATACTTCTTCCCAAGGACATCTTCTGATAAGATAGAGGAAAGCGCTTTGTAGAATATTATTACAGGTGTCTTTCTGGATATTTATGGCTTAGCTTTGAAGCTCGTGGGAAAGAGAAGGGAGTCATAATTAGAGCCTTGGACAATTAAATAGAGTGCAGTGTATTGCTGTTTACTTTCTTTTCTAATTCTTTTTTTTAGTTCCGCCACCCCCTCCACCAGCATTAAGGTCTTTATTTTTATTTTTAAGGTTGATTTATTTTCAAAGGGAAGCCTCTGAATTTTTTTTTATTTTTACTTTATTTTGACTTATTTTACTTTATTTTTTCTCCTTTCTATTTGGATTCTGCTTTTTTTTTAATGTATATCAATGGACTATTTCTTTTTTCTTTTTTCAATTGAGATTTTTTTTTTTTGGCTGGATTAAGGTGTGGAATTTGAAGAAATTTATTCTTCTTGTTTTTTGTTTTTTTTTTTTTTCTCTCTTTTTCTCTTTTCCTTCTTTTTGGCTTTGACTTTGTTTATTATTATTTTTACTGGGTTTTTATTTTTATTTTTATTCTCTTTTGTGGACTATTTTTTTTAATTGGATTAAGGTCAGGAAGAATTTGAAGAATTTTTTCTTTTTGCTCTTTTCCTTTTTCTTTTTCATGTTTTTCTTCTTTTTCTCTCATTATTGATTTTTTTTTTATTATTGGCCTTCTCATTTTGGATTATAATTGGCTACTCTTTTTGGATTAAAATTTGAAAGAATTTGAAGAGCTGGAACCATTTAAAATGAGTAAGAAACTTATATCTTCGGGTGCCTCTATGTCCACCTCTGCCTCCCCACCATCTGGACAGCGTTCAATTCAGACAATGTTAAAGCAAGATAAAGAAAAAGAACAAGAAAGAGCATCTTTTCAGATGATTATGCAAGGAATTCAAGATCTTAAGGTAAAAATAGATACCATTGAACAAAGAACAGGGAGGACGGAGGAAAAAGTGGAAAGTATTCAACAGGTGATGACAAAATATGAGGAGAGACTTCAAAAAGTCGAAGAAGGGGGCAAACGAAGAGAGGAGAAGATTGGAAATATTGATAATAGACTAACAGTGATTGAACAAGAAAAAAGTGGGATGTTGAAGTGGGAGTTGGATAGATCAGAATTCTATCTTAGATTCCAAAATATAGAAGAAGAAAAAGGACAAGATTTGGCTGCGATAATGGTAGGAATCTTGGCGGATGCGTTGGAGATAACAGAAGAGAAGATGATGGATGGAATAGATGAGATATATCGAGTTTTTACAAGATATGCGATGAGAAATAATCTGCCCAGAGAAGTCCATATTAGATTTACTAAAAAATCCATGAAGACACAAATATTACAAGTGGCAAGAGAGAAGATATTGAAATACAAAGGTAAAGAAATCTTGGTTTTAAAACAAATACCCAGAAGAGTGAGAGAGATGAGAAGAGAATATCGATTCCTGACCAAAATGTTATTGAAAAAGGAGGTGACTTACAGATGGCTGATCCCAGAAGGATTGATGTTTACGTGGCAGGAACAGAGACATAGAATTGATTCAATTGAGAAAGCAGAACTATTCTATGCAGAAGTCTTTGGAGAGAGAGAAGGAGAGGCAGAAAAGGAGGTTCCATTAACTGAATCCCAAGAGGAACAAATGGAGATTGGAAAAGAAGAAGGTGCAGTAGGTGGACAAGTGGATATTAAAGATCAGCGTGAATCAAGACCCACGAGAGTGGTTAAATCTAAATATAAAATATAATCATGGAAGAGAAAAACTGATTACAATGAATATAAATGGACTGAATTCAGCTGCTAAGAGAAGGAAGATTTTCCATAAATTAAGGAAACTAAAGTTTGATATAATTTGTTTACAAGAAGTACATATTAAAAAGCAACATGAACAATTGTTATTACAACCAAAATTAGGGAAATTGTTTACCTCTTTGACTCAATGTAAGAAAAGAGGGGTGGTCTTATATATTAAAGAGGTTATTCCAGCAAAAATGATTTATACAGATGATGATGGGAGAATATTAATGGTGGAAATAATGGACAATAATAGAAAGATACTTTTGACTGCAATTTATGCCCCGAATGATAAACAGGAAGAATTTTATAAAAAATTACATACTAAGATGGCTGGACTGGACTATGCTAATATAATTATGATGGGAGACTTTAATGGAATTGTGGATAATAAACTTGATTATATTGCAACAGCAGCAAAGTATAATAGAAAAACTCTTCCTAAATCTTTTTTTAAAATGACAGAGGAATTAACTCTAAAAGACATATGGAGAGAAAGAAATGTTAAACTTAAGCAATATACTTTCTATTCAAATAGACATTTATCATGGTCCAGACTTGATATGATTTGGATATCAACAGACTTAACATCTAGCGTTCAAGAAGTAAATATTGAAACAAGTACTTGGGCGGATCATAACCCATTGACAATTAAATGGAAGGGACAAAAAAAAAGATCGAGATGGACGTTAAATAATACTATTTTAAAGGAGAAAGAATTTACACAATGGATGGAGAAAGAACTGGCCTTTTTCTTTAAAGAAAATAGAAAAGAAGACACTTCAATACAGAATGTTTGGGATACAATGAAGGCTTATGCCAGAGGCTTGATAATTGACTATACAAGAAAAAAGAATATTAGGAAAAGGCAAGCTTTCAAAGCCTTGGAGGATGAATATAAAAGACTCGAAAAAGAACTGCAGAAAATGCCACAGAAAAAAGACGTTAAATTGAAACTGGATATAACTAAACATAAAATGGACTTAATAGACAAAGAAGAACTGGCACAGAAAATTAGGAGTGCCAAACAGAATTATTTTGAAGATGCAAATAAGCCAGGTAGATGGCTAGCATATAAGCTGAGAAAAGAGAAAGAGTCGAGGAAAATATTGCAGTTAATAGATGACCAAGGTAAAACTTGTCATGGCAACAAAGAGAAAAAAAGAAATTATTTATGACTTTTACAAACATTTGTATAAGAAAGAAGATATTGATGAGGAGAAAGTTAAACAATACTTGCAGAATGCAAATTTACCTAAGATACCTAAAGAGATTGAAGAAATGTTAGGAAGCAATATAACAATGATGGAGTTAAGCCAAGCACTTAAGAAACAAAATAATGGAAAGGCACCAGGTCCAGATGGGTTTCCTGTAGAATTTTATAAAACCTTTCAAGAATCATTGTGTATTCCACTGTTAGAAGTTATGAATGAAGTTATGCTAAAAAAGATAATACCTAAAACATGGTCAGAGGCTTATATTACACTTATTCCAAAAGAGGAGGCGGACCTACTTCAAATCAAGAATTATAGACCGATTTCCTTATTAAATGCAGATTATAAATTTTTGCTTCAATATTAGCAGAAAGACTTAAAAAATATCTGAATAACTTTATCCACTCAGATCAAAATGGATTTTTGCCAAAACGACAAATTAGAGACAATATGAGAGTAATTCTGGACACCTTGGAATATTATGAGGCGCATCCTGAAAAGCAAATGGCTTTGATATTTCTAGATGCTCAAAAGGCATTTGATAACGTAAATTGGAGATTTATGTTATTTTAATGGAACAGATGGGCTTTGCTAGAAGATTTATTCAAGCAATAGAAGCAATTTACAATGAACAAACAGCTAAGGTAATGATGGAGGGAGAACACACAGATCCTATTAATATAAGAAAAGGCACAAGACAAGGTTGCCCTCTTTCTCCCTTGTTATTTGTATTGACTTTGGAAGTGTTGAATAGAAATATCAGAGAAGATAAAACTATAAAAGGAATGAAAATTAAAAAGGAAGAATTTAAATTACAAGCTTTTGCAGATGACCTAGTCTTTATTCTGGAAGACCCTATAGAAACAGCCTTGAAGCTGTTGGAAAAGATAGAGGCATATGGGGAGGTGGCCGGTCTGAAAATAAACAAAGATAAAACAAAGATTTTGTCAAAGAATATGTTGCTGAGACAAAGAGAAGAACTGGCAGAATTGTTAAAAATTCAAGTTACAAATAAGGTTAAGTATTTGGGGATATACTTGACGTCAAGATGTAGTACATTAAAGGAGAACAATTATATTAAACTTAAACAACAGATAGCTCAAGACTTGAAAAAGTGGGAAAACCTACAATTGTCATTAATAGGAAGGATTTCAACAATTAAGATGAACATTCTACCCAGAATTTTATTTTTGTTTCAAACAATACCAATTAGGCTTGGAAAAGAATATTTTGAGGATTTAAATAAAATTGTTTTGAAGTATATATAGCAAGGCAAGAAAGCAAGGATAAAGTTAAAGCTTTTACAGGATGCTAGATTTAGAGGAGGGTTTGGCCTGCCTAATTGGGAGTTGTACTACCAAGCTGCAAATTTGATGTGGGTTAAAGAATGGATAACATTAAGGAAAACTAGATTGTTGACATTAGAAGGTCATGATTTGTTGTTGGGTTGGCATGCTTTTTTATGGTATAAGGGAACCAAAACACAGGGTATTTTAGAAGACATTATATACGGGAGTCTCTGTGGTTAAATTGGGAGAAGACAAGAAAACAATGTTATTTGAAAATTCCAGTTTGGTTATTGACGATAGAAGCGTTTTCTTACCCTATAATTTATAAAAAGGAACAAACAGTTAGCTATGGGGAATTACTAGATGAAAAGGGTGAACTTAAATCGATGCAAAAATTAGAGGAACAAGGTATACAGATGAATTGGTTTTCATATTTGCAAATACATTCAAAGTATTATGAGGATTCCAAAGCAGAGGGATTTTATGATAAACAAACTGATTTAGATAAGATTTTGATGGGTACTGATGAAAAGGTGATTAAAAAATTATATGGTTACTTATTGGAAATTAAGTTGGAGGAAGAACAAGTTAAAGAAACTATGATTGCTTGGGGGAGGAATTTTGGATATGGGATTGACTTAGAGAAATGGCAGAAATTATGGTTGCAAAATTATAAAATGACAATGTCTACAGCCTTTAAAGAAAATTTGTATAAGATGTTTTACAGGTGGCATTTCCCCCCAACGAGGATAGCAAGAATGTTCAAGAACAAATCCGAAAAATGCTGGAAATGTCATCAGAAACCTGGTTCATATTATCATATGTGGTGGACTTGTGAGGACGCTAGAAAATATTGGACTAAAATCCACATGTGGCTGGAGAAAATGACAAAGAAGCATATAGACTTGAAACCGGAGCTTTTTTTTACTGGGAATTTTACCAGATGCTTATAGTAAAGAGCTGAAATATTTGATTGTAAATGTATTGACTGCGGCTAGGATTGTATTTGCAAAAAATTGGAAAAATGAGAAAATTCCATTGCAGGAAGAAGTTATAAAGAAAATATTGGAATGTGCTGAGATGAGTAGATTGACTTTTGAAATCAGAGAGCAAGAAGATAAACAATTTTATATAGTTTGGGATCTTTTCTATCAATGGTTGAATGATGAAATACAAAAATAGAAATGTTAGATAATAAGGAATAATATTGATTCTATTTTTCTTTTCTCTTTTTTGGTACTGGATATTATATTTATATAATATTTTTCTGTTTCTTTTTTTTTCTCTCTTATTTAGGATAGAATTGGCACGATTATATGATTTGTTTTAGAATTACTTAAAATATAGTTATCTCACAAAGGCATGATTGTACAAAAGTCTAGTCAAATTTCTTTTTTTAATAGTGATATTATGATTTATAAGTTTGTATTGACAATAAGAGTTATTATACAAGGTAATTGTAATTGTGACTATGAGATGAGTGCACAAAACTGATGAACCAACCGACTCACTGTTTGTATATAAATATGGGGGAGCTGATGTTTTTATGTTTTGTCTGTTTGTTTGTATGTCAAAAACAATAAAAAAATCTATTGTATGTTATAATTTTAAAGGCATAAATTGAAGTTTAAATAAGAGTTGAATGGATAAAATTAAAAGATATAAAGGTGTCATACTCCAATTAGTAACTGCAGGGGAAAATTTGTTCAATGAGAAAAGATAATATGAAATTGAAACAGGACAGACAAAAGTATAAATATAATGATTGGAAAGACATTGAAACTTAGAAAAAGATATATAATTGAATTTAGATAAATAATTAAAAATAAAGTTGAGAAAATCAAGGGAGGGGAAAAATTATGGAGAAAATATTAAAACAGTACTAAGATATGGAATAGAACACAAAGATGAATATGAAATTGAGTTTGTGTCTGTATGAAGAAGTGATAACCCGGGATCATGCTATTCTCAAAAAAAGATGTTTTATGTGTATTATGTTTTTGTGAAAACCCAAATAAAATTTATTTTAAAAAAAAGTAGGGCGGTTTGTTTTGGTTTGTTGGTATTCTTTAGCAAAAATAAGTCTGTTATATACCAGATTCTTTACCTTTCAAATGTTAACTAAGGCTCCTGAAATTTAGAGCATGCATGCCATAACTCTAAAAAAATTGCATGGTGATAAATCACATTCTTTGTAGATTAGATATCTCATGCTCAACCGTTAATATCAGGTAGGAAAAGCAATTTTGGTGGCTACAAAACTGATCTTAATAATTTGGGGAATAAAACAGTGCAAAGAGATGGATGGTTTTGTGATTCATTTGTTTGCTTTTACTTACTGCTGTGTTGTAATAGTTTTAGAGTTAAGTAAAGACATCCTCAATTATGAGTCTGGTTTTCTTGACAACTATGCAACCATTTTTTCCCTGTCTTCCTCCAGAATGTTTTTTTCTGCTTAATCTAGTATGCAGCCCAGGGGATCCTTGTAGTCTTCCATCACATACTAGGTATATATATATATATATATATATATATATATTACTAAGTTTTGATAGCTAGGCACTCTCAAGAGCTCCCACATTTAGCTTAATGCCATAGTTTTCTGGTGTTTCTCAGCTTAATATGTGAGCTTGAGCTGCATATGACCCTGAGAAAGTTTCAGAGCTGCTAACCATCAGAGGATAATACTGGAGTTGATAAATCAATGGACAACTAGGTAAAAACTAAAAGCAGAAATGGCCTGCAAAATACTTCCCATCATTTTTACCACTATGTCAAATTGTATGCACATTAAGAACTGGAATAAGGATCCAAGTGATCCAGGCAAGGTAATAGATGTATGAATTTTACTCTTGTCAGACCTTGACCTATATTATTTTGCATTTTATATTTACGCTATTTCTTGATGTGATGTTCCTGCTGCCTGAAACCTATCACAGACAGCTTAATAAATTAAATGCAATACAATACAACTCCGATGATTAAAATAAATAAATAAATAAATAGATAGATAAATAGATAAATAAATAAATAAATAAATAAAATAAACCATTACCTGACTCACAGTTTAAATAGTAAGAATAATGGCTTAAAATTTGATTTTGATATTTAATATGTGACTCTGAGTAAAATTGGACTCAGTCTTAGATCTCCTAGCCTAACTATGAAGTTCCCTTTCCATCCATGGTACTGCCTTTTATACTTTTCTTTTTTCACCAATTTTTGGAAGTAAAAGCTGAAGCATGGATTTATGATGGAGTTCTCTTCATAAGCATAACTGATTTTATACCAGATTACTATCTAGGTGGTATGTAGCTCAACAGCAGTGAGAGGGATCTAGTATGAGCCAGCAATGTGCTGTAACTACCAAGAAAAACCCCAATGCAATCCTAGATTGTATTAACAAAGGAATAGGATCTCACGAAGTACTAGTACCACTTTATACTGTACCAAGTAAAACCACACTTGTAATACTGCATCCCATTTTGGTCACCACAATACAAAAAAGATGTGCAACTCAGAGTGCAGAGAAGAGTTGCGTGTTGAGTCCCTTACTCTATACTCTTTATGTGCATGACTGCATTCCCACTCATGCTAGTAATACTATTGCTAAATTTGCAGATGATACAACAATGGTAGGACTCATCTCTGCGGGGGATGAGTCTGCCTATCGAGATGAGGTGGACCAGTTGCTTTCATGGTGTGGAGACAATAACTTGGTCCTCAACACCAATAAGACCAAGTAGCTTATAGTGGACAATAGAAGAAACAGATCAGACATCCAGCTCTTGCTTATCAATGGAGACCGAGTGGAGAAATTGGGCAGTTTTAAGTTTCTGGGCATTACCATAACAGAAGACCTGACCTGGGGTGCTCACATTGTAGCCCTAGTCAAAAGGGCCCAACAAAGATTATTCTACCTGAGACTTCTCAGAAAACAATAACTGAATGAAAAACTGCTGGAGACCTTCTACCACTGCACCATAAAGAGTATTTTAACATACTGCACTCATTGCCAATAGCACAGTGGTAAATAGGACAGGACTCCAGAGGGTTAACATCATTGCCCAGAAGATCATTAGTTGCCCTCTCCCCTCTTTGGAAGAGTTTTATAGCTCCTTCTGCCTTAAGAAAGTTCAAAACTTTCTCAAAGATCCATCTCATCCTGGGAACCCTTTTTTTGAACAATTACCATCTGGCAGATGGTACAGAATAATAAAAACAAGGACAAATAGGCTGAAAATCAGCTTCTATCCCAGGGCAATAGCTCTTTTGAATTCTGCTGTATAGTGTAGTGTGGTGTCGGGGGTTTTTGGTTCAATGTGTGGAGGGTGAAGGATGTGTGTTTGTGTTTATTTTCATGGTCATGGTCATGACGTTCACTGAAGATGATGTTTGATTTCATTGTACGAGGTGTAATGACAATAAAGTAAACTAAGAGCAACAAAGATGATAAAGAATCTGGAGGCTAAAAAATATGATAAATAGTTTCAGGAACTGGTTATGTTTAGCCTAACAGAAAAAAACTACAAGAGATATTATAGCAGTCTTTCAATATTTGAGAAGCTGTCACAGAGAAGTGGGGGGGTCAATTTATTTTCCAATGCACTTGAGGGCAGGGGAAAAAAGTAAAGGAAAAAGGTCATAAAAGGGAGATTCAACTAGAAGTAAGGGGAAATTTCCTGACAGAGAGAACAATTAAAGGCTTACCTCTAGAAGTTGTAAGCATTCCATCACTGGAGATTTTCAATAAGAGTTTGGACAGCCATTTGTATCGTGTTTCCCACCTGAACAGAGGGTTGGAATGGAAGACCTCCAAGGTTCCTTCCAACTCTGTTATTTTGTAAAGAAGATATCTCTAAAGAAATATGGAAGAATATTCAAATGTTATATGTGAGATTTTGGTAGACATTCCTTGGAGTCTACCTCAGCAAAGATCTCACCTGGAAAATCAACATAACCCAGGTGGTCAGAAAGACCCTACAGAGACTCCATTTCCTTAGGGTTTTGTGAAAGAATAAAGTGGAACAATGACTGATGATCTTTAACTGGTCCACAATAGAAAGCCTCCTCACTATTGCATTATGGTGTGGTATGCTGGCTTGACAGCCACGGACAGAAAGTCATTTCAGAGTGTGGTGAGTATTCCCAAAATACCTGAGATAAGGAGTTAAACACTACAAAGGCTTCTGTACAAAGTTTCTTTATTGGATTATATCAGGCATCCTCAAGGTATAACTCACGGTTATGTTGAGATTCATCTAATGTCCAATCTTTGCATTGTTGTCTTCATAGTGTGACAAGATAGTTATCTTCATCCCCTAATGATACAGCAAGGGAAGACTCTAGCACGTTGCTGGGTCCAGGTAAGAATGACCAAACTCCCCCCAACCCAAACAGAGGTCAATTCAGTGACCAATCAGGATTACAGATGTGACCACATGACATGAACCACATCTCCCATGAGGCATTAACTACATTTCCCATGAGGCATTAACTATATTTCCCATGAGGCATTAACTACATTTCCCATGAGGCATTCCCTTAAGGGGACAGCTCTCATTCCCAAACTAACTATATACGGTTTAAACAGCACAGTGAGCACAGCACAAAACATCGTGGGCTGTTCCCTGATACCACTAGATGACCTTGCTAGGGCTCACTGCCTTAGAAGAGTGAGGAAAATTCTCAGGGATGACTCACACCCCCGTCAGCACTTCTTCACTCTCCAACCATCGGGTAGAAGATATAGAAGCATAGCCAGCCACACCAACAGGCTGAAGAAGAGTTTATATCCATGGGCTGTCAGACTTCTGAACGGAAAATAACTTAATGTCAACATAGTATGACAGACTCGCGGGGCCGCCGCATTGTGCAACAAGGTCACATAGGATAATAAGATTGGGTCTGGATTAGGAACTTCTGTTCTCACTGTGAATTGTTTTGGGAGGGTGCACGAAGGGAGGCTCAGCCAATCTCGTTGTACATATGTGTACAATGACAATAAAGGTAATTAATTAATTAATTGGAAAAGTATAATTCCCAAAATTCCCTGAAGGGAGAAAATTCATTCTATATTCTATAGCAAAATGATACTGCAAGAAGTGGATGCATGTTTGATATAATCCATTAAGTTGACTATACTTTTAAGAATTTACACATAGTCTTATGAATCATCTACCAAGTCCCTCTTTCTGGAGTCTCATTAAAAGACACAAAGTACTGAGGCAGATGAGATGCGGTGTTTTCCATCTATAATATGTAAGTGTATGATATATTGAAAATGCCGTAAGTATACATGTTTTCATTATTTTTAATCCATTTCTTGGGAAGACTAGATGGTGTGATTTTAATTGGTTTCCATAGCCTTTAATCCACAAAAATCCAATATTTAACAGAATAATGGAGTTGGAAGGGACCTTGGTCATTTTCTAATCCAATGCTCTGGTCAAGCAGGAAACTTTATACCATTCCAGACAAATAGTTGTCTCACCTCTTCTTAAAAACTTCCAGTGTTGGAGCACCCAAAAGTTCTGGAGAAATGCCATTCCACTGATTGTTCTAATTGTCAGGATATTTCTCCTTAATCCTAAATTGGATCTCTGTTAGATAAGCTTTTATCCATTACTTCTTGCCCTGACCTCAGATGCTTTGGAGAATAGTTGACTCAACTTCTTTGTGACAGCCTCTCAAATATTGGAAAACTGCTATTACATCACCCCTAGTCCTTCCTCTCATTAAACTCGATATGCCAATTCCTGCAAACTTTCTTTGTATTTTTTAGCCTCCAATCCCCTAATCATCTTTGTTGTTCTCTGTGCTCTTTTTACACTCTCAACTTCTTTTTTATATTGTGGTGATCAAAACTGGATATTGCAATATTCCAAGTGTGGTCTTAGCAAGGCATTATAAAGCATTTGACTCTTTCTAAAGCTATTTAAAAAAATTAAAATAGTAATGCAGATTTTAATATGAAATCATTATATACGTTATAGCACTATTCTTAATGAGATAACAATTAATCGAAATATATGTCGATGAATTATATTAAGTCATTAATCTCTAGTTTTATGAATACAAAATGATTCTATGGTTTTACTTTATTGAAGCTGTACCACATTAATAATATTTTGTCCTCAAATGGGTCAACTACTAATTTCTGTAAAGGATAATAATATACCTCTGACTTTTTATTGGTCCTGGATATAAATTGATTCTGATGACTTGCTAACCACTCATATGCTTCTTTTATAAGCACTCATTTCAATATATTTTCCCAAAATACTCCATCAAGCCACTTACCTCAACAGATCAGAGCTTAAAAAATGAAATTATAAACAACTATACATTTTTTTTCTTTTGTAATATAAGATTGTGTGTGCAAAAGTGCCATTTTAGGAGCCTTTGTGCATGAGGAATTTACACTTGTCTTTTCTCTAATGAAATTACATAAGAGGGAAAAGTTTTCATCAGCCTTTCTCTTGAGAGGAACTAATGCTCAGGATTCGTGGATTTTTCTCCGTTATACAAAAGAACACCCACTTAACAGCAAGCCTGTTTACATGCATTCATTATTATAGTTAAGTACTTATTGGTGAAATACTAGGACTAGGTATTCAGCGGATGGTGATCTCTGGAGCAATTAATCCCAGCACTGCTGTATTATTCATGACAAGAATGCCCTTTACTCACATCAGTCATGGATCCTTGTAGAGGCAGCAGACAAAAACCCAACATTTCATCTGCCCCAAATCTATACAGGTAGTCTTTGATTTACAGCCACAATTGGAACCACAATTGCCATTACTAAGCAAAATGGCTATTCAGTGAGTTGTGCCTGATTTTTTGCTGTTTTTGCCACAATTCTTAAGCAAACCACTGCAATTAAGTGAATCACATGGTGGTTAAGCAAATTTGGCTTCCCCCATTGACTTTGCTTGTCAGAAACCAGCTGGGAAGTTTACAAAGGGAGATCAAAAGACTCCCTAGGACAGGAGTGTTAAATTCAATTTCATTGAGGGCCGCGTCAAGGTTGTGTTTGACCTCAGGGAGGTGGTGGGGCATGGGCAGGGTGAGTGTGATCAGCTTGATGTCACTCGAGCGTTCTGCTAGTGAAAACGGGCTCCCAAGCTCCATTTTCTGCTGTGGCAGATTCTTGCAACCCTCTGCAAGTGAAAACAGCTCACAGGGGCCACCCACAGCCTTCCTGAGTTCTGTTTTTGGCTGCAACATCTGCAACCCTCAGCCAGCAAAAATGGAGCTCAGGTATGCCACATGAGGCCCTCCCTAGCTCCGTTTTCGCTGACAGAGGCACCATGGGCCGGTCTTTTGCTGTTTCTAGGGCAACACCATGGGCCAGACCTAAGCATCCTGCAGGCCGGATCTGGCCCACGAGCTTTGAGTTTGACACCCCTGCCCTAGTACATTGCAATATTGTAAATACATGCCAGTTGCCAAGCATCCAAATTTTGATCACATGACCATGGGAATTCTGCAACAATCATACATATGAGTACTAGTCATAAGTTACTTTTTTAAGTGCCACTGCAACTTCAAACAGTCTGTAAATCAAGGATATTCAAACATGGCAAGTTTAACACTTGTGGACTTTAACCCCCAGAATTCCTGAGCTAACATGCCTGGAGGAGGAATTCTGGGAGTTGAAGTCCACAAGTCTTAAAGCTGTCAAGGTTGAATACCTCTGCTCTAAATGAATGGTTATAAGTCAAGGACTACCTATAAATCCTTTTACTAGCCTTGCCTGAACAAGAGATTCTAGCAACTTTATAATCATGAAAGAGTTTAATCTGTTAAAATCAGGGTTACAATTAAGAGCTTTAATACAAATACTAGTAAAAAATATTTTATTTTTTCAGTGTTATCTGTTATGTTTTTCTATATGTACTTTGGTGATTCACATACTTGGTTAACGGTTCTTGGGCAATAGAACTATAGAAAAGGCCAGTGGGTATAATCTTGCTCATACTTCTGCATAATTTTCTCCTTTAGAAGTATATATTCCAAAATATTTATTTGTAGAGGAGGACATGCCTTAAGACATTGTGCATTTGCTCAAAATGGTATTAATCCAAGGCACAGTAATTCCATTGAATAGTACAACTGTGATAATCAGAATCTTCTTATTTCTAGATATACATCTAGGATATTTCTAATAAAGAAAACTTAATGTCATTACTTAATACATTCCACTTTTTACAGCAAAGAATCCAGAGGATATATAGCCATAAAGGTGAAATATAATGATGATTATACAAAATTTGACTTCAAAAATCCATATGATGGCTAGTGGCAGCAAAAATTAGGACTTCTGTGTAACTGTTGATGTTCTTTAGTGGCCAGTCACTATATAACAAAGAATATTTTATTTATATTTTTGCAATATATTCTTATATTTATTACTGTGAAATTAAACAAAGATAAAATACACAGTGATTTAAATTAAAAAATACTATTAAAAGTTATGGAGTAGTTTTAATCACCTTTATAAACTCCATAATTGTCAAAATTATGGTGAATTTATTTATTAGCTCAATCCTTTCAAATTTGTAAACAGAGAATGAAGAATGAAGCCAACTTTCTCTTGTGATTCACATGTGTTGATTCGAATGGTTAATATTCGAATCAACACATGTGAAGCAATGTTATGCATTATTTAAATTAGTTACAGAAATAACTAAGGTGATTTGTTTTGGCTTTCTTTCATATTATATTTTACTGGCTGACAAAACCCAAGGTCAGGCCAAACTAGAGACTATATTGTAGCCGATAAGGGTTGACAGAAAACGTAGGAAAAGTAAATAATAATCTGCAACTGCTGATAATGGAAATGTCATTGAACTAGAAATTACTGTCTTCATGAAGAATTGCCACGCTCCCATCTCCAATTCCAAACCTTCTACAAAAATAAAACAATATAGCATGGTGAAATGATAGATTTAAAAAAGACTATAGAAAGAATGAAATCCTATTGTGGGCTGGGAAAATATCGCAGCCATTAACTGCACCAATGATTACATCAATGGGCCTATCCATTTTCAATATTAGAAGAGAACTGCTAATGTCATTTTCAGTAATAAGACAGTTATGTTTCAAAGGCCATTAAAACTTCAATATTTCCATTCTGATGCACAGGAATCTAACAAAACATTGCATTTTTAAAATCATTTTCTTAATCAATTATTTTACTTCTGGAACTGCCAAAAACTTTTAGCTTTTGTTTTCTTTGTTCTGAAAACAATTGTGTGTGATACTGTCTCTAACGCAAAGGAGTATTAAAATATAATTGGTTTTGGCATACAACAAGCAATCCAGAGAAGCATATTTCTCTCCAAGCCTTGGGCTCAACACAAGAATCCCTTCAAGTTCCCTCTGAACTGTAATACTTAATGTGAAATGAAAAGAAAAGCAACTGAATAAAGAAGGATAATTATATATGAGTTATTCATCTAAATCTAATAAAATCAAAGTCCACTTTTTCCCCTGGCTCCACTTATTTCTTTGTCCAGTCAGAATTTCCCTGTAGCCTCTGACAGCTCAAAAATTGAATGCATTTCCCTGGTTGGCCCTGGCTTACATATATGGTTCTGTCTCTTTACCGTAGAATTGCTTTTGCTTATCATAGTTTCTACTTATATTTTAAGCTGTCCTTTGGTCTTGTGGTCCCTCCTATGATCTGTCATAATCTTCTTTGTTTTTTATGAAGAGAATGGCCCATGAATACAGAATATAGATTGAATATAGATTGGGTCCAACATTCAACTCTGAATATTGGCACTATTAATGGAATCTCCGTCCCCGGAAGAATGATGAAGAGTGGCAAGGGAAAATTCCCTTAGTATCAGTTTCAGATATAATTATGTTAATTTATGTATTTTGTCTTTTTGCCATTTGCATTTAAGTCTAGCAAGAAAAAAACCCACAGAAGAATCAGTCCTGCAGTATCAATTTCAGTGGGTTTTGTTTTTTTTAATATATCAGTTGATCCCAGACTTCTCTGCTTTTGAATGAATAAATGAATGAATGAATGAATGATGCTTACATACAATAAACATATAAATACATACAATATAACTTTTCTAACATGTCTAAAAAGTTTTTGCAATTTCATCTTGAATTCAGTTATATCATTAATTTAAATCTCTGCTGCCCTGTGGTGTTAAGAACTGGTCTATAAAAATCTGGTCAATCACTAGATGGCAGTAAGAAGTTACAAATAGTGACTCTTGGTGACCATGTGATGGTTCTCTTTAATCAAATGTTAAGGTGGGCACATCTCTTTGTCTTCTTCGTGAGTGCTTACTTGATTTAAAAAGATCTAAACAAAGAGAACTATAACTAGAGGACCTTGAAAGGTCATTTAATACTGGATTTCTGTTTGTAGTGTTAGCATCAATTTGCACATCAAACATTAGCAAAGGGGGAGTTTGAGACAAAAAAAATTGTATCACCTGTGTCACCCTAGTTTCACTCAAAGATTTAAAATAAACAAATCTTCTTTGCACAATCCAATACTTCCAGACTTGCCATATTCACTGAATCTGGAATAAAAATAGATTTTGAGTCAGCAGGTAGACAGGATGAATATAAGCTTGCTATTCATTGCCCTATGAACAGTTCAGAGACACTAACAGATTCATTGCTTGTAATGTTTGTTAAATAAATAATAAAACAAAAGAGCATAAGACTCTGCTTTTTCCAATTCCATCTAACTCACTTTTGTAGAGAAAACCCAGATAATAAAAAGCTAAGGTATGAAAGCAAAGAAAGGTATATTGATCCAATTTAATATTTCCATATCAAAGATCCTTTCAGTGTATTTAAATTATAAATAGCTCATGTGCTAAAATGAAGTATGCAAAATAAAATGCCAACATATTTGGAAGCCATAGCTGTTTGGCACTCTCATCAATGAATGAGAGTTTTCTTAATTATGTGCAACAACTAGGATAATAGGTATATGAAATCTGCCAAATTAATATCCAAAAAGACACACTGTGCTTCGTTTGGACAATTCTCTATCTGTAATATATGAAAGAGAGAGAGAAAGAAAGGATAACAGATCTATTTAAACAAAATAGAGCATACTAATTGTTTGCTTGGGTCCATTTGTTCTCTGAAGTGTTGACTTTATGAATGTAGTCAGATTTTGCCAATATAATTTGGGCACTGAAGTTGAAATTTCATCTCCACGTATTTTGTTCTCAAAATAGTTAAACTTGTTGATTTCAATGCAGCATACAGGATAGATACAAAGCTTTAGACTTCACACCTTTGCTTTCTCCAAAGACAGCATTGCCAAATACTTTCGCAACAAGAATACAATTATAAGAATGCTTGACAGTTTTTTACTCCAAAATCTTATTTCAGTTTTTTTTCTAGCCCTTTAATCCATTTGTAACTTTCTAAAGACACAGTTTTAATCATGTTTTTGCTGTTGTTTTAAACAAAATCTAAGCCCTTAAACTTACATTTAAAACTTGTTTTACTAATGATTGAAGTAAACTTACCTGATGTAAAAAATAGTTTCCTAATAACTGAAAAGCAGCTGACAAGCTATTGACAGTTTGAATTAAATAATTATTCCCTCCTCCACAACCTCTAAACCTGCCAAAAGATCATTGTCTTCCAGTCTCCTTGTGAGGAACAACTGTCTGGAGTACTTGTGGGCAATCTCAAATCCTGTCCTTGTCTAGACAGAAATTACGAAGAGACAATCTATTTGTCAACTCTTCATTGCAAAACTATTGTTGGTTCCTCTTTTCATAAAGTCAAACATTACAAACATTTGGGTTTCTGAATATAAACTCATTCTAAAAGAGCATTTGTCAACCTGAAAAGGAAACTGTCACTAAGGAGTTTTTCTTGTCACAGAATCTCATTTGGGAAAAGACTGCCTGATTAACAAGACATTATTTGCATCAACAGATGTAGGAATTGCAGTTGTGTTCTGATGGGATAAAAGTCCAGACGGTTGCCTGTATCAGTGAAATGACTTAAGGCATAATGAACTTGATTTAAAAAGCCATTCTTACCTATACAATGTTGTTTTATGTTTGCAAATGATATTACATAAAATACCTCCAAGTGTATTATGAGATCCATAAACAGGAGAAATATGTGAAGAAGAACGCAAACTATAGACAAATTTTCTTCCATCCACTAAAATAGGTGTCTTAACTATATTTCTTTGCTTGCAGCATCTCATGTGTGTGAACTTATTCCTGTTAACTTTAGGATATAATGAGTGCAGATTGCTACTGCTGAGCCATGGCGACAACTGGTAAATTGCCCCGCATAGCAAACAATAACCAATTTTAACACTCAAAAATTATGTAAGTTGTATGCCAATGTTTACCATCTTTTCTGAAGAATCTAAAGCAGTTTATTTAGTATATTTACTTTAGAAAAAATGATTTCTTGTTTTATTTTACCATGAAGAGGATTGCATTGAACAATAAAATAGAAAACAATAAAAACAGAAAACACTAGCATCAAAGCATTGTATTAAGATGAACAGATGGAAGCAGACTAGACAAACTGGTAAATTTCCAAGCTATGCAGAATATGTGGATGTGTCACATATTTATATGTGTTTATTTATGTCACTAAATAAACCAAATTCATTCAGGAAATCAACTCCACAGGCAAGCTAAGACTACTTTTGTAGAGATTGGTTGTAATAAAATAATCTTGCCAGTGTGATTGTTCTGTACCTCCTCTAACTTCTCATAGTCCCATGAATCTCCCAAGTAGGGACTGTTGAAAAGAAATAGCTACCCATTTTCCATTCTCACTTGAAAAGAAAGGAGAAGGATCTTGCATTATTTTAAAATGTTGGTGGAAATAAGATTGATTCAAATGTCTTGCTCATGTTGATATTCATAATATTTGCTAATTTAAGAACTGCATGTTTTAACATGTCAGCATTTCTGAACAGGGAGACTTATATGACAGTAGTAGACAAGATTATTGTAAATTATTAAAAGATTTATGTAAATATTGGCCATGGTTGAACTCCATCATATCATACACCACGTACTAAAATAATCAACCCTTGGAACAATACAATAGGGAAAGTGTAAAAAAATCTAAAGGGATAATTATTATTATATCAATGTCTCAGACTTGCTCATTGTGCTGCCCATTAGGCACAAATATTTAAACCTGCCCCATCAATAAATATAAATCCAATGTCTCATTTAGCAAATTATACTGTTAAAATAAGAGAGCTCAAGACTTGAAGCTTATTAGTGTTCAATTGTATGTCCTAATCCTACCACAGTAATCTCAGATTACCCCAGCTCTTCCATACAGATTGGCAACAAGGCTGGATATCAGCACTATTCTACCTGTATTGTCTGGGCTATCCTTAATGCAAAACTCTATAATCTTATTGCACTGTAAGACCTATTGCCTGGAACAAGGATACTCTGGATGAAACATATTATTTCACCCAACTAAAGTATAGTAATAAATAGAGTAATAATGATCTCCAGATCTGTTGCACATGAATCAGAAGCCAGTATCTTAATGAACATAACTTTTAATGAGCTTTTATACTGGTGCAATACAAGCAGGTAATCTGGCAAAAGTAATCACAATATGTGGAAATCAGGCATCTAAAAAAATTACAAGCGAAACATTACACACTAATCTCTCCTTTGCTCTTTGTTCCACTCGTTTCTTTGTTCTTACCTTACCTAGTCAGTTCATTTAACTATAACATTGTTCAGTCTACTGTCTATCAGTGCTGACATTTTTTCTATAACAGTGTCTTCTTTCGGGAGAAATGTGACTGAATTGACTTGGATTCCAGTGTAAAAACCACAAAATTTAGTCTGTTTTATACAGTAGTTGCAGTACTTCTGTATATCGTAGAAAACTGTAGAAAATGCTCTAGTTTTTTGGAAACACTCAAAAAATGGGAATTTCATTCCCATTGCTCCCATTTGTGAACAGTTGTAAATATGATGTGTTGCAGCAAAAATTGCTCCAGAAAAAATTATGATTCATAGATTCATGGAGAAACAAAAATTGATTAAATATAATCTTGTATTTCTAACGTTACTATTTTGAAAGAAATAAAATTATAGGTACAGAGATATGGATCAACTACATTCCTATTACAAGAATATATATAGGATTGCCAATATTTTTCTGGTAAATAGCTTACTTTTCCCCAGCCATTTCCTGTCTTCACCTTTTCTGGAATCCGAAGTCCTGAGTTATTCAAAAATATTCAGTTTCTTCATACTGAAAGAAACACCAAGATCACTCCTTCTAACACTGACAGTGAAAGTCACTAATATATATAATGAAAGCAAACCTTAGTCCCTACTAGCACTGATGATATTATCTAATTTGGTAATGAAATAAACAAGGTCAGAACACCTATGACCCCCACAGTTCAGCTATGAATATTTTCTTCTGTCAGTTTCTTCACAGTACACCAGGGATTCTTGGAGTTGAAGTCCATACATCTTAAAGTTGTGTTAAAGCTTGAAAAATGTTACTGTAGGTCATGACCCCCCAGGTAGTGAACAGCAAATTTCAGGAAGTTTGTCTCTGCTAGAAATGGTGTCAGCTTCCCAAGTAGAGCCAAACAGTAAATATGATGTGCTGAACTATTTCTACTTGATTATTAACAGAATCTGGCAAATCTGAGAGTACAAACCATGTTTTTTCATAGCCTGATAAATTAGGGCAGATCCTTTCTAAGTTTATTTCTCTGCCCATTGTTCACTTATGGGCTCCTGTCCCTTTTTTGGATTATTCCCTAGCCATTATCTCCCCCCCAAAAAAATCTTCCAAAGTCATTCTCATAATCCATTACACATATTCCATTACTCATACTGATACACATGGAAAGCTTTTGCTGAGCTTCTGGTGCTGGACTCTTGCAATGGCTCCAAACTGTTCTTGATTAAAGCAATCCAAGCAAAGACATTGTTCTTGCCTAGTTATTGCATAGCTAAATATCTTTTCTTGATTTTCCCTGGGCTGCTTCTTGGGGAGTAGTTTCATAACAGATCTACACATGGAGAGTAAGCAATGACACCTTAATCCTTGAAAAGTCAGCTTGGGCAATTCTGTGAATTTTTCAATTAAGAAGTTTTCATCATGACTTCTGATTGCTAGTTCATATTCATGGATATGCTCTGCTAATCTTCTGCCTATCTGTCTTACATAGTGGCTGTTACACTCCTCACACTGTATGGCACAAAACGTGGACAGACTTGACCATAATTTCAACTGGGAAACTGTAAGCATCCTAGACCAAGTGCAAAAATGCTATAGACTTCCTAGGAGCCAGGTATTCATATAAATCAGCGATCAATCGTCACATGGAGATAAACAACATCTATTGTACATAACATTCAAAAGGGACAATCAAAAAGCTGGGGGGAATTCACAAAATCTCCTTACCATCAGTCAACACCCATTTGAGCAGAGATTAATATGAATCTCCTTATAAAGTGGGGGATCTACAAAGTAAAAAAAAAAGTAGCTTTGAAAGCAAAACCCCACTCCACTTGCATGTAGCATACATGGAAAGCTGCAATCTTTGGATTGTCTGACTGCCATCTTGAGGGTTTTTTAAAAACTCCTCTCTCCAACTATAGATTACCTATTTCCTGAAGATGATCTGGCTGCCAATAAAGTGGGAATCCTTTTTTTAAATGTTATTACAGACGAAGTCAGTAGACAATTCATATTCCATGTGGATCTCAGATATAAAAGGATCAAATCTGTGTCTTTTTTTGAAAAACATAAACAATGCCTCATTTCTTTTATATATGTTTGTAACTAGTGATCTTAATGTTACAGCAGCACCTAAATGACCCTGGCAGATCTCACTAAAGCTAAGCAGGCTTGGATCTTGTTAGCAGTTGGATAAAAATCCATCAGAAATTCCACAATTGTAGACTGCAGTGAGAAGATCTGGAAAGTGCAATGTTGCCATATCGTTGCCAAGAAAAGATTATGGGTATGTCTGTGTAGTGACCAGGATCAGAGCCGGTACTTTGGAGAATAGACTGGCCCCTCATCTTTGTGGCAACATAGACAGAATGCTTGAAAAAAAATAGTGAAGAACTACTCCTCTTGGAAACTAATTCTGTTGTTGATATCCTCTTCCTATCTAGAAATATGAATATTGTAAATATATTCATGTATAAATGAAATTCATTAAATCTAATTCTAGCATGTATACGGAGGGGGGACTCAAGATGGCAGGTGTGGCCACACAGTCAAAGCTGTGCCTCCTTTTTATAAGTCAAACCTACCATATTGACCTTTTAAATGTTAATATTCAATAAAATCTTTTTTGCCTTTTGGGTTTCTGAAGAATACATATATTCAGTTCCTTCAAATTACCTTCAAATTACCCTGCCTAAAATATAGTACATAGCAAAAATTGTAATAAGGATAATCATTTCCATTTTACTATAGGATTAGGATAATTTTATGTCAGCATATTATGATGTGCAATATTTCTTGCTGTTGTTTAATTGGATAATAAATTAATTGCTGACATTTTCCCCAGTATGTGCCTTCCTATGGTGATCATCAAATCTTCATTTTAAATTTCAAAGACTTCTACAAAAAAATTGAAGATATTTAAAAAATAATAACAAAACCAGGAACAGGTTATATTCAGGAACAGACAGCGATAGGAAGCTTATCCAAAATGAATAGATGCTCAGAGATGATATAAAATAGGGCAGAGAGCCAATAATGGTAGTGACAGAAAAGAAAACTAGTTTCACAGCCTTTGACAGCTTAAATATTTGATGTTTTAAAAAAGGGATAGAAGGGAGGAAAGAAGAAAGGGGATACAAAACTTATGTTGTCTTCTATTTATGGTCATTGGTCTACATATGCCAGTGAATTGTGTTATAAATGCAGTATCTTCATAAGTAAATAGAATATTATCGTTTAAAAAAAATGAAGCTGTTGGTCAACAAAAAAGAGCAAGGAACAAAATCCTTTGCTTCAATCTGAAACAGGTTTATGGGGATTTTGTTTACTTGTTGTGTCTTCCAGTCAAACTTGATTCTGGTCATCTGTATGGACAAGTTCATACAGTTTTCTTCTAAATATTTTTGGGGTGTAGCTTATCCTAGGACTTCAAGTTACCAAGCTGGCTTTGTGTCTAAGGAGGAACATTTCACAATTTTACAGGCTCCCGTTTTCTAGCCTGGTATCTTTAAGCACTACATCAAACTGGCTCAAAGACAATTTAGTGAATGTAAATTTAATAAAATGACTTTCAGATCATATGCTTTAGCAATCCCCTTTGGATTCTGAGTAAACATTGCAGGCAATGCTGCCATAGTTGTAAGATTTTTGTAATGTGTTCATTAGAATTAGAAGACTTTTGTTACTAAACATCTATTGCCTTCCTTTGGTTGCTTTAGATTGGGCTCTGACATAAGATGTGACAATTGTGGGAGCAAAATCTCATAAGGATTTTTGATCTCCTATGCCATAAGATAACAGTCTTAGCTTGCCTTTGAGTTACCATGCTATAAAAGGCACGCTAAAGAACAAAAACAAAGATAGTAGTAAGCATTTATATATTTAGTCAATGACCAACAAAAATGCAAGATAAATTAAAAGCAATAATAAAAAAATTGGAGAGCTGGAGAAATATCCTATGTAGAGGTGGTATTCAGCAGATTCTGACCAGTTCTGGAGAACCGGTGTGAATGACAGTCACCTAACTGTTGGATTGGCAATATATAAACCAGGATAGTTGTTTAATACTGTTGTATCTTTAAGAGAATGCTGTAATTGTGATTGGCTGAGGTTCCTCTGGTGGCCATAAGATGGAGCCAGAAACCTGGTTTGTTCTCTTCTTGCATTTTTCCCTATTGCCTTTTGCCTGATCATGGTTCTGCTTGGATTGCTGTGAGTCTTGCAAACTGTTAGCAAACTCCATTTACTGAACTTTGTTTATGATACTGGACTTTGTTTTTGGATTATCCCTAGACTGATACTAACTGCTTTAACCGTATTGATTTGCACTGTTTGTTGTACTTCGTTTACAGGAAGTAAAACCTGTATTTTACTATTCAGTGTATCTGTGTGCTGGCTGTGTGTTATTCCTCACCACTCTCACTATGTTTCCCTGAGTGCACTCATTCTCCTAATGGGGAATACCTCAACAACTGGTAGCAGGAATTTTGAGTAGTTTGGAGAACCGGCAAATACCACCTCTGGCTGGAGATTTTACAGTATCCTTCCCCTGCCATGCCCACCAAGCCATGCCCACAGAACCAGTAGTAAAAAAAAAAAATGAATTTCACCACTGATCCTATGAGGAAAACAATGTTTTAATGTCATGAAAAATGGGCTAATGGCTGACATGGAAGTGGCATATTCACTTATTTTTGATGATGAGAAATGGATAAAAATCACTGTCTCGGGAAGTGGGTTTCATCTGTAAGTCAGTGATTTCTACCTTGGGAACTTTAAGATATGTGGACTTTGATTCCCAGAATTCCTCAGTCAGCACGTATGTGTGGATCAGATGGGAATTCTGGAAGTTGAAGTCCACATATCTTAAACACTGCTGTAAGTTTCCATACGTCTGTTTGAATTTAGCAGGTTACAAACCCAAACAACAAACATATTTAACTTCTTCTTGTATTTGTATATAATATTCCTTATTACTATACTTCCATTCTGTTCCTATTGAAACAATATAGTATAGGAAAGGAAAGAGGGGTAGGAGAAATGGTGAAGAGCAGCGTATAGGAAGAAAAATATTGCCTACCCGTAATGAAAATGAAAATTTCTGCAGAAAAAGCTGGTTTTAAAGGTTAAAAAGCAGGCAAAGCCATTTGTTTCCTCATCAGTTAGCAACCTCAGTAAAAACATCACTGCACTCTGATAAGGTTAACAAAGCAATCTGACACAAATGATTCTTTGCTAGATACTTAAAATGTAGTCACTCGAAAGGCTTGACATATTAAAAATAGGGCCAAGAGGGCCAATGGAGGGCAGAATTTTGTGATACTTATGTCCTTGTTCTTTAAATTAAGTGCATAATCAACTCCATCCTCGAAGGTGACTTTCTAAGGAGAGAAAGAAACTTTACTGAGATGGCAAAAGGGAGACTTCTGACAAGCATGCTAAGAAAATCATTTTGAACTGCATATTATTAACAGAGGCAAGTTGCCATTTTGACCAAAAATCTGTACCTTTTTTTCTGTACATACTTTTTCATAGGCTTGCTTCATTTTTCCCCCATATTGATCTGTGTTTTTTAAAGTTAAAATCAAAATTAAAATTTCATATCTTTGTCTAGAAATTAAAAATCAGGTTGATATCTGTATAAACATGGAAGCAATAAAAAGTCAAGGTTTTTCCAGTAGTGTCTCAGAGCAAATACAAAGGCTTAACAAAAGAACAATATTGGGGTTTTTTGCCAAGATATTCTCTTCTAACATATGATTTTCTCTTAAGTGTTAAACAAATATATAATACTTTTATTATCACTAGCACAGTGACTCATATCTTCCAGAGTTGATGGGCACATGAACTGTTCTCTGGAACCATTCACCCAATTCTGAATAAAAATATTGTGCTCTTCTGGAAGTTGAATGAATATGTGGAGGACGTGAAAGAATATGAGTGTTTGAGGAAGTGTTTTCTTTTAACTGTTAGTCATCCAGAGTCATGAATCTGAGATGGTTGGCCATATAAATTGTGATAATAATTAAATGTCAGGGACTATAAATGGTTAACATCTAAACTATTATGGCAGGGGTGGGATTCTACCAGTTCGCACCTATTTGCTAGAACCGGTTATTAACACTCTAAGCAGTTTGGAGAACCGGTTGTTAGAAGAAATTACTGGCCTAATCCTGTAAGAAAGGTAGGAAGGAAACATTCTGGTGTTGCTTACAGAAACTGCCTCTCCATTAACCCTTATTACATTCTTTGCAGGACTAGACTTCCTGTCTCTGGAACGTCTCTGGAGTTATTTTTCCCTCCTTTGCTGGTACTTTGCTTGTGTGGAGTGACCATTCAAAGTTACAATGGCACTGAAAAAAGTGAATTATGACCATTTTTCACACTTATGACTGTTGCGGCATCCCCACAGTCATGAAAGGCCAAGCGAGGAGATGCATGCATTGATGTGAGTGATATTGAGTTGGCCATGCCCAGCCAATAACATGACCACCAAGCCATGTCTGAGTCACATGACCACCAAGCCACGCCCACCAACTAAGACACGCCACAGAAACAGTTGTTAAAAAATTTGAATCCCACCCCTGTATTATGGGTGTGTAGGACAGTCGGAATCTATAGGAAGCTGATAATTGCATGTTACACTCCAGTGAACAGTAACATTTGGAAGAATGAGATACACATTTGCAAATAAGTTATGCAGATTCTGAATGAATATGATGCAGGATAAAATTATACTGTTTGGTGGCATGAATGACTAAGTGGAAAAAGAGAGACAGAGAAGTTATTGTGTCATTTAGAGACCTAATAATGAGAAAGAATGGTAGCATTTGCCTTGGAAATATATGAATACCAATAGAGATAGAGACACATACATACAAAGCATAGGATTTAATATCAGATGTGACAAGTCTGATTATGAAGATTGAGAGAATTAGTGAGGGGAATAGCACAACAGGAGGTTCTTAATTTAGGACAGATCATTTTTAGATACTAGTAAGAGTGTTAAGTACTAGTCTAAAGAGTATCTTCCAATGGATATGGCAAAAAAGAAAATTAATCTAAAAAATGAAAATGAAAGTACAACAGGAAGGGGAAATACAAGTATTGCATGAAAAAACATTACAAGACGAACTAAACTTCCAGAGAAGTAATAATTAAATATAAAAAAGAGTGTTTGATGGAATTATGATGTGAATGATGTAGTATATAAGAAAAAGTTCATATAAGAAAATGAAATGAAATGAAACAAAAAATGAACATTTTACTGTTGGAAAAATGAAATACAATATGTACTTAGAGGAAGGATCAGTTGCAAAGAATACACTCAGTCAGAAAGAATGATTAAATATTAAAAAGTCAGAAAAAATGCACATTTTTTAAAAAAAATAAATGTTTCAAAATGGATGAGGAGGATTAAAGGATGTATCTCCTTTTAAATCGATGGTACTCAAAATAAAAGTGATGGAATAATTTAGGATTAAACTGAAAGGATGGATTGCTGAAAGCCCCATTTTAGAGATTCATACAGAAATAATAGTTTGTTAAATAGCTTTGAAACAAACACTATATATGTTGATATATAATTAAAGATATAAAAAGGAAGTAATAAATGCTGCAAAACGTTAAAAATGTGAGGCTGAAAGTTTAATGGAACGATCAGAGATGTGGCTTGCTTATGAAAGAAATGTTTGAAGTGGCTCTATGACATTTAATGTGTTTATAGAAACTGTGTCTGGCACTAAGAGGAATGTAGTTATTGTTCCCCTTACATAAAATCCTGGGAAGTACTGATCAGAATTCTGAAAGACTTTCAATCTCAGAATTCAGAAATATCTGAGAGGTCCGATTTCAGTGGTGCTTATAATTAATTGATCACAGGCAGTTACAGGTGACAATGAATAAACTGCAGTTGTTCTAGTTTAGGGTGATGATATACAAACCATGCTTATGCTCTGTGGCAGACTATTTACGGTAGAAAGTTATGAATGTGAAATTTAGATAAAGCATTTGATAAAGTGAATAGGTTTAAATTATAACATTATTATTATTATTCATAAACCAATGTTTAATTGTGGAATGTTTTACATGAAGATGAAGTTTAGTTGCTGAAAACAATCAGTCATATATGACAGAGGTAAATAATATGTGGAAATCAATGGACTGCTTAGTGACCAGAGCAGGTAAAAATGTTAATATGTTCTTTGTTTAATGTATCTATTCATAAATGAACAAGGAATGTTTGTGGTTATCTCAGATGTGTGTCAGTTGGGAATATCAGTGCACCTTTTTATGTTTGTGGTATTTTGCAGTAAATGTTAGATTTTATGGGCAATGAGTAGCAGATATCTGAAAATTAATATGTCAAACATCAAAGTAGCTGTATTTGACAAGGAAAATTGAACTGATTGAAAATTATTAATAAATAGCAAAAAAAAAGCTAGATGAAGTAGAATAATTTGTATGCCTTGGTAGAATGTTTATGATAGATAGGAAATAGTTGGACAAATATTAAGAAAAGCAGTTCTTGATTATCATAAAATATAAAGTAGAAAAACATTTAGATGCACACACATTAAAAATTTGTAGTGGGCAGTATATTTCAATTGTGAGGAGTAGAAGTTTGTTGAAAGCTCTAAAAATGTTTATATATAGGAGTGTAACCCTGACTATTTTGTTAGATGTAGATGAGATCTAATTGTCTCAGGTAAAACAAAGAATAAGTTGAATGTTGTGATGACAGGATACTCAAGAAGTAAGCATAATAACACAAGAAGAAATTCAGTACAAAAAATGAACAGGTGCTTAATGAATATGATCTGAATAGAAAATGTGAGTGAGCATTGTGAAATAAATACTGACAGGTTATTTAATCATATAGCAATAGCATTTAGACATATACTGTCCCATAGTTTTACAGTACTGTCTGGGCAGTTTACAACATCAGCATATTGCCCCCAACAATCTGGGTCCTAATTTTATCAGCTTTGAGCCTCATCAAGATCAAACTCCAGGTTGTGGGCAGAATCTGCCTGAAATGCTGCATTCTAACCACTTTACCGCCAGAGAAAATAAATGAAGATCAAACTGAAAAGCAAATATATTTATATATTAAATATGTAGAAAAAGGAAATTGGTCAAGAGAATGGCTCTTGTCTTTTGGAAGAGATTTATTTGTTTGATTTACTTATTTATTTATAAAGAAAGTATGTCACAGTTTTCTGGATTTGATAGTGGTTACTTGGTTCACCATCCAAATTTTCATTTGCCAAAAGACATATACATTTGAGAAAGGCAAGCATACAAGCAATGTATGAAGTCATATATGAAAAAAACAACAATTTCCAAAGAAAGAAAAGTTTGGTGCTACAGTGAATATGTAGTTGAAAATATCAACTACCCACATATTGTTTTCTTTCTTTTATTTCTCCTGTAATTTAGAAAATAGAAATATAATTATGGGCTGGAAGAGATCTTGGAATTTTTTTTGTCCATACCCCTGCCCAAGGCAACAGTTCTTGTTCTATCCTGGACAAGTGGATGTCCAGCCTTTTCTTTAAAAAATTCCAGCAATGGAGCACTCAAACTCCAATAGGCAAGCTGTTCCAATGACTAATTGTTTTGATTTTCAGGAACTTCCTCCTTAGTTCCAAGTTGGATCTCTCTTTAACAAACTCCCATCCATTGATTCTCGTCTGGCCCTCAGATGCTTGAGGGAATAAATTGACCCCCTCTTCCCTGTGACTGCCCTTCAAATATTGGAAGATGGCTATTATGTCATTTCTAAGTCTTCCCTTCATTAGGCTAGACATATCTAATTCCCTTAGCTGTTCCTAGTATGCTTTAGCCTCTAGACCACTAATCATCTTTGTTGCTCTTCTCTGCACTCTTTCTAGGGCCTCAGCATCTTTTTCTGTATTGTGATGACTAGAACTGGATACTGTATGGCCAAGTGTGGCTTCACTAGTATAGTATAGAGGACACACCTACCTGTGCATTTGGTTTTTTCTTCCTAAGTGCAGGACCTTACTTTTCTCACCACAGAACTGTATCTTGTAGGATAGAGCCCAATGATCATGTCTGTCAAGATTATGAATGTTGGGGTCATCTGCAAATTTGATGTGTGCCCCTTCAGTCCCCTCGTCTAAGTCATTTATAGGATGTTACTTCTTTTCTGTACCCCATATTGTTTTGCAATCTATCTAGATATATGTCCCAGCAATTAAATTCCCTCCCATCTCAGATTTGTACCCAAACTGGCCGATCAGAAGAGTGTGATATGAAGTTGTGAGGCTGTGCCATAATATTAATAGATAGACTAAGATAATTGCCTAACTTGGATGAAAAATGCACAAAAGAAATACACTATTGTAATGTCAGCTTTTATATGCATTTAAAGGCTTCACATTTACATTTCAAATATTGCTTGATAAGATGAATAATTTCTTTAATTGGGGGGTTTAGATCCATCATAAATTCCCCTTCTTCCCATACATCTGGGATTGATGTGTCAACAGAGTTTAATAGATAAGAGGGGTTTTTTTAAGGCAGCAGGGAAAACTCACTTCATTGTTTTAAAAAATGTGACTTGTGTTCTTTCTAACAACCTTGGAATGGCACTTTTAAACCCTTCCGCTAATTCATTGGCAGGAAAGCTACTCTGCCAGCCTCCGATAGAGTTTTCTGTCCTCTGTTTTCCCTGCTGTTAGAAACAGCAAAACCACTGGGGAAAAGCCCTGGAAAAATGTCATCCTGGGAGAACTCTGGAGACTTAACCTTTGCTACTGCAGTATTCTAGTTATAAGCAGGGATGCTGGTCAGGGCTGTAAAAAGTCTCTTCTGACTAAGGAAGCAGAAAACAAATTTTTTATCGTGTTCATCTAGTGTTTAAATAGAGTTGCCAGATCTAAACTGTGAAACCTAAGCAACCGGCTTGGCTGCAAAAAGCTAGGGTTTTTTTGCTGCCATCTAATGGTTTGCCAGAGTTTTTTAGCATTAGTTATCCATACACACCTCCAAAATGTATATTTCAACTAAGGAATTCAAAACTGAGAGATGGTGTTCCCGCCCCAGTGTTACTTATCTTCCCAAAACTGTTTTATCTATTTATTTTTTTTGCTTCTCTCTTTCATAACTCTCTTGATCAGAACAAACTTTTTTTTTCCTGCTGTGCAATTCCCTGACAGGAGTTCACACGATAAAAGCAAGCAGAAGGATATTGCAAAGCCCAAAGTAAGAGAATTTCTTTTTTGTTCCTTTCTAGCATGCCTGCTCTCACTCTCAGCTGGTGACTTGCATATGAAAATGTAATACAATTAATGAAAATAGACTGATGGACTCATTAAATTAGGCTAAACTTTGCAGATTGCCTTTGAGCATTAGGTGTTCTGTTCCTGTTTTAAGTGGAGGTGGTAGGTCTTCTGGTGACATAGGGGTATGCTTAAATTAGGAGAAGAGCTATGAACCATATTATATGGGGATAAGAGCTGCGGGGGGGTGGGTTGAAGGAAAGGAATTTGAGCAGAGGGCTTCTTCTTTATATCTTAAAAATGATGTTCTTTGTTTAACATTTTTTTTAGTTTTCATCTGTAACAAGAAACTTGTTTTCAACAATCACAAACAAAGCAGACTGCAATAAGGACTCATAGATCACACATGTTTCTAAGCCAGGGGTGGGCTACTACAGGTTTGCCCGGGTTCAGGCAAACTCACAGCTAATGCTATGGCCAGTTTGGCGAACCACCAAATTCCACCCCTGGCTGGCCCTGCCCAACCCACCCTGCCCCTCCCAGTAGTCTAAACATGGCGCGTTTAGGGGGCAAGGTAAGTGCAGGGCCCACGCAGAGGCTCAGGGAGGGCAAAAAACGGGTCTCCCGGAAGCTCCAGAAGGCTGGAAATGAGCCTGTTTCCCGCCTCCAGAGGGCCTCCGAAGCCCATGGGAGGCCGTTTTCGCCCTCCCAGAGGCTTGAGGAAAGCCTCCAGAGCCTGGTGAAAATGCCCCCCCTCCTGCCGGGATAAGGAGGCCAACTAGACCATGCCCACCATGGCCACGCCCACCCAGCAACTGGGCAGACAACCAGTTGCTGAAATTTTTGAAGCCCACTCATGTTCTAAGCCTCATGGATTGTCCATCCATTTAACCAAGTTACAGTATGCTTCCTTCTGCCTTAGCACAGCAACAGGAAAGGCATACTTTTATAAACCATGACTTTACATCAGTAATGAAGTGTTGGTATACAAAGCCATGAACAGTTTCCCCATGAAGAATTTACAGGCCCTGAAACTCAGCCAGGAAAAGCACAGGCTCTTTGTGGAGGAAAACATTGTGTATAATATTTATGTTTAATAATATCTCTTCCGAATAGGTCAAAGTAAAACTTTTTACTTTCTCCAATGTTTAAAATATGCAGAAAGAACAGTCCACACATAGTGTTAGTGTGCCACCTGCAGGGGAAAATGGGCTCATGCCAAATTATATATTTTGTCCAGAAACAAAGAGTAATGCTGTCCTTTGAACCTACATAGATTTTGAAACACGCTGTTGTTGTTTTAAGAAGCAGTTTGCAAATATTTTATAAAGTCTGCAGGGAAGCAAAAAGTATTCTCAAAAACTGCTACTCGCATGCAGGAAAATTTAACTGATGATTGAGCAAAGTGTTTTAACTCAGATCTGCCCCTTGAGATAAGAAGAAACAAAAGGTACACATGGTTACATTTTGTTGCCAGCAAGTTATAATGTCATTTATTATTCATTGCAATTTATAAAGCAGCAGCAGAATTCCATGTTAGTTTATGAAATATAAAAAAGGATTAAAAAATAGATAAGAGACATTCCATAACCTGGTGCTGTCCATATGGCTCAAGCTTTTCTATAAATACAGTAACCTGACAATATTCACCCACTTCTTTTCATTTTAAAAAAGATATTCACTTTTTCCTTGCATGTTGATTTAATTAATTCCCTGCCTTTCAGTTGACTAAAAACTGTGTTAAAGGTTTCCCCTTTAAACATATTTTATATATTTGAAAGAAAAGTAAAATAAGGAAATGAGTAATTAACAAATCAAAAAGATGCATAGCAAAAGAACATTTAAAAAAAGATTGGGAAGAATTTAATAGGAATTTAATAACAGGAAAATAAACTTCAATTACAAACTTGAAAGAAAATACATGGTATAGCTTGACATTAATTGCAAGAGTTGGCATCATATTTTTCTGGGAATATATATATAAGACAATGCCCCCCCACCCCCACCCCCACCCTCACATCATTAATTGATTATCAGAGACTGGATCAATAAGAAGATTATCTTCTTTATAAATTATGTAATAGCAGAAGTTCTGACAGATACCAAGGACCAGACAATAATGGGAAATTTGAAATGGAAAAAAAGTCTTTAAATTGTATTCAGCAAACCACAGAAAAGCCACAATAGTGCTGATTGGATTTCCATTAGATAACTGGTTGGCCACTATGAGAATAGAAATGCTGAGTGTGATAGATTTTTGATCTGATATAAATTGGTTGTTCTGAACTATTCTAACACAGTAACAGGGATATATTTCAAGTTGTTAATTCCAGTTAATTATCAAGACCCTCTTTTATATCTATTGAAATCTGTGAATTAATAGAATTTATTAAAGCAGCTCACTCCAGTCAAATGTAGCAACAAGGAAACAGAGAGAGAGAGAGAGAGAGAGATAATAAACCTGAAAAGATTTGATTCAGATTGGAGATTGATGATTTGAAGAGGGCATGAGTTAGTTCAAGTTTGGTGAACTGACTTAATTCAAGCTGCTGTGAAAGTCTATTAAAAGAAGATTTGTCTATAAGCTACCATGGGAAAAATATCAACTAGTCTGAAGCTGCCCCATTGTTTGGGGCAGAATAGGATGAAAATTACAGGGATGACAAACCATTTTGCAGGTATTCACCCTGCTGTGTTTCAAATAATGCTTTCAAAAAGTAAGGCCCTACTTTTCCACTTGCTTTTATGGAAGCCAAGAATGAACATGATATTAAAAAATGATTGTTGCGTTTCCATCACAGAGGGCTAGGCTGCCTCTGATTGCTTGTTTTTTGGGGGGTGCCAGGAAAGTTGCCAACCAGCATTACTGGTTGTGCAAAATTTTATAGGTCACACATTGGCAAAGTTTAACAGTTCCTTGGCAGGACTTTGAACAATGACTGTTGTTGACTTTTCCTTGTAGGGTGTGTTTTGCTTCTTCTAGTTCCTGAATTTGGGGGATGCGGCATGACTAGAGGAATATCTGGTTTGGCAAGCCTGGTTCATCCTGAAAAGAATTTCATCAATCCTGGCAGAACTCAGTGATCATCAAAGTTGGGACATATTGCCCCTACTATACACCAATTGGTTAAATTAGCAGGTGCAGAAGAAGCATGTTAGCAGAGTGAAATTCACTACCATAAAGACAGGTAGACCACAGAGAAAGTAGCATTTGTAGTTTGTCCACAACGTAATACATTTTTGGAACAATATATGTCAGTTTTGGCTTTATACCATTCACTCATTGTAAAGAGCTTTAAATGTAGCCTCTGAATTTAACTTGACTCCTGGTGAATGAATCTGTATAGTATTTCTGGCAGCATTATGAAAACACCTTGCTATAGCCTTCTTCCAAGTTTTTTTTTTTACACTTCCCAGCACTAGTGGGATTCAAATTTCTTTACTACCTGTTCTGTGGGAGTGGCTTGGTGGGTGTGGCTTGGTATGGTGGGTGTGGCTTGGTCAGCATGGCAGCGGAAGGATACTGTAAAATCTCCATTCTCTCCCCACCCCACTAATCTGCTTTCCAGCTCCATTCTCCTGTGTAGGGCAACAAAAGAAGTCCCAGCTGATCAGCTGGGACTTGGGAGGCAGAGAATAGATAGATGCGAGGCCAGTCAGAAGCGGTATCGGAACTACTCAAAATTTCTGCTACCGGTTCTCCAGAACTGGTCAGAACCTGCCGAACACCACCTCTGCTTCCCAATCTAGCCAACACCTATCCAAACGCTAACCAGGGCTGACATGGCTTAACATCTGGGAACAGTCAAGGTCAGCTGAGAACAGCCATGCTGAGGCATCAAAATGCTGAAATCTGTTCAAATTGATGTAGAACTCAAAAGTATGGTTTGATCCAAATGGGTGTCCTGGAATTGAACTTTCCTTCAGAATACTGAGAGCTGACATGCACCTCCAGGAACAGCGTAGAAATGTAATATCCCATTAGATCAAGAGAAAGCAGAATGAAAACTTGCAGATGACCCCATTAAAGCAAATCAGAGCAAGGAAGGAATTGAAATTAAATCAGAATTCACCTTTTTGTCTTCCCATCCGCAACCTTGCTTTGCAATAAAAGTGAGGAAGAACAAGATTGCTTCCTAAATTAAAACAATTGGCAAATGCCAATCTCTAATGTGAAGAGCGCATCCATTTGCAAACCTGTTCTCTAACTCTAATAGGCTTTGCGAAAGGTGATGTGCTTAGCTATGTGGGCTTGCCCAGTTCAAATGATGTGAACTTGAATATTAAAACTAACCTACAAATGTGCTGGATTCAACCTCCTGGGGTCAGTGCCTTATATGGACTGGAAGGCAATTTTGCACACCTGCTTGAAATGAGAAGTCTCCCAGGATTTTCCAGAATCAATATTTTAAAATTAGAAGTCTACTCTTTCACATCCTGCCTTCTTGGCTGCTGGATTAGCCATGTCTTCTTTAAATAGTTCCCTATGAAAAAGACCAAAGTGGATGGCCAGGGACATGTTTCAATCTTTAAGTTCAACTACCAAAGTTGTGACTTGCTGCCAGTGTTCGGTGTTGGTGATGTAAAGGGTTGGCCTTGAGGGGGCTGCTCTACCTAGTAAAGCTTATTGCAGATAGAGGCAAAGTGGCAGGCTGGCAGGCTTTGGCAAACGAGGCAGTCTGAGAAGAATAAAAGGTAAGAGTTGTGGTAATTGGCAAGCAGTTAACTTGTGACAAAGGTCAATTAGTGGAGGATTACCAACACAAGGAAAGAACAACCTTAGGGGCCAAAACAGACTGGCTGGCATAGAAGGAGCAGGAAATTTGAAATTAATTGCATTCCTGTACAGTATGTACTATATAGTTGTATTGCACAGTTATGGTCAACAACCCAGTTAGGCAAAAATGCAATAATGACCACAGAAAGGGGATCTAGAAGGGGTGGCTTAAATGTACTAATTGGCAGTATGGCTTTATGGTAGTCGAAGCTATTAACTAAGCCAGGTTTCCTCATCCAACCGATTAACTTTTTATATTCTAAGTAGTAATTAATTTCTGAAAAGTGGTCTACATTTGATAAAACCATGATCATACTTTGCATTTGAAGAATCAACAACCCATAGCCTTCTAATAGCAATAATTAAGGGTTATTTCCACCTGTTTCCATGTCTCTTCATTAACAGCATCAGTGGACATTCAGGGTCAATCCCTTTACTCCATGTTGAGATTAATTTTATACCTTTAGTAGAAATCAAAGAAAAATCAAATGCTAATTGCCAGGTCCCTTGTTCCCAGAAGGAATGAAACAAACCTGTGAGATCAGGCATAATGTTAGATGTGACCTATTATTTTTAGAAATTGTATAACAAACTAGCTCAATTTTAATTATGTCCCCTATTCCCAAAAGGTGTAAAACAAGCTTTTGGGGCCTGGTCTATTATTAGTTGTAGCTATTAGCTAAGCCATAGTTCCTTATTCCAAAACAGTAACTTTTGACTTCTTAAAATCAATGTTCACTTGTCAAGACTCATTATCATAAACCCCCAAAACTGCCTTAAACAAATGCATTAGCAACCAAGGTCCAATCCATTTACTCAGAGCTCATTTAATACCTGCCATGGGTTCTTTGTAGTTGTTCTATTTTTTATTTTTAAAAAATGTACAGCTGCAATAAGCCTTTAAAGGCAGACAATCAAAATAGTATGGAAGTGCACTTCCAAGTGATTTGGAAAGAAAACCATAATACTAGAAGCCAAGATATGAATAACAGAACAAGGTCCAGGACACAGGGCTGCTAAATTAAGAAACAAGCTTGCATAATGAAGAATTGCAAGACTGCACTGCGCCTTCATCCTACTTATTACTTTTTAGAACCAACAGCTGCATCCAACTTACTCTGTATGGACATTTTAGCTTTTGTACAGATTCTAGGTGCCCTAGAAGTCAGAGCTTTTATTTCAAGAGCATCACACCTCAGCCAAATATTTTTCCCAGGACTTTTTTCAAGCCACAGTGGTTTTGACTCTACCAAACCATTTCTTCAAGGGAAAAAACAGACTTCTTATTTGCACATTGTTGTCAAAATTGCATTTTCACAGTTTTCCAGAAACTTTCAGACAATAATGACCCCAACTTCTTCCAAGCTTCCCCAAAAGTAGTTGGCAAGTATTTATATACAAAAATGCAAATAAGTTAACATTCCTCTTCTCCCCAACATACACACTTTTTTCTCCCAGCTACTCTGTCCAGACAAGAATGATGGTATCATATGAGAGGGAATAGGTTGGTTACCCAAATACAGAGAAAATTAAGATGAAGATGCTTAAGTTGTATTTCTAGTGTGCTCAAATGTGGTCATGGTGGTGAATAATTTAAGACTTAAATCAGAACGGCCACCACTTCTTCCAGAAGAATCATAATCTATATAACATCTATAAATTTCAGTAAAAGACTCAAATCACTTACTCTTTTTGCTATCTTCAGGTAATATGAATTCAGACTTTTTCTATCTAGATATGGTAGCCTAAAACCTGTGTTCAGTAGCAGTATTTTTAAATTTACCAATTGCTGGAAGTAAGCCATACAGAAGGCTGTTCTATCCTAATAGGACAGTAACTTGGCAAATTTTAAATGTATGGAGTTCAGCTTCCAGAATATCCCAGTCTCACATCTTAATGTTGACAAGTCTGAAAAACTTTGCTTTAAGCTTTTAGAAATTTCAGACTGTACCTTTTCTGACACCTAGAGTAATTTATTAGATAGTCAGTATATAATCTACTCTGGTGCCCTTTTGACTGCTCTTCTTCTGTACCCTTAAATTTGGTTTCACAGCTTCAAACTGCAAAATTTGATTTGTCCTTAAGGTTGGCTTATTTTTACGATTTTCTGTTCTGATCTCATAGGCCTAGACCTATAACTAGTTCATTATCTATTTGTCATAAGATATTATTTTGGGTGAGTCATGAAACAAGCAATTGACTTTTTACATTTCTGTGCTCTTTGATGAAAGGCAACAATTTTATGGTAGAAGAGTAAAAAATGTAATTTTACTACATGTTTAGGCATATAATTGCAGTAATTATTTAATCTATATAACCCAAAGTAATTCCAAATGGCTTTTGAATTGAAAAGAAATGTCTTACTAGTGTTAATTATTGCAGTCAGAATGAACAAAATTCAGAATAAATAAATAATATCAAGGACCATCCAGGGTGAAAAGAGTCCCATGCCATTCTCAGAACAAAAGAAGAAAAAGATTAAAACTTTCAGAAATCCTTGCAAGTTAGCCTTGTAAATCAGCGGTCGCCAATTGTTGGGCCACAGCCCACTAGTGGGCCATGAGAAAATGTTGGTGGGCCGCAGCATGCGGGGGGGGAGGTGGGGCAATCCTGCAGTCTCCCTAGCAAATCCGTGTCGTAGTTGCTGCTCTTGCCTCAGCGCATCGAGGAGGCCAAGCAGCAGCAGGAAGAGCACGGACCTCCTGAGCTGCAGGAAGCAGCTGCCCTCAGGTGAAGATAATGTGAAGGAGAGGCTCAACCCCCTCTTCCTCCTCACCAGAAGTTCTCAGATGCTCAGCAGGAAGGAGGCAGCTTGTCAGGGGGCAGAGGGGCGGTGAATGCTTTGTGTGTGAGGACTTCTGGCGAGGAGGAAGAGAAGCTCCTGGGGGGAGCAGGAGATCACACCCTCCCCTCGCAGACCAGGAAACACCTGGGAAGGGCTTCCATGTGTGCCCCTGACCTCAGGAGCTTCTCTTCTTCCTTGCCAGAAGTGCTCACATGCTCAGTGGGAAGGAGCAGGCTTGTCGGAGGCCAGAGGAGGATGAGCGCTTTGCATGTGAATGCTTCTGGAGAGGAGGAAGAGAAGCTCCTGGGGGAGGGGTCGAGCCTTCCTCTTGCAACATCCTCCCCGAGGGCATCGCTGGCAGCCACTCAACCTCCTCAATCCACAGAGGAAAGAGGCAGGAGGTAGCACCAGTCTTCAAATGTTATGTTAAATATGTTATCTTTTTTAAAAAATTCATGTTAGTGGTCCTCAGGATTTAAAAATATGAGTTTGGTGGTCCCTGAGGTACAAAAGGTTGGCGACCCCTGTTGTAAATGCATTAGCTGGCATGCAGATTACAGAGCAGTCTGAAAATATTGGACTTAATTATTGGAACATTTGAACTGGATCACTTTTTCATATTTTAGGTGGTTAATATGACTGGTCACATTCAAATCATATCCATTTCATATATGAATGCAAGAATTATTTTAGATAATAAATCTGAATCTGAATGCTTTTCATTGCTGGATCTGATAGTGCTTTCACTTAAATGAAAATATCTGAGCTGGCTTCATAAAACTGAAATTAGAAAAAGAATTTCTCAATAAGAATATGTTATTTGCTAAAAGCAGTTGGATTTTGATATAAAGACAACAAGGCACATTAGCCAGGTATTATCAGGTAGCATCACATGGCCAACCTTATATAGGTTTGTAAACTGGATCAAAGTTGGGAATACTTAGGGACCATCTGGGCATCCCAAAGCTATAAACTAGAATAAGGTAAAAAAAACAAAACATTCCAGAAGAAGACAATGGCAAACTACTGTCATATGATTGCCAACAACACTGCTTGGGCAGGGAGTCAAATATGGTTTATATGTGCCTTCATTTGTATATGTTAAATAGGTTAATAGAACATTCCTTTGACTTAAAAAATTGGAATCAATTTATGTTTTTATTCTCAGACAGTCTGGAGAGCAGTTATGGCAGATTCCCAGCTTTTCCTGATCTCCATTCTGCCAGTTTCTTCTCTTGGGCCTCTTAAAAGTTCTTCAATGTGTCCAGTCCCTGATGTTGAAGAAATATAGTTCAGTGGCAGCTTTGTATGGAATAAAGAGAAAAATTGCCCTTTGAGGAAAATTATATTAGGATGATTTTGTCTCTTCTTGCTATCATTGATGATGGAACAATGCTGATCTGAATTACAAATGGGATTAGCTGGAGAATAGGCAATAGTCCAACTGTCCTGAATCAAGACTAACTGAGCTCCAAAGTCAGCAGGACTTGCTCAAAACAGTAGAGATGCGTATAGCCACTGCATTTGAGTCCGTAGTTGACTCCAGTTCTTTTCAAAGAAATGGTTTAATACAAATAATCCCAGATGTTATTAGAAATATTAAAATCTTCCTTATATTGAATCAGGACGCTAGACATCTGGATGTTCATTAGCTATAAGAAGAATAAGAAATAAGAAATGCTACACTAAAATCAACAGCTAGTGTAGCCAGCAAAGGTTACACTACAGGAAAACTACGGGAAAACTCAGAGGCATTCTGAGAGTTAACATAGTTGTTTTTTTTTAATTTGCTTACCAATGTTGAGAATTGAACATGGAATCTTTAATCAAGTGTAGGCACAACAATTTGCACATCCCAAGCAAAAATGATGAGATGTAGCATAATATTCAAGATGTTGCTTCTACATATAGTATTTATTTTCTCCCTAAGACAACTTCATTTTGTGGGAGGATTCCTGCTGACATCTCAGGGATATTCATAAGCACCAGCTTGAGCATGGCTGATGCCTAATAGTTCAGGTTACAGGAAAATTAGCAATGCAGCTGATTAAACTCTGAGATGAAGGAATTTGGCATTTGGTAGAATAAGGCCCTTAGGTGAGTTTTAAATTGGACTGGCGGAAACCGTTGCCTTTAGTAAATAAAAAATCAATATGGGAGGAAGGAGCTTTATTTTCTATATCCTAGGAGTGATGCCACAGGATGCTAAATATAAGGGAGAAAAAGTATCTTTTCTAGTTTAACAGAGCCTTATTTATTTGTCAGGTGTCTATAGTTCATACTGAGCTAAGATAACTGCACAGAAACAGAACTGCACTGAATGTTAACTTCACTTTAACAGTATTTTAACAGCTTCATAGATGCTAATATTAACTGTACGCATTGAAAGCAGATTCGATCAGAACATAAGCCGGAGCATGATCATTCAGCAATACTTTTTATTTACCAATGCAGAATAAACATAAAGCTATTGCTTTTTAAATTCTGGGCTTCTGACAGGTTTGCTTCCAGCTTTGTTTTTTGGACCGCAAATACTCTTTAAAGCAGCCTTAGCCCTTCTGCAGCCCTAAAAATTGCTTGTCTGCAGCCCTTTGAGACCCTTGTGATCTGATTACAGTAGATCAGAACTGACAATTGTTTTCAACAATTTTGCTTGTTCAGTTGTAAACTTTTGTCATATTTTGGCTATGAAAACTACATCAAGAGTTCCATGAAGTTACTAGGAAGCAACGTTGATGGAGATCTCATTTTTGAAGAACACCTAATTACTTAAATGAGGCTTCCTAAACTGAGGAATGTGACCAACTAGGAATGTGAGTGACCAACAAGCAAATTTAATAACTCTTGATTTAAGACCTTTCATTTATTTCTTGCTTTCTAGTTAACATCTACAACTAACAGATAGCATAAATTAAGAATTGCTAATTCAAGATTGACTTGGTTACCCAAGACTGTTCATTGAACCAACAAACACTTGTAATAATATTTTGTCTTTGAAACCAAACCCTGAAGTTCAGTAATTATTTTACAAACCAAGCAAAACGACAAAAGGCAATCTAGTTAATATTTTGAATAGGTACTTATTTTCTTTGAAGACATTTTGCTTCTCACCCAAGAAGCTTTTTCAGCTGAATGAGAAGCAAAACATATTAAAAGAAAATAAGAAAGTCCAGTTGTCTCTTGAAAAAGCACCTTTGAGTCTTTTATTACATATTCTCTCCCCATTCCAGGGGTGGGCTTCAGGGTTGTTGTCTTTCCGGTTGCTGGGTGGGCGTGGCCATGTTGGGTGTGGCCTAGTCAGCCTCTTGCACCATGGGGGGGGGGGATTTTGCCCTCCCCAGGCTCCAGAGGCTTTCTTCGAGCCTCCGGGAGGGCGAAAACAACCCTCCAGGCTCCAGAGGCTCTCCTGAAGCCAGAAATGAGACCATTTCTGGCCTTCCTGAACTTCCGGGAGGCCCGTTTTTCACCCTCCCCAAGCTTCCGTGTACACCCTGCACTCCCCTGCATCCAAAACGGGCTGTATAGGGACTCCTGGGAGGGGCGGGGTGGGGTGGGTGTGGCCAGCCAGAAGTGGGATTTGGGGGATTCTCCGAACTGCACAGAATGTTAGCTAGGGGCTCTCCCGAACCCCTGCAAACCCTCAGCAGCAGCCCCACCCCTGACCATTCCTATCACAGCTTATAGAATATGTCTTTTCAAAGTAATTAAAATAAATGGTCAAATGTAACTAATAGGTAAACAAAAGTAAATAGCAGCCATGATGAATTGTGTAATTCTTAGGAAAAACAGCAAACTGAAAATGTTATAGTGAAAAAGACTCTATAGTTTGTTTGTTTGTTCGTTTAGCATATGGCATATCATATACGGACAGACAATATATATTAACATTTCAGCTAGATTAGTAGAATCCAATAAAATATAAATGGTAAAGAGATCTGTGTTCAAATATCAATATCTAGGCCATCTAACTACTGAAGCACAACATCATTTATATAGTCTAAAGTTAGTTCTAGTGTTGACATAATTAAATGTTCAAGGTATATTTGAAAAAACTTTTTTTGAGAAAACTGATGTTTTCTGCTGTTATTGGTGGAAGTACTCAAACTGTCACAAAGCTAATGTTAATTTGAGAACATGGGTTACCATCAATTGAGTAGGCCAAGATCGACAACAGTAATCCTGCAACAATGTCTCATAATTTTTAAAAAATGAATGAAAAGATGACAGTAAATACATGTATTGTGTCTTAGATCTTATGCAAAAAAAAACCTAAGCAAAGTGAAGAAATGTCATATTCTTAGAGAGATGGGCCGTTAATTCCAGAAACCTGTAATCTTTAATTTTTGTTTCATCTCCTTCAATTTTTTTATATGTGCAATATATACTATTGCCACAAGATGTCTCCATTTCTTCAGTCATTTTTTTTGTTGTTGTTGTTGCCTACTGTTTGGATGCAAAGGTTTGTTTGGTTCAGGGGATTTAAAACTTACTAGAAAAACAAAAACTGTGAATGAAACCACAAGAGGCTTTTTGAGTGGTTCATTTCCAAAATATACATTTCTCCTCCATAACTGCCCTGACAATTATCTATTATTCCAGAGCACACAATAGCTTCTCCATTTGTGTTCTGATTGTTGCAACAGATAGTAATCATGTAATTGATATAAAGGCTTATAAAATATTCCCATCAATATGATTAATGTCAAGCAATAAAAATCTAAGGACCATCATGCCTATCTGCTACCCATAACAGGTATTTTGATTTTAGAAACTAAAAAGAATACCATCCTCTGGTAGCACATGCCAGAAACTATTTAAATATCTTTACACCCAGTAAAAACACTCTAGCCCTTATCTAAGACAGCCTTTTACAGCATCCTTAGCTATAAAAGAAAGGTTTTCCTTTAATTCCCAAAGTTTCTTACAGGATAAATTGTTCTGATTCAATCTGAGCTTGGATCAATTTAAAGAATCCTATTTCTACACATACAGAAAAGTCATCTAAATAAATAAATAAATAATCCACTCAATGATTATAACAGGACTGTTGGTTTGATTCAGAAGTCCAATCAGATTTAGAAATTCACTATTCATGTTTTGTCAGCGTACAGATTTTGTACAATGAATGAAAACCAAGACATTTTGCCATAGGATTTTGCACTTATATTTCCTATATATAAAGTTCAAGCTCTCTTTTCCTTTGTTCAGGAGATCTAACATGCCAAGAATAATCCATCATCTTGAAGATCAAGATTGTTTTATATATACTGTTGCATTTGAATGTTATAGTTTGATAAAACCAAAAAGACACCAGGTGCTTTTAATTATGTCTGACACATCACATCAATTAATGAAGTAATCTAAAATAGTTTTTGCTTTATAGCAATTGTCTGATGATGTGATTTTTGAGGGGGGGTATTTTTATATTTCTTGGTGTTTGCTTGCTTTCTAAACAGCCTTGGTTAATTGACTATTTTTGTAAATTCTATTGAGAAAAATAATCTCTTTTCTTTAGCTTAGCTCTGTTTAACCTCTTTTGTTCTATTATTGTTACATACCAAAGCAGTGGGTTGAAAGGCACATGAGAGATGAGCCTTTATGAGTATCAGTGCTACAATCAAAAGTCATCTCAGAATCAAAGAAATAAGTATCATGGCATCATAAGTTTTTCTCCCTACATAGTATAGAAAGTGATACTACCATACAAGAGCAAAGGAGGTGGAGCTGAAATTATGATGTACGACTCATTTCATAATTTGTCCCTTCTTAATGTACCCTATGGTTATCATTGCCAAATTTCCCCAATATATATTTATCCTTTAGAAGGAACTCAGCATATTTCTAATTTTCGGCAAGAAGCTTTATAATTCATTTTTATTTTAAAACTTTTCATTTTAAAATCAGTACATCCAACAATAAGGTATATACTGACTAAAGATAACTAACAGTCCAAACTGCTTTTAAATGAAAAAGAAGAAACTGACAGAAGGTTCAATATCTTTTCAGGGTAATTAGGAGTGGAATGTCTGTAACAGATTTAATTTAGGAAAAATGATCTCTAGCTGTAATGTTATCTCTTAAAGCAATCTGGAAAGTAGAGAGAAGTCAAAAGGACAGCTAGACAATAATTTAATCCAAGTGCAACCAATATGTCACAGATAAAGCTATTTACTACCATTTAGGAGAACAGTAAAATAAAATCTTACATTAGAATTGTATAGTTGATTTTTAAAACTTACAGGTACTGACAGTAAAGCCCTTTAACCTGCCTGAATAATTAGAGAGGGTTCCTCCCCCCCACCCACCAGAATAATACAAAGATTATAAAGGTAAAGTTAATAAATCTATTCCAGCTGTAATAGCCTTGTTCAACTTTCAATAGCATAGCTGGCTGGAGAATTCTGGGAGTTGAAGTCCACCAGTCTTGAGGTTGCCAATTTGGAGACCTCTGAGCTAGAGAGATATTATGTTGCTCAGGTGATTCTTTTTCTTCTTGTGCCATATCCGTCATCAGATATTGGCGATCATGTTGGCGATCCTATTTTTATCAACAACTGCAGAAAAAAGTGCTGTTAAGTTTTGTCCAAACCAGTCCCTTAGATTTTAAAGCCATGATGTTCTTCTGCCTGGACCTCGTTTGCCTTCAATCTTTCCTTGGAGGATTAAGTTGAAGTATGCCATTTTGTCCAAAGTATTTTAATTTTTGCTTTTTTAGAGTTTTGATGATTTCCCTTGGCTTTCCCAGGTGGCTTATCAGCTCAGGTGATACTATTCTGGAATTGGCCTTGCATAGGAAAGTATGAGACATGTTTAGCGTGCAGAAGGGGGATCTGCAAGGCATGACCAGAAGAGCAAGATAGCAGGTGCAACAGCATGATTGAAGACTTGCTTTTTGTATGAAAGCATTTGTGCCCATGGTCTTGGCTATATTGGTGCTTCCCTGCCATGATGGACAATGAAAAGGACAAGTGCTGTTTTGGCAGCTCTTGGAGATACCACTAGCCACAATTCTTGAAAGTGGCTGGTATAGTTTCCTGTCATTTTGAGCTGGGGAATACATGACACCTGGAAGTAGACTATAAGCTGAGGATTCTCAAACACTGTGATGTCATAATTCTCCCATTGGTTCCATATGAGAGTGGGCATGATGGGGTTGAGAGGTCAGGACAGGGATGATTATAGCATAGGAATATAGCAGATGAAAGGGACAGGGAATTTTGATTTATGGGCTGTTGAGGGATGTCATTCAGTGCACCTATTTGTTGTTGTTCAGTCACAAGTTATATCCAACTCTTTGAGATCCCATGGACCATAACATGGCAGACCCCTGTCCTCTACTGTTTTCCTAAGCCTTCCCAAATACACACACACTGCATTGATCTAAGCATCTCATCCTTTGCTGTCCTCTTCTCCTTTTGTGTTCAATAAGTGCACCTATAGAGAGACTGATACTGAGTCTGTTTTGGAGTCTGTTAGGGAAGATACGGTTAGCTCTGAAATGTGCCCTGTCAGCAGTGGGCTGCACGGAATGGAAAGGGAGGGAACAGAATTAAGATGATGACAGATAATAAGAAGCATGCAATGACACTTTATAAGGAACAAAAAGGTTGGTTATTTGACGACCATCTCCTTTCTGAGTCAGCTGCTTAATCTCAGGATCCAGAAAGTTAGGCCATCAAGTTATGTCTGGTGCTAAGTATGCCAAGTTTATCTATAACTGTGGATAAGAGGACAGACATGCCTTGGATTATTAGCAAGATTTAAGAGGGTGAATGGGAAAATGTTCCCTTTTCTAAAACACATTCATCTGGGTTCTGAAATTTAACCAGCAATGACCCCAGATCAAGGAAATATATGTTTGGGAAATTTTACAGGCAGTAAAAAGTAGTTTTCCGCTACCAGGCATGTAACCTTGGATGAATGGGTCGCTAGAAGAGACCAGTTGTGCTCCAATTTGAACTGCTTCTGGAACAAAAGGTTTTGTTGACAATGTCTTGTGCCCTTTATATCTCCTATCTTAGTTCTCTGGCAGTTGCGACTGATTCAAAATTCAGCAACTCATGTGCTGACAGATTCTGTCTATTCTATATAGGTAATACCTTTGCTGTGGGAGCTTCCTTGCCAGTTGGCTTCCAAGTACAATTTAAGGTGCTGGTAATTATCTTAAAACTTTACATGGTGTGAATCCTAGGTATCTGTGACACATCATTCTCCACATTTTATTTTCTAATCTAAGTTATGTCACCTGTCAAAAATAGCAATTTATGTCACTTTAATTAATCTGATTTCCCTATTAAAACTGCAATTATCTAAGCCAGTACTTAATTGACAGCTTTCTGTGTTTTCAATTTTAGATTCAATTTTATAATTTTACCTTTCAGGTGAACTCAAAATGCTGTAGCTAAAACATTTTTATACAGTTTTTCAGTTTAATACAATAATTGGTAATTTATAATTTCACCATCACAATCAAAGTTAAGCTGCAACAATAAACTACTAAAATCAGCAGGATACAGAAAGATATTCTTAATATTGGTTTGGTTGTTGCTCTCACTGTTATTTAATCATTTATTTAATATGACTCTTATGTCCTTGAATAAAATATATTTCCTAGATATTCAGTTTTACATTCAGCTAAAAAAAAGTCATGCTATTTCTCTCTTGCTAATTTGCATAAGAGGTATTTTTTACCCAGAGGTCCTGTGGATACTGATGTCCATACCAAGAGCTTTAGAAATCAGATAATATGGAAGAAAAAACAGTACATTTTTAATAATAATGCCTATAGCTGGGATTTTCTCCCTAGTATTTTTGTTCCTTCCTGCTGAGCTAGAAGCATGAGCCTTCCTATATTAAAGTAATACTGACAGTTCCTCAGATAAATTGAAGTCTATCTCTTTTTTTTGATCTAGAGGCACTGATGGACTAGAAGAGAGCTAGCAAATTAAACTTCAATTTAAATATAATAGTGATAGAAAATTGCCCAGCCTAAGAACTAGAACTTGCTTTGAAACTTAGAACACTATCTCTGAAGGAATAGGTATATAACTTAAAGGTTTTCCCTAATTCCATAGTATGATAAGGAAGCCCATTTCCCATTTTCAGTTACAACTCTAGCCTGAAGAATATGTATCTTAATAACATTATAAGTGAATTACTTCAGTCAGTTTTCACGTGCTGTAATTTAGACAAGAACACCATCATAGAATTTCTGGTATTATCATCACTTGGTATCATTTAAATTTGCTGAAGATGTCACTAGCTCTACGGAAGGCTATCCTTGAAAATGTTTTGTAAACATATTGTAAACATTTACAGAATATTATTTGATTGTTAATCAGGATAGCCAATAAGCCCACTCCCAGAAGCACTACAGGGTGCTTCTGTTATGAACTAGGCCAATTCAAGGAGTTTACATTAACCAATAAACTTTGACATGGATTTGACCCAAGTACTTAACAGAAAACTTTCTTTCAGCTTATGCACTAAGATCAGCTGGAGAGATTCTATCTAGGGGTTCTGCAATTTAGCTCATAGCGTAGTGACACCCAGAACATTTTTCTGAGCAGTCAAGCCCCTTTTTACAAACCAGTGAGATACTTACACCACATCATTTAGTGTAAGTGTAGAATTCTTCAATTCTTTTCCCCCAATAGTTTTGGAGGGCTAACTTCACTGATAGTGAAATAAAGTTTACGTAACTTCGTTGTCCAAACTTTATCAGTGTCCCTGATGTCTTTGGGTCCTGACACATCTAAATGTATTTCATATGAAAGTCTGCAGGGGGAAGTTGGAAATCTGTTTTGCTGCATACATCTACAAGCTATCACTTCATTTGCAAGTCTGCCAACCAAGGCTAAGTGATAACTTTATTTGTGCCATATGAAGTCAACCTCCTCTTGTGATCAAAAGCTTTAAATTCGAGTGTTAAACATTTGAATCAACAAATTTTGAAGCAGTGTTGCGCATCATTTAATTTAGGAGCGTATGTAAAGCTGAGAAAGAGACACAGTAGGAATACCAAGAGGATTTGCAAAAGAATAATAAATAAGAGGAAAGCTGGCAGGGTATTAAATGGAGGATTACAAGCTTTGGGAAAGGAAGCGCAGAAACCGACTACTGTACTGCGAAGGGGACGCATAGAACCGCAGTTGGAGCCAGTCACGCGGTCGCAGAGTTAGAACGCTGACAAGCACCTGCAGTCCCGCCCTTTTTCCACCACGTCCCCGGATGGGCGTGGCTTATCTTCAAGGATAAAAGTGCGAAGACGGCCATTGGCTCCTTCTTTTCGATTGTAGGAAGAGTTAGGCGTGCGGCTGCTGTTGGGGATAGGGAGGGAATGATGAAGAATGTTGTTCCCTGGAGGAATAAGTTTTACACTGGTAAGGCTGTTCATTTCTGATTTTAAGTAAGTGGCCGTCGCCGTAGTAAGATACTAGCCGTTTGCTGGAACTTTTTTAGAGTTATTACAAAAGCAGGGACAGCTGAAGAGTTGCGGCGCATGCGCCCTGCCGGTTCTTCGATTTGTGAGGGTGAGCTTGACAAGCGGGCTGGAGCGGGAGAAGGAGGCGAAATCCTTGGTAAAATGGCGGGCGGTTATTAGAATCCCTTCCCAACCGACGGATGAGGAAGGGTAAAGTGAAGGATCTAGAGGCGCCCCAGCACGACGGGAGCGGAGACGGGGCGGGGGTAAACTAAAGGAATGGGGAGGAGCCGCTTGATTTTGTACTGGCAAAGCAGATTAACGGTCGGTTCCTCAGGAAGCAGCGAAGGCTGCACGTGTCCCCGTACCTTGTGAAGGGCGGGAGTCTCCGCTTCCTTTTCCCCCCTTGCGCGCGTGTATCTCGGGACGCCATGCTTCCATGGGACCTGCCAGGGTGGCAGCCTCCCTTCCTACTCATGGCAGAGCAACCGTCGCCTTGCTTTTTGGCATAGCTCCCCTCATTTCATTGGGGGGAGACTCTGACTTGGGCAAGTCACATTCCTTCTTGTGTCACCCTAGGCAGCTTCGTGGAGCGCGCGTGTGTGTGTGTGTGTCCGTGCGCGCGCGCTTTGGAAACGACACGGAGGCCTGCGTGAGAGCTTTCCTCTGGGGACCGATGGTGGTCATTGCAAATACCTTACAAAGCCGCCTTTCATGTTTTTTAAAGTTGAAAAGTGGTTCTAAAAATACCGTTAAACCGTATGAGGTTAAACTTGGGTAAAGGAGTTTAAGTGTTCCGGGGAGGCCTACAGCTCTGTAATATGAAACTGATCTTTTTAAAGAGAGCTTTGGGGGATTTTAATTGGCAGTTTGTCAAGAGTTTGAAGTTTTGAAATCAGTTTAACCTTGCTAGTTGGTATCTTGGATTTATGAAAAATAATTTTAATCTATACTTTTGGACGTTAAAAGTTTTAGGAGTCAGTAATTTTGAATTGGTGAAATTTTGACCTGAAGCTGTATCTTGAAACTGGAGCCAATTAATACTCGGGACTTAATTTTCCTTTATTAATGACCCAATTTTGGTAAAATTTAGCTACTTTCATTTCAGAGGCTTTCTCCTTTAGACCAGTGTATTTCATTGTCCAATTGGGCAACATCTAGTTCATTTCCTGAAACATTGCCATCTGATGGGAGCTAGGAAATGTGCCTTTTCAATGGCAATCCTGCCCTGCTCCCAGATTTTTGGTAGCCCCTACCCTTCTAGCATTATAAAGCTTTTGCTGACCTGGCTTTTCACCCTAATACTTGGAATAAGATTTTACTTTTGGTGGGAGCTGCCCACAGTTGGTTATAAGATGTGGTATTATATAAATGTTACAAATAAATGGATGACAAAAGATCGATATTTTTGTAAATTGAAAAATATTGATATTTTGTGAATTGAAATTATTGGAACTGGACATTTTCAGCCATGATCAGGATGTAAAAAATATAGCTGCGCTGGTATTTGGATTCAGTGCATCTATGACCACAATTGAGCCTAAAATTTATATTGTTAAGCAAGGTATTTGTTAAGTGAAGTTTTGCTCAATTTTATGACCTTTCTTGCCACAATTGTTAAGTGAATCATTGCAGTTAAGTGAGTCTGTTTATCTATTGACTTTCTTGCCAGAAGGTCTCCAAAGATAACTACATGATCCCAGGGCACTGCAACCATCTTAAATGTGAGTTGGTTACCAACTGTTCAAATTCTGTTCATGTGACCATGCTGCTGCTGCAATAATGAGAAGCATAAAAAATGGTCATGAGTCACTTTTCAGTGATGTAACTTTGAATGGTCACTAAATGAACTAAGTTGAGGACTACCTGTGAAATCAAGTCTACCCCAACCACTGATGCACATTGAGTATATCATCGGTAGACAATGAAGAATTCTATCTCAATAATAAAGTTGGAGGGACCCAATATATCTTCTTGGGGTGGTTTCATTTCTCATCTAATCAGAATAGGTTTGTTTAGTACAGGCAAAAAGTTAAGAATTGTTCCTAAATCTTTTCTTCCAGGTGGGTTATTATGTGGGACATCCCAAGTGAACCCATAAAGTTGGTTTGATCTTTCTGGGGACTATTATACATAAAATAAAATCCAATATTCCTGTAGATCATGTTATGAGAGGCTTGTGAAAGAAATATAGATTTGGATGTATATAAATCAAGAGAAAGTAGTAATTTTGCTGCAGGTATTGTATGGGTTTGATGCCTCCCAAGTTTTTTTTAGGGCATGTCAAAATTTCCAAACATTAGGGGTGTTCAAAAGTTATCATGTCTTGGGGATTGTAAAGGTATTTTGGTTACTTCAATGTTCTTGGTAAATAACTACATAAATATAACTTTTTGACATTTTATTTGTTTCATTTCACAGGTTCAGCTGCTTTCTCTTTGTCAAACGTTATTTTGTCTGAGAGTTAATACAGTGGCCACGTTCCTGTGAGTGTGATAACTGATCTGTAATGGCTTCTTTAAAAAATGATACTGGGAACATTCACTCATATGAGCAACCTAATTGGGACTGGCAGAGACTTGTTGCCATCTGAACTCCCAATACTGCAGACATTCTCAGATATGGCTTACTGTTATGAGAACAAAGTAGTGATGATGCTAGAAACTACCCAGCAGCCACTCTTGCAAGAGATATATATTCAAAAGTGCTTGAAAAGTGGGAACAAGCAAACAGTTCTTTTGTGACTCCTGTTGTAAATTCACAAATGATAATTATGATGTATGTTTTGTAAATAAATATTTATATTTATAAATTATGACTTTGTTAAGTTGACAAATTTTTTCAACTGTTTTTGTGAACATTTGAAAAACTATCCCTACCAGTGCACTGATTTCCTTGTTGCATATATCATTAAGATAAATCAATATTGAGATACTGAAAACTAAAAAAAATCCATAAATAGCATATTTCATTACATTGAATATTTTATATCTTAACCAAATAAAATTATAAAAAGCAAAATAATTCTGTCAGCAAATAAAAATATTTTGAAATATGGTTTCTAAATCCCACTGTGGTATGATATTACATTCAGTAGTAAACTAAATATCATTTGGGGTTATTTAAGTCAAAACTGCAACAGCTTTTTCCTAACAATGCAGTATATGGATGGCAAACTCATAATATAGCATGTACTTATTGAAGTACTTCTTCCTAACTTAAGAACAGAAATTACTTTTTGCTGTCTAGTTTTTTTTTTAAGGCCTTATTTAAGTTTAGACAATATTAGACAATCATACTTACACAAAATAATGAAAAGAATCCATGAATTGCAGGGTTAAATGTACTTTCTAAAACTAATTTGTAGATGTGTTAAGTATTTGATGCATTTACTTTGGGCATAGTTCTGGTCATTAAAAATTGGCCAAGTAATTTACGATTGTAAAAAGCTGAGATAGTAGAATGCCACTATTAACATTATTTGTTAGCATACTGAGAAACAACTTGAAAGAGTGGCTGAAAAATCTAGGATTTTTATTCCAATAGCAGAGAAGTTAAGGAAAACTATAGGATGACAGCATGATAAAATGTTAGTAGATACATAAATGAATTGTCATAAAGCACATATTTAAGACTGTTTATACCCTACCTTTACCCACCGCATTAAAAACCATAACTTAATACATCAATATTACACAATATTGACACTTTTACAAGATATTTTATTCAACTGTTTCTTTCATGTACTAAAGCCAGGATAACTTCATAAAGATAAAACATGGTATAAGTCAGTTAAAAATTCATTATTTGAAATTAGTAGGGTATACAGTTCATTGTAGAAAATTTGTCACAATACAAAAAGAATACTATATGCGATAATCTTACATATAGAATGATCTGATTTGTGCAGCTGCTATCTACTGTTTTGTCTTGGTAGAATTACATGTTCAAACAACATTACTTCTAGGATGACCTATTTTAATGTCCAAAAAGTTTTACATCCGTGAAAAAAAAAAATATTTCCCCAGTGCAACAAGGGACATTCATAGTTTGGTTATGCTTCTTATCCAAGATATAAAAAAGGAAACTTTAGTATAGACACCTGGAGAGTCTTTGACTCCACACCCATACCCCCAGGAAGTCACACCATACACAACCCAGATATTTCCTGGCCGTTCACATATTAATGGTCCACCACTGTCTCCCTGACAGCTGTCTACCTGTTTTTGTCCATGGAGGCTACCGGCACATAGCATTCTCCCTGTGAATTTTGTGTGATACCGTTCTTCACAAATTCTTTTAGGAATAAGAGGAATAGCAGCTTGTTGTAATGTTCTTGAGTAGGCTCTCCCTGATGGAAAAATATTGAAATTAAAATACCGAATATTAAGCAAGTGCTTATTCTTAAAACTTATCAAATAACAAATATTAGCCAAACAGATCAGACATCAGGTCATTAAGGTCTTTGTTTATATCAAGAATATAGTAATACACAATCCTTCAAAAACAAATCAATATTTACTGAACATTTAAAAATGGCTTGAAAGATGAAGTTTTTCTGGTGTTCCTTATTTGCTGTTCCTTATTAGTAACACATAAACTTCATAGGAAGTTATACTTTTATAGCCATCTTGTATAGCATGCCTTTTTAGTAGGTACAGGTATCTTCACAATTTAGGAAATATTTCCATCTGCATTTTTTATCTAGTTATGTCAATTCTGATTCAGTTTGAGTTGGAATTCTGCAATTCAAGTTTCTGATTCAAGGTTCAATGCAAATGTTCCATTTCAAGTGTTAATTTGAAGAACGCATGGATTATAAAGAAGCTTTTAAATGCCTGATGGTGTTTTAACTTTGCGGCAGAATGCAATGAAGCAGGGGTGGTAGACGAAAATAGGTAATTTTAAGTTGGCCAGGGTTCAGTTTGACCATACAGGAAATCATTAATTGATGACAGTAATTCAGACTGGAATTTCTATCACTATGCAATGTCATAAAGTGTGATGTTACATGAATACATTGCTTAGCATCTTAGCAGTTCTTCATTAACCAAATCCCAACTTTCATTAAGTGAGGACTCAGTCTGATCCAAGTCATTCCAACCTTGTCCTTCCCAGCTCAGCCTTGCAAGGCAAGGGACTGCCTCCTCAGCAACTCACTCCGCCTGCTTATTCCCCTTCCATTTCTCTCCTTTTGTTTGCCCTGCTCTAGATTGGTCCTGCTGTGCCCACTTTCACAAGACTTTCAAATTAGACCAGGGGCCATGTGGCCTTGGGAAGAAGGCCCGTTAGCACAAGATTAAGTGTGCCTAATCAGTTCAGGAAGAAGATGATGATGGTTAAGCTGGGGATGGCAAGGACTGCAGAAGCAGCCAAAAGAAAAGAACTGAAGATGGCAATAGGCAGGTAGAGGGAGTTGGTTCTCCTGTAGTAGTAAATGCAGCAAGGCTGCTAAGAGCCTGAATTTTGACCATCGGGATGCTGTAACAGTGGTAACTTCAGGAACCTGGTGTAACTACCATTCAATCAGCACTGCCATAATTTCAAATAGTTGCCGAACAAATGGTCATTAAGCAAGGACTATCTGTAATACATTTTTAGCTATCCTATAGAATTATTTGAGATAGCAACAATGAAGAAACGGCTGCAGAACAATTTCAAAGTAGTTTAGCAACACACCCATAAAGACTTTGGCTTAACCAACTATTGCCTTCCATTTTAGGTAGGACACATTAATACAAATGTGATTCAACAGAACAATCACCCTCCTCCCCTTGCTCCTTTAAATCACGTTTTTCCAGGGCACCAGAAATAATATATATTTATTCGACTTAGCATATCACCTAGTGCACTAAGCAATTAAAAGTAAAGAACAAAACCCAATCTTACCTGTATCACCCCAACCAGTGATGTAACAATTAGAAGCTTTCTGTGGCCTCTCCCGCCTGAATGGCAAACAGGCAGGTAAAACATGAGCACTAACGCGAGTACACTGTTCATGAGGCCCTTGCAACCTCACTAGTGCAATGTCATAGTCACTATTATCAGGCCTATATTCTGGGTGTTGCACAATTTCTTGTACTCCAATTTCTTCTTCATACTCTTCAGGTACCAGTGTGTGGTAGTCTCCAACACGTACCACATAGTTTCGAGTATTGTTGCCATACCTAAAAAAAAAGTGGGGAAGGAGATAATTGACGTAGGATTATGCTTTTATTATAGCATTGATGAAAGAACTCTGGAAAATGAGCAAGCAAGAATTTTACATTTCCAGTTCAGCAACAATTCAGGAACTCAGTAAAATACAATCGTTTAAATGTTAGTAAATCTTTTTGAATTTTCAATGTTTTGGCAAAAATATGGCCTAAAATGTGTTATGTGTTATTTAACAAGTTAGTTAAATGAATCTAATACTTCTAAAATTTACTTCTTGAGAAAAATAATCCAAGGCTAATATTGTAGTCTATCAGTGACAGACTAAGATGATCACTGAATACAAGCAGGGAAGCATTATATGAAAGGAGATTGGCTCAATTTCCTTTTCTGATTCCTTGTTTGGCTTTGTTGCCATTCAGTTCTGGATTTTTGCCCTAATTTTGGGAAAGCTTTTCATTATTTGTTCGGAGTGTTCCCTCTTATCAGGCCCAAATTTGGTGACTAAGATGAAGGATGTGAAACTAATGCATATTGTGCCAAATATTAGTATGCTCAAATTGCTTCATCCTGACCATTCTGCAATATGGTAGAGATATTATTTAGGTAGAATTAGCATGTTGAATGTTAGCACCTTGAAAAGGTAGATATGTCTGTAGCAGTAAAGGAGAAAAAAACGTAGACATAAATATATTCTTTCTCTGAGTTTTTGGAATAAAGATAAACAACTATCATTTAAATAACTTACATTTTAAAAAATGTCCTTGTGTAATAATATATACAATCCATATTAAATAAAATCTTCCTTTTTAATTATGTTGAAATATCCTAATAAACAGATTCTCATGCTAATGAAGAGGTCGTGAATTTAACCAAAGAACAGTGTCAGTGTAATGAATTAAACTGGCTGTTTACTGCTGTTTAATGGACAGATATTTTTTCATAATACTTGTTCCGCATTTCTTCATAAAGAATGAATCTTCCCATAAAATTATTTTACACATAGGACGAGAGCAGGGGTGTCGAACTCATGACGTATTGGGACTTTTTTCCCCTTCGCTAAATGGGGCATGGGTGTGGCCAGTGTGTGACACATCTGGCCCAGGGGCTGGGAGTTTGTAGCTCTGCACTGGAGCATCGTGTGAGGAAAAACTCAAAAACTGACCATTTGTTCTGGACAATTATTCAATACAGTATATCTGATACAGTTATTTCTTTAACACTTGCTTGCCACATGTAGAAAGTGTCAGGTTCATTTACCTTTTGCTAACAGTTCTTAGATTCAACTAACTGATTGTATGGAAGCATAATTCTGCAAGTATCATCAATGGCTTGACCATATATTTTGAAACTTAAAAGATACATTTAGAAATAAACGCCACTGCAGCGCTACGCAGCATATTGTCATTCAGGTTCAGGGACAAATAACATAGCTTGGGAAAGCTTGGGTGTTTCTCCTTTTTTCTGCTTCTTTGCAGATTGATCCTATACACTAATCGAGTTATAGATTTGTACATCATATGTTTGTTCATTCCAGGCTAGATGAGTACATGTCTTCCTCTAAAAGGTTTCCGTCTTTTAATTCTGGGAGTTGTATTCACAAGACATCCAGAGAGTGCCTGGTTGGGAAAAGCTGATTTATATCGAAGGACAAATGTTTTGATTTGCCTTTCAATTTCCATGTTTTCATTTTCATTTAAGTCAATCCATGTTTTTCAGAATAATGAAGGCATTCCAGATTACAGAAGCAATGTAAAATATATGTGAAATATTAAATATTAATAAATTGTGTTTTAAGAATGTGGCTGTTGTTTTTTACAGCATAGTTTCAGAGCAAATCCAGAATCATCCATATATTTTATTATCTTTGTCTTTCTGCATTATCATGCTATATAACACGCTCCTTTGTAACTTTTGCAACAATACCTCTTAAAACAATGTGCTGCAGTAAGCACCCAGCAACTGCTGATAAGAGTGGCACCACATAGAAGTCTTCCATCTCCATGGGATGATTTAATGCGCAACGCTACTTGCCAGGGCCAACCACCCCTAGACAACAGATATGTATATGATTAGTATGAAAGTCCCCAAAGTTAAAAATAAAAATATGTTTATGTATTTGTCTGAGTGCAAAAAAAGTGTCATAGGTCATTTTTCATCAAACAGGACATACAAACTTGTCCAACCACTTTATTCTGAATTTATCCAAGCATTCAGACAGCCTCATTCTACATATCCATACTTCTTGGGGGGGAGGGGGGGGAGCATTTTAGCAAGTTAGGTTATGGTCATTTGGGGATTTAGATCTGTGTAAACAATGAGTGACAGATATTGAAGCATATGTGAAAACTCATGCTAATTTAACAAATAAATTTAAAAATATTATTTTTAATATATGACACATTTGTTTAATTTGAGAATAATCCACATAGAAAAGTGTACACTTCTACTGGTTTTCATCATCATTAATATAATGCATAAGAATAGACATTGATAAGCACAGCTGTCTTCATAGTCAAGGTAAACCTTGTTAATTTTAGCTTCTTCTCCATGTCCCATCTTTTTTTTAAAAGGCATATTTCTGAAGGAGTTGCGTTTAAAAAAAAAAAAACTTTATGGAATTCTGCTCACACAACAGAGACTTTTCATATCTGTTTGCCTCTGCAATTCTTCCATTGCACCTAATGTTTTACCAAAAATTGGGGACTCTCCACAATCAGGTTTCAGAGAAACTGCAATTCAACATACCATTGCAAAATTAAATTAAGACACTACATACATGACTGTTTCAATTATAAAAATCTCATTTTTAGCAATTATAAAAGATACCTAGCAATTTTAAGTATTTAGCTAGCAATGGTTTGTTCTAACTCCACACACTCAGATTTTTATGTATCAGCCAGGTGCATCTTCTATTAATGAATTAGACTCTTATTTTATATTTGATTGATTTTGTTTCACCAAGTTGGTGTCAACACGTCACATAGATTTTCTCTGGGATCATCTGTCCCTAACCTGATCCTTCTGGTCTTCCAACAGTGCATCCGCCATTGATGCACAAGTAGTCATTGACTTTCAATTGATTGTTTAACAACTATTCAAAGTTATGGCCAGCTTAGAAATATTTCTTATGGCTTATAAGCACTTTTGCCCATTCAAAATATCAAATCACGTACACTTGTGGTCATCTAGGAGCATTGCAACCTGTTCACATTTATGATTGGTTTCCAAATACCCTGCAATCATATGATAGACATTTTCAATCTTCTCTGCTGACTTTTCCAGAAGGTCAATGGGGGAAACCAGCAAAAAAGTTGTAAGCTGCCGCTACCTGCTGAGAGGATTCTCCCTTGTCTCTGGGAACTGGATGAAAGAACTGTCTCTTGAGGGGAGCTGCATGCCTTCAACTGGGTGGAGAAACAGAGCTCAGATCCTGATGGGCTGAACACATTTTCTGCACTCCATGGAAGGCACGCCCTTTAAACTGGGAACAATGACAATGCCATGGGAGCCTGCCCTAGGCAGGCCTGGTGCAATCTGTGTGCTAGCGAAGGGAGGCAGGGGAAAGCATGGTGTGGTATTACACAAGTGCAGGCGAGCCAGGGGAGGGAAGCATGGCTTTGTAATTTTAAATTGGTACCTATAATTTACCTTAAGGAGTTTTTTCCACCAATAATTCTTTTCTGACGACGATGCAATATTCTTAAACCACATAGAGAAGCAAGAGAATCTGAATAGGGCTCAAAGCAGAGAAGTTAGATTTTCCAACCAGTAAATAGAGAGCACTTCAAATGGCAAGCAAAGTGATCAAACAATTTCTTCCTAAAAACAACCCAAATACTCCCCGATATTCCTTTACAATTTACAGAAAAGAGAATTATTGAAGTTTATATTCATTTCACCTTTACTGCTGGATGCTTTCTTGATAAGATAGTCACAGATGACACCAGCATCTTCACTGTGACGACAGTTATGTTTGCCAATATCCTGTTTAATGCAATCAGCAAGGGATCTTTCATTTCCTGTGCATTTCACGTTATCCACATGGATGGGACCTTTTCCTTCTCCAAAGTACGCCATAGTCCTTGCTCGTGATAAACCTCTGGAGGCAAAAAATTGGGCAACTTTTTAAATAAATCATAATGGCAACAACAGATACAGAATTCTTATTTCACATGAATCAATAAACATCAGTAAGTTTCCTCTACCATCTCTGCTAGGACTGTTAGAAGACATACTACAGCACTATTTTTCAAATTGTTATTTTATTTACTGTAGCATGTTAATAATTTTCAAAGGCTATAGGTGTCCATATAAAGTTTTACTTAATAGTTGATTTTTAATAATTTTGTTGCTAATAACTTCATTTTTAAAATAATCCAAGACTACAAAAATTAGTGGCAATTTTCACTAAGAGTAATCAGCTATTTCTGTCCCTCACAAAGAAAGCAAACTATATTATATACTAACCCAAACAAAACTAGAATTCTTCATCTGACAAAATCAGAGCGAAACCTGACAGATATAATAATTAACAAATATATCTTACATATGCTCCCATCTCAAGATTCAATTTGAACCACACAATTCAAAACTCTGATCTAATAAGGGTAGCATGAATGGGAAAGAGAAAGAAGTGAAACTTCATGTTACCCTTATTAGATCAGAGTTTTTGTTGAAAATTAGGCATTTTGTTCAATGCCTAATTAATATATTATAATTGTAACTTTATTTTGCAAGAAATAATAATAGTTTTTTGTGGATCTGAAAAAATACTCATCAGTTTACTTGCTATACATAAGAACTAGGCTATAAATAATCTGGTAACATGGTATGGTTCATCAACGCCATGCTAGTCATTTGATCCAATATTATATTTCAGTTAAGACTGTATCTGCAGAAATTTATTTATTCAATAATATCAAGTTAGTAACACTATTTGTAAATGAAGGATAGGTGGCATAATTGGGAAGATAATAAGGCCTGCTTTATCACTAGTTTCTCAGCTACTGTTAGGAAATAATGCTATCTATCTTTTACAAACTAAGCATATCTCATAAGACAGGTTGGTTTATGCATAAAGCATTTTAATTGAGGATTTTTCAAAGAAACCTTTTAAACATATAGTTTGCAAAGTACATTATTAAAATAAAAAGGAATTAAACATCCCATAGCTTTAGCCCTTCTGTTATGCTTTAATGCCAGTGAAGAAAATTAAAATGCCAGAGTAAAATAGATAGTAAAAGTAATTACTAGCTTATTATAATGTTAACATTTTAGGCATTACAGTGTTTTATAATTCAAATATTTTTACTAACGTGAGTATTTTATGCAATTTAGTCAACTATGTTTATTTAAGGCTGATGTTATAGAGGCAATAAAGAAAAAAGTGTTCAGTGAAATTCCAGTAGTTCAGTGGCCAAAACTAAATTGCCCACATGTATTGATCTGTATGATCTGCATTTATAGACTCTAAAACAGATACACAGCAGATCTTTTCTTGTTTGGAAAATTCTCCCTCCACACTTAATCTTATACTGTTTGCAGATATTCAAAGGATTGTATAATGGAATACAACTGTATAATTTCCCTACAGCTGTTCATTTTTTTAAAAAAAATTGTATATAAAGTAGACTTTAAAAAGATGTTGATGAAATGCAGGCAGCAATGTAAGAGTTTGTGTGCGTGTGTGTGTGTTAAAAGTAATTAAATATTTTTATGATACATTTATAAGCTTCAATTACTCAATTTTTTAAAGGGAGGTTATTCATTCTGAACAAGCATTGCTTGTTACTTTTAAATACTTACTGCAAGCAAAATAGATTTACAGGTCCCCCACTTTCCTTTCATTCACTGCTTCAATATTTTTCAATAAGCAATAAAATGATACAAAAATCAATCTTTTAAAGATAATTTTCTTGAATTTCTACCTGGTTTCTCACGTGGCTTAGTTAATACGCAACAGAAATCTCTTACTTGACCATATGCCTCAATCCCCATAAAATTTCCCCATAAAATTTCAAAATCATAAACTCTGCAATATATCTTTAACTCTTAAAATTATGGTTAGTAAGCTATGGGAATTTTCATGAATAGAATTAAATTACAACAATCCTGATGGAAATAGCATATACATTTTGTTACTGTGTTTATACATTATGTGTATATATTTCTTCTGACTCTGTTATTTGGATCACATATGACTAATTTTTCCTACTTGTAACCAAACATTTTTCTCATGACAAACTGCCCCCTTTTCTAATCGTCTGAACATAGTTACCTCAAAGGCCTAATGCACCAAGAAGCAAAGCTTTCAGCAGATTATGTGACCAGGGTTAGCTTCCACATAAAATATTTAATTATCCTGATTTATCCTGAATTATCCCACCCCTGAGTAGGGACATCTGGCCCAATTTGCCTAAACTCAAACCTTTGTGATTGCAAAACCATGTGCAATTCTTTAGCCAGCTAGACATACAACAAAAAGTGTGTAAATAAAATATTTTTGTTTTATTTCAACACATATTATTCTATGTTGACAATAGTGTTTTGAAATTAAGCGACACTTTTAGAAACAGGAAAAGCTATCATTTAAAAAAAAATGATTAAAACACTCTGGGAAGCAAGTTGTATTCAGTTTAGAGGCAGCCCAATCACATTTAAGAAATCATTACAATGTGAAATCAGTAAGAAATTAGTTTAACAGATCAAGCACAGAAACCAAGCAACATAGTTTGGGAGAAGTCTTTTTTTTTTAAATAGACGTTCTTTTCTTCTTGTTTAATTTAGATATCTTTTCTACCTTCTTAGTAGAAAGAATCTTTAACACAAAGAAATATTAATTATTAATTTAATTTATATGCTACCTATCTCTATATCAAGCCATCTATTATAGGAGCTTATAAAAATATTCAGAGGGTTAAATAACATTGATATGGTGTGTGGGCGTATAATTCTTACTTTAGCAATCACTCAGCACTACTCTCCCTTTTAAATAACATTTTCATGAAATTAATGCATAATATATCAGATGAAGAAATTACAAATTGATAGGAGATTAGATGCCACTTGGATCACACTCTTTGGGAATACCAATTGACTAAACTGTAATTAAGTTCCTCTGTGTGTTCTTGCTAACTTCAGTTAATTCTGGACACACACACATACTATATGTATGTATGTAAAAATGTGAAGGGCATACTGTAAATGGGTGAGAGGTAAAAGGATTGCTGATGATTTTGTGTGGTGATAGGCAGATACATATATTCAAGAATCTCTATTTCTTATTTTTACTATTAAGATAATATTAAAATAACAAAACAGTAAAGGGAAAAACACAGCAGTTATCTTAGTATATGAAAATATCAGTATGTTAAGCTATTAATCTGGCACAAAGAATAGATTATACTCTGATCTCTGAAAAACTGATCTCTTACTTGTAGCCTAATTGTCGACATACCACAACTGCATCCTTATCAGACCATCCATCATCACAAATTGTGCCCCATTGGCCATTAATATAGATCTCCACTCGCCCCTCTTTCTTATTCTCACCATCCATCAATCTGATAGGAGGCCCTGGGAATAGATTAATAACTATTGACATAGCAGAACCAGTAGCAATACTCTCAAAATATTCAAGTAAAGTTGTTAACTAGGAATAAACATTCCAATAAATACAGCCACATGGGAAAAATATGTTCTCTGAATCTGCGGGGGGAAAAAACCCTGAAATTTGACAAATGAATTAACTTTCATTTAAAACAAAAATGAATGTTATATTTGCTTTCAAATACAAGGTTGCAAACTAGAGTGCACAAATAAATATAAAGGCGTGGGAAACTTAAAACAATTATAATATATGATCAGCAATTGCACACACATTATTTTTTTTAGATAACATATATCAAAACTTTGTTCCCAACTATCATGGGTATAATCACCATATCAGGCAAATATATGCATATTGTGATCATTTACTCTAACCAGAACACTTTCATATCTATGATTTGGTGAAATTGTTTTATTTTGCATTTTGCCTCAGCATCTAAATGGCCTTGAACATTCACTCACAAAGGTTTTCAACATTTAATGAAAATTTTTAAAAATGGGTTCCAATTTATTTTCTCTGTCAGAAATTTATTATTTCTTTAATATTCTTTCAGTGAACTTTAATAGTCAAAGTTATCAATGTTATGCAATGACCTATTAAACAAAATGAATGCATTATACTATACTTTTCCTCCAAAACCTAGAAGTATTATAGAAAAGTCTTCCACTACTAAGATTTTATTATATTTAGAAAAGTAAAAATTCAACTTTTTAAACAGAGCATTAACAAACAAAAGCAACCAAGAATTTTCTATTTACTGAGATTCCAAGGGTATACAGTTCTCACCTTTTAATGTTTTTTTCTCTTTTAATGTTTTTTCCAAGGGTATACAGTTCTCACCTTTTAATGTTTTTTTCTCTTTTAATGTTTTCCCTGAAACTTGTTACATATATTTTATAATTGTATACACAGTTACTAAAAATAATTTCTAGTGATAAAATACATATAGCCGAGACTGTGAATAAATTTCAGAGGCTGCTGGATTTCAGCTCTCCTGACCATTATTCCTAATTTTGATCATAATCCTGCTGACTGATTTGATATTTGGACTCCAATAATTTTTGAGTGTCCAAGCTTGTCACTCCTGGAATACTAAAATGTCTTGACTGACTGCTCTTTACACTGTTCAAACAACATTTATGCATGCCAACATATGGGACCATGGTGAATGTGGTCTCAGTTATGGTTATACATAATTTTAATGCAAATATACTTGCAATCATAACACACTAAAGTGACTACGTTAACCAACCTTAATAAGTAAGCAACTGTTTACCTAGTTCATAAATGTTAAGGCAGAGCGAAACTGATCAGCCTTAATTGAAGAGTGAAGTAGATGGTGAATATTTTCAATTTAATTCTGGAAATCTTTATGCTCTTGTAAATGTTTTATTTATTTTTACCCAATTGAATTGAGGATAAAATAAGAACTTATCTGGAGAATACGAATGATAAAACAATAGGGGAAGGAGACAAAGAATTACTAAATAAGGATATTACATGGTCTGAGTTAAAATCTGCAATGGAAAATCAATGTAATAATAAATCCCCTGGTCCAGATGGGATTCCAGTAGAATTGTATAAAGCCACAATAGATTTAGTAGGGCCTCTGATGCTGGAAGTGTTTAACGAAGTACTTTTGGCTGCCAAAATGCCAGACTCATGGAGGGAGGCGTTGATTGCGTTAATTCCGAAGGAGGATGTGGATGCCAGATATATCAACAATTATAGACCAATCTCACTTTTAAACGCCGATTATAAATTATTTACCTCAATTATAGCGAATAGAGTAAAACAAGTTTTAAATTTATACATTCATGAAGACCAAAATGGTTTCCTTCCATTCCGTCAAATTAAAAACAATTTAAGAACCGTTATTGACGTCTTAGAATATTATGAAGCTCATCCAGAGAAACAATTTACACTCATGTTTCTAGATGCGGAGAAAGCATTCGATAACTTACATTGGCACTTTTTAATACAAAAAATCTATAACATGAATCTGGGCACTAAATTCGAGAATATTATCACAACAATTTACAATACCCAACAAGCCAATATACTAATTAATGGTGAACAAACAGGCCCACTAAGCATTGAAAAGGGCGTTAGACAGGGTTGCCCTCTCTCACCCTTTTATTTATATTTGCTTTAGAATCATTGTTAACGCGGATAAGACAAAATTCTGAAATCCAAGGAGTTAGGGTCAAAGCAGAGGAATATAAATTACAGGCATTTGCAGACAATATGGTTTTCTTCCTAGAGGATCCCATGGAAAAAGGACATAATCTAATAAAAGAACTAAAACAATATGGCTCAGTAGCAGGATTAAAGATTAACAGAAATAAGACGAAATTACTGACTAAAAATCTAACAGAGAACCAGAGGAAAGAATTAGAAAAAACCATGGGGATACAGGCAACAAAAAATGTCAAATATTTAGGCATATGGTTAACACCACATAGTAAATCACTCAAAGAGAATAATTATGATAAACTGTTACAGCAAATTAAGAAAGATCTAGAATCTTGGAATAAGTTGCAGCTTTCTCTACTGGGCAGGATTGCCACAATCAAAATGAACATCTTACCAAAACTCCTTTACTTATTCCAGACAATCCCAATAAAATTACCAAAAAATTTTTTTGATGATATAAATAAGGTAACTCTTAAATTTATTTGGCAAGGGAAAAAAGCTAGAATCAGTATTAAGGCCTTACAAGATGCAAAAAGTAGAGGTGGGTTAGCGCTTCCAAACTGGGAATTATATTATTGGGCAGCCAACTTATTATGGTTAAAAGACTGGGTCAATTTACGGAACAAAAGAACTTTAGTCTTGGAAGGGCACGACCTTCAGAGAGGATGGCACACATTTCTATGGGATGTGGGGAAAACTAAACAGGCGTACTTTCATAGACATCTTATTAGAGATTCACTATTAACTAATTGGAAAAAATATGTAAAAACATTATTTAAAAATTCGATTTGGCTTTCAACAATGGAGGCAATGGTTCATCCCAACAATTTGGATATAACAAAAACGACTAAATATAAAGATTTATTAGACTCTTTAGGAAAATTAAGAACTCGACAGGACTTACAGGAACAGGGATTTAAAATTGATCAGTGGTTATATATACAAAGCCATAGTAGATACAAACAAGATATCAAAGAGTTTGGAATCTATAGCAAATTACAACACTTAGATAAAATCTTATTAGGATCAAATAAAAAGAATATCTCTAAATTTTATAAATATTTATTGGAGGTAGAATTAGAGCAAGAGATAGTGAAAGGGAACATGATAATGTGGAGTAGGAATATTGGAAGAAGCATTACATTAACAGAATGGGAAAAGATCTGGAATAGAATCATTAAGATTACGAAATCTGCGGCGTACAAAGAAAATATGTATAAAATGTTATATAGATGGCACTTATCCCCTTCGAGGTTAGCGAAAATGAACCCAAACTCTAGTCCAAAATGTTGGAAATGTAAAAACATAGAGGGATCCTACTTTCATATGTGGTGGACCTGTAAAGAAGCCCAGAAATACTGGCAAAAAATTAGAAAATGGCTGGAGGAGATAACCAAAGAACAAATCGAATACAAACCAGAGTTCTTCCTACTAGGGATCTCTGATAAACATTTTCCTAAAAAGACGAAATATATAATAATTCATATTCTAACTGCGGCCAGATTAGCATTTGCCCAGTGCTGGAAATCATCCTGTTTACCTACAGATCAATTGGTCATTCAGAAAATATGTGACTGCGCAGAAATGGACAATTTAACCATAGCTCTTAAAAATAAAGAGTCTTCAGCATTTGATAATAATTGGAATGCGTGGTATAATTGGTTATATCAGAGATAAACCGTTCAATGAATAATGGGAAATTTAAGCATAAATAGTGATAAGATGTGTATATTTAAAGTAAGGTAGGAGAATTGGATCTTGCAGACTGTCAAAAAGAATATCTGTCTGGTTTTAACGTATTTTCTTTTTTCTTCCGTCTCTTTGTTTTTTTTCTCTCTTTTATACTTCTTTTTCTCCTTTTTCGGTCGCAAGACCGAGTGTTTTTTTTTTTTTTCCTCTCTCTTTCTCTTCTTTCTTTCTTCTTTTTCTCTCTCTGTTGCATATGTAATGTTGTTATGTTATTTTTTAATTGTAAATTCAATAAAATTTATATATATGAAGAAAAAAAAAAGAATATAGAAAAGTTCAGCTTTGGTGAACTGACTTTTACTACTTGGAATATTGTTTGAAAACTATAAAAGTAGTATAAGCCTCAATACTGAAGAAGGAATTTTACCATATGGATCTATTTAACCAAAAGATAACATATCATTTTGCTTTCCAGACAGATTCAGTTTTATGTATTATGAGCACTGCAACACAAATCCATGTGTTTATGTAAACTGGCACTAAAATGTGAATTCCTGTATTCTGAGTTTAAATTTTCCATTCCTGGAAATACACATTGTCTCCCCTACATAGACATGCTATTGGATAATTACACATTTGGGATATTAGAAAGTATAAAAAGAAATCACTGAAGAGATTCAGGAGCAGACAAAGAAACACAGCTATGGAAATAAATTGGAAGCTTTATTTCAGGTTTTTAATCTTACAGTAGACTTAATTCTTTAACAATATGCTTGAAGATATAGCTGTGGGGTTAAGAAATATTTAACAGATGTTTTGTTACAGTAAGAGATGCTCAGACTAAATTGCTCTAACTGTTTAAAAATGTTTGTGTACATTTTTAAACTAGTCTTTTGCTACATTTATGAGCTGCAGGAAAATTAGAATGGACTAGAAAATCTACTCTATATTGTATTTGATTCATATCAGATGTTTCATTCAGGGTTCAATATCCAATACACAGTACTCTCTCCTCATTTTTACCACAATAACTACACTGAGACATAGGCTAAAATGACTGCTTAAAGTCATCAAGTTTCTGTGTATAAGAGAGACTCAAACATAGTTCCTTCCTGTTTACAGTCAGCACTTGATTATCACATCACATTGGCTTTCAGTGTTACCCTATTTTTTTCCCAGTGCCTGGCCTTTGAACTTTGTCAGATTATTGCCAGTTTTCTAAAAAGACTAAAATAAACATTTTTATGAAACCTTTTTTCCAATAGAGCAATTTTTCTGTCCAGAAGTCATGTTAGGATTAGAGTTTCGTATTTTGAAGGGAGACTGCTGTTTAACTGATAACAGATAATCAGAGTTGGAAGGGACCTTGTAGATCATCTAGTCCACCACCCCCCACACCCAAGCAGGAGACCCTACACTATTTCTGACAAATGGCAGCCCAATCTCTTCTTGAAAGTCTCAAGTCACAATGCTCCCACAACTTCCGAGGGCAAGCTGTTCCATTAGTTCATTGTTCTCACTGTGAGAAAGTTTCTCCTTATTTCCAGGTTAAATCTGTCCTTGTTCAGTTTCCATCCATTATTCCTTGTCTGGCCTATAGGTACTTTATAAAATAGATTGATCCCTTCCTCTCTGTGGCAGCCCGTCAAATCTTGGAAGACTGCTATCATGTCTCCCCTGGTCCTTCTCTTCACTAGACTAGCCAAGCCCAGTTCCTGTAACCGTTCTTCGTAAGTTTTACTCTCCAGTCCCTTAATTATCCTGGTTGCTATTCTCTGTACTTTTTCTAGAGTCTCAACATCCTTTTTTACATAGTTTTTGCTTGAATGTAATTTTTTTTAATACCTCCTAATGCAAGGACAACATGTATTTTTTTTTAATCAAACCCAGACTGTTGAATCCATTCTGCCCTGGATTATTTTATCAAACAACATCTCCAATGAGCTAAATAGGGACTCACTTGTTTAATTGGAAAATCCATCAATGGAAATGGAGATCTCTACTTGCTAACCATTTGCTTCTCCAGCTGGTGCTCTCCAAATGCAATAGGACAAGAAACTCCATGATGAATGAGAATTCCAAGTTTCAATACAATTGGGGGATATCTGATTTTCGGACTAATTTTCCAATGTCCCAAACACAACAAAACATCCTTTAATGTTCTGGAATCAGATGTCCATGTAAAAAAGGATTCCTTTCTTGTGAGATGGGCAGCACTACATATATGATGAATAAATAAATACAATAAAAGGTAATTTACCTAACAAGGCTTTGTGGCTGTCATTGTCTCGATAGCAATTTATACTAATATCTTCCTGGTGGCTGCAATCATGCTGTCCCCAGTCACCCTTAGAACACTGTAGAATGTTAAACTCTTTTCCAGAGCAGGTAACGTCATCCAGCCAAATGGGTCCTGTATTTTCTTCTAAGAAGCGTTCTGAAACAATTTTCCCATTCCTGTTTACATAGACATTAGCACTTACACAGTTATAATGCATACTGTAAATATATTCCGTGATCAGTCTTGATTTCATTGAAATCTATTGTATTTGGAATAAATGTTTTTCTTTTTTTTCTTTTTTTTCTTTTTTTTCAATTTTCAATTAGGCTTGTTGATAGAATCCATGATTATATGTATTAAGGCTCAAAATCAACATTTTATTCTGACATATTTTATCACTGACATCTGCTATAAATATAATGCTACTGGCTGCTTAACTAAACTATGTTCATAAATGTAATACATTAACCACATATATATTCTCTCCTCATTCCTTCTGTAGTGTGAATTTTCTCTGCAGGGTCTAAGAAGATATAAGCATTAAATCAGCTAGCCAAAAGTCAAACTGCTAACAACAATCTATTGAATAAACTGCAGTTGGCTGGGGTCATACATCATGCATAGCCATAAACCAGGACTTTCAAATGAAAATAGCTGGGATTACATACTATGCTTTTAAGTCCAAATGAAATAAATCAAGTTATGCTTTAGAGCAATGTATGAATACTGTGAAAGGGTGAATGAGAGTTCAGCATTTTAGAATATATCTAATATGAAGTATGGATTGTAAGAATTTTATTTACAGATTCAATTCAAAGTCCTGGTATTGACCTTTAAAGACTTACATGGCACAGGACCAGGTTATTTAAAGTTATTTGTCACTTCTTGATTCAATTTGCCCAACCAGATCCAATAGAATGGGCATGTCAGGGTTCCAAGCTTCATTTAGCAATGGGCCTTTTTTACTATGGTGCCCACATTGTGGAATCTTTTCCCTGAAAAGTCGGCCTCATCACTGTGGAGTTTTTGAAGGTCATCAAGACCTAGTTATGCCAGCAGGCCGGGGAACCCCAAGGGATGAGTGAATTATTGAGGTAGCTCCTTTATTGTTAATATTCCTCTACCTATTAATTTTAGAATCTGAATATTCTCATGACAAATTGTTCATTTATTACAATTTCTAATACAGAAAAGTCAAACTGAATTATAGTTCATGCTGCAAAAATAAGTAAATAATTCTTTCCCTTTTTCCCAACCAGGGTTAGCGTTTTTTTAATTAATTTTCCCTCTTCTTTGTTGTATGATTACAAGGACATAGTATTTAACGATTAGATTTTGATCAGAAAGCAAAGAAGCATAGCAGGTGCGATTTACTGAACTATTATCAGCATTGCTGTGCATAATCATTAGTAGCTTCACATAAATGGAGCTTACTTAAAGCCCAGTTGTCGACAAACCACCTGCGTATTCCATTCAGTCCATCCATCATCACAGACTGTGCCCCATTGTCCATTATAAAACACCTCCAGCCGTCCCTCGTGATTGCTTTTTCCAGCAACTAGTCGAACTGCTCCATCTGTGGCATTCAAAATAAAGAGTGTATTTTAGTAGGTAGCTATTGCAGAAAAGAAACTCACCACAAAATAGAACAATTATAGGCTAGATAATAACTTTTGGCATCATTTTAATGGAAAACAGAATGTTAAAGGAACACTGATATTGAATTTCCTGCTATAAATGTTTAAATAAAATTGGAGTGCATTGGTTTTATTTGTATTGTATCTACCCAGGCACCTTTGCATGTTGTTGTTGTTGTTCTTATTATTATTATTACTGTGTAATTCCTCATCCCAGATGCTTATGGGACAAAACTGTATAGACAAAAGTAAAAGAGAGGATAAGTTATATCCTTAACTTGTGCCTTTCTGTTATATCCCACACAAACAAATGTCCTTTCATTCCATACTCTACACTGCCTAAGGACTGTAATTGGGTTAAATAAGACACACAACAGGAAAAACCCAAATATTTTTAGAATAAATGGCAGGAACGTCTTCATATGGAATCTTGACTTTCTGAATCTTTGACATTCTTCATAGTTCACAGAACCAGAACTACTCCATTACTAAATCAATTTAATTTTCAAGTCATGGAAAACTTCTAGGGAAGCAAATCATCCTTTTAAAAAGTCAACAGGTATTTGAAAATGTTTAGGTTAAATACAGGATATGCTAAAAAGAAGATAAACAGAAGTTGCACAGCTGTTTATAGATGTTGATACTTAACTTCCATTCTTCTTCCCTGCAATTATGTTGCATGGCTAGTTCTTCCCTTATCAGTCATAGGCATTTCCTTTCACGTTTGTTTTTAAATATGGCCAATGCACCCTGGAAGCCAGAATGAGGCCTTTGGTCTGCATCAAGAAATGTTATCTTCTCTATTGTTGAAAGATGTTAAAAAAAATATTTAACCACTTTGTGTCAGTTAATCTTAACCCATGCAGTAATTCTGATTCAGAAAAGTGATTCCTTTGTTGCATACCTGCCAGAGGTGTGCATGAAACCCCTGCATCTTCTTTATGGCCACAGTTGTGTTCTTGCCAGGAACTCTTTAGGCACTGTTCTATAGACAACTCATTTCCTGTACAACGTACTTCATCCAGTAGCACAGGACCTGAGCCCTCTCCAAAATAAGCCTGGCTCCATGACTTGGCAACTCCACTGTCCAAACATAATAAACAGAGGAAAACTGATGGAAAGACAAGCTACTCTGCAGTTTAACTGCATAAATGATCTATACTACTTGTGCAATCCTACCATTCAAAATGATACTAAGGCCTTACATGAATGAAGAGACCTTCTGATTTTCTATAGCCTTTTAAATAAACATATTTCATTTGGGAAATACAATATACTAGAGAACCTATTATTTTTTTATTTAAATGAACATATAATAGCTTAGGAGAGAAAAATATAAATTCAAATGCTATTTGTTTTCAAAATGCAATAAACTGGTACAAGAGATATGGGGGGGACCCCAAATTGAAAATATAAACATAAGTAGAGAAGGAAGGGGGAATAAAATTTGAAACAAGAGCCTATTTTGTATACAAAAGCCAGTTAGTCATAGTATATACAGTTGAAAAATCCAGGCTTAGATTTTAAATGATTTATGCATCCTGGTTTATTTTCAACACATTTTCCCAATGTAAGTCTCAGTGTCCTTCATGACTAATAAAATATTTTTTAAAATGTTTGTCTAGAGCAGAGTGAATTTATAACTGAATCTTATAATCAGGATGGCTGCCAGCTATGAAGAAACAAAACCATTGAAACAGAAATAAATTATAGCCTAGAGTAAGAAAGGAATATTTTTCCTATGATAGTTGCTTATAAATAATATTTAAAAGTCTCCTGATAATTAACCTAGAATAAATGATAGAAGCATGGACTACTGTTTTAGGACATGATTTCTTTAAGAAATCAATCAAATACAAGAGTGTATTTTCTGAACAAAATATTTGTCTTTTTTTTTTTGTTACCCAAGATATCATCAGGAATAGCCTTTATCAGCTAAGAGATAAACTGGCATTCAGACACACCTATCAGGGACATATCCCAGCAGGGAACATTGTGGGCATTCAACTGCCTGTTGCCAAGGTACATACTTACTCAGGCAGTCAACTATGTTTTCACACAACGTTCTACCCTAGAACCATCTTCCCATGAATATTAGCCCTTTGCCCCTATGTTCAGCAATTCATTCAACTGATTAAAATTTCCATTTAGTGGAGGAAAAGGTGAAATAAGAAGTAAAGACGGTGGATTTGGTTTACAGAAAATGATTCTTCATACTTGTTCTGTTTCACATTGTGTTTTGGGCAAATCCCCACATGCAATACAAGTCACCAGCCAATTCTTATGGCCATCTAACTTGTTTTAAGCCTAATCATGGAAAATGGAATTATCAGTTAAACTAGTTGGAACTATAAATGGTTGTATGCATATGTTTAATATGCAGTTTTGATAGCTGTTGGAGTTGGGGGTTAATAATCAGGAGAATGGCAGTAGAAAGTAAAATATAATCCTTTCCTTTTTGTTGGTTATAATTGTTCTAAGATGCTATTTATAATAGCAGGAAACTTTCGTTGATACCATTGTTATTGGTTCAATATAAAGAGTAATCCAATGAGTCTGGATTGTTTCAAGACTAAGGACTGCAACAGTCAAATGGCAGCAAAAAGGCACAAAAATACTCATTCTTATTGCTGTCCACTGGAGGTTTGGATTTCTGTCACTCTATTCATTACTGAAGCTGGGGGGGGGGGATCTCTTTTCCATGGATTCAAAAAAGCATAAATAGACATTAAATGATTATCCATGTTTAATGTATCCATTTTTTTGCCCTAGCTATGTTCTTTGAACTAGTTACCAAGAAGCTTTCTTGGGGGTTTGGAAGAGATTATTATATATGAGTGATGATATTTAAAACTAGAAGTCTCTCTCCATTCATCCTTTTCATTTCTAATTTATACACTTTTCTAAAATAGGTTTCGTAACATTAATATCATTCACAACATTTGAATTTTCAAGCAAGCACAATTAATAATAAACACATTTTTTTTTAAAAAAATGTTCCTAATCCCTTGATAATCCTTTTATTCATTACTCAGTAAGTAAAAGAGGAACAGACCAAAAATGGCCAGGAAATAAATTGGTTTGCAAAAGAGTTACTATATTGCAAGGAATTATATGAAAAGATCTCTTATAGCTATATTTAGACTTACAGTGCTGAGACTGCATTTCAAATGCCTGGAGGTTAGGAATTCAAATAAAAGACAACTTTATTTGAAGTCTTGAACAAAGACTTCATGTTCCCTGTTTGTGAATCCTGGAAAGCATATTGCACAGTAATACCAAAGGCAACCGATGACAAGCAGGAAGGTTATTGCCAAAAGGTTTTACTTTACAATCTGCAGCTGGATTTACTGAGATGATCCACATAGCTAAGTATCTCTTTCTCACGTCATCCCATGCTATTATATCTCTTATCTCTCCTTTCTTGGTAGATTTCAGTTCTTAGAAAATGAGTCTATTTGCCAAAGTATCCTTCTGTGCTTTTTTTACATTACAGCTTTGCATATTTTTTAATTTAAAACATGAATAATAATAAGGCATGTGGAACTTCCTTTCAGCTTGTGAAATGTTTTTGAAACTGCAAATTTAAGCTGCAATTCAAATTGCAGTCTGACATTCTGTTTGGACATAAGAATCCTGGACTGAAATCCACAGAATTGAACAGTCTGAAATACTTAGTTTTGGTTCTCATAAGATATGAATATTATAAATGCAAGGAGGATTAGCATACATATTTTGAATGCACACTGATTAAGATTACTGCAAAGGAAACACCTAGATCAATTTAGTTAAAAACTAATCTCTGAGCATCCATTCTTCAATCTGTGTTTTCTTTTTAATTTACATGTCTATTTCCAGTAGCCCAAAAAGTGTGTGTGTATACACATATATTCTATTTGTAATGTTTGTTTGTTTGTTTAATCATTCATTCGTTTATAACCAGTTAGCTGAATGTTTTAGAAAGCCAGTTTGATGTAGTGTTAAGGCAGTAGGCTAGAAACCAGAAAAACATGACTTTCAGTTCTGTCTTAGCTAACAAATTAAACCAGCCAAATGACTCTGGGCCATTCATTCTCTCTCAGCCCTTGGAAAGAGGCATTGGCAAAATACTTCTGGAAGTGATCTCTCAAGAATGGAAGGAAATTCCCCATTAGAAATAAATTCCCAAAGAATAAGAAGAAATACTCCATAAGAATACAAGAAAATCCCCCTGATTGCTCATAGCTGGTTTTAGCCTGAGACAAGTTGATTATGCAAAGAACTGAAATAGGCAGAAGCTGATTGCCCAAGCCAAAACAAATTAAAAAGACAAAAACACTTCTGCCCACATTTCCTACACCCCTAAGGGGCAACTACAAAATCCCTAGGTATAACAAAAAGAAAACTTATAGATATAGAAAATAAGGAATACAATGTTTATTCTAGACATGGAAGCACCTCTCTCTCTCTCTCTCTCTCTCTCTCTCTCACACACACACACACACACACTCACTCACACACCCCTACTCCACAAATTTACCATAAAAAGCTCAAAACCTTATACAAAGTTGACCAATGTACTATCAAATTGTTGCCACCAAGAAAAAACCTTTTTGTTGTGGGGAAATAAATGGATCAACCTTCTTTCTACAGCAGCCTGTCTTGTGTCTTATTTGCCTGCCTTTCTCCCAGTTCTGAGAAAGGGACCTAGAAAATTCTTTTTAACACATTACTGAAGTCAAGACTGATTCAAAGCCCCTGATCCAAACATGTAAATATTTCTTCTCGCAGGTCTACAAAGCAGCTTCCAACTAAAAACAATGTTAAAGAGTTAAAGCAAAGTGACCTAAGCTTATTAACCTTATCCTATTTATTACCAATACTTGAGGCTTGTACAGAGAATGCACAACTTATCAGACAGAAGAGAAAGAAAAAAAATGACATCAACATGGAGAATGTTTTGAGAAACAATGAAAGTAGAACTAGTTTTCTAGTGAGGCCTGTCAGTATCTATTTTGCTACTTCAAGCAAAGTATTTTTGAAGCTTGTCACAAAGATTTCAAAACTATTCAAATTTTCTGTACATATTTTGATGTTAATGCCACTAATATTTCCTATACTGTATGAAGACAACACTATTTACAGGTATGGCCTTTTCATAAATTGATTAGTTTTAATTAAATCTTAATTTGGCTACTTTTATACTAGTATTTTTGCTCTTCAACTGCTGGCTTGCAATTTCAAATAAATACTCCAGATTAAACTATCTAAATAACGTTGTCAAGTCTTCATAATCTACACTTAATTAGACAAGTGGGACAAGGATCATGACGTAAGACAGTCATCTACAAAAATGTATTCAGATTGCTAGCTAAAACTCATTCAAGAAAAATGTATGCAAACAAGAAATAATAGATGCTAATCGGTTCAGGACCTATAACATTTGCGACAAAATAAATCTTAGTAACTTTATCCACCAGGAGCATCCCAAGTATTTGACTGGTAAAAAGATCATTTCCTGTTACCTCAACAATTTGTGTTAACTGAATGATTCATACATTAGCTGATAAGAATAGAAGAAACTTTTGAAAGTAAAGGAATGGACCAGAGGTGGTATTCAGCAGGTTCTGACCAGTTCTGGAAAACCAGTAGTGGAAATTTTGAGTAGTTCAGAGAACCAGCAAATCCTGACTGGAGATTTTACAGTATCCTTCCCCTGCCACACCCACCAAGCCACACCCACAGAACTGGTAGTAAAAAATTTGAATGCCACCACTGGAATAGACATAATTTAGGTGCTGGCTGATTCCAAGCTGATACATCTGCTGACTTTTAGAATTAATTTGAATATTAACCATGGTTGAAATCTTACTGAGATAGATTAACCCTCTCTGAAAGAAAGACACAATTATAACTGTGCTCTTTTCTTTTCCTTCTTATCATCTATATCTTGGTCTTCACGCATTTTGTTGTTCCTGCTGCAAAGAGGAAACAGGAATGTGTGTGTTTGTATACTCATGTGTTTCCATGTGAGTATGTAGTGTGAAAATAAGACCTCAGGAGGATTCAATGATGTAATCATATTTGGCTTATATAAGTATAGTATTGCACATGTTTATTTCTACTTTCTTTATTGTGTAGCTCTAGCAGCATACTTAGGAATGGAATTCTTGTACCAGCCTGTGCCTGATAGTGACTAATTGGTTGAAGAGTTCATGGCTTGAGAGGAGGGATGATTCAAAGTTACATTCTACCATGCTACTTTCTCTCTCTCTCTCTCTTCTTCCATTGTCAGCTTGTGGAGCAGCAGTTACCCCAAGCCCACTGTGCTTCCTTTCTAGTAATGATTTCACAGTATGAAGGGAAATCTCCACCTTCCTTTTGGATGATCTTGTTTCTTTGTCAATTTTGTCTGTATTTGGTATTTTTTGCTAATGGACATGCATGTTCAAGCTGTTTATGATGAACATCCTATATGGGAACTAGGTGACCTTGGAGCTCTTGCTCTGACTTGTCTGAGTGCAAGTACCAAGGTGAATCACTATAATGTGCTATGAAATGATCATTTGGATCTTCTCCAGATTTGTTTTTTTTGGGGGGGCGGATTTTTCCACCCAGTGTGTCACATAGCTTATCTAAATGAGAACAATGATTTGTATATTGGGGTAGGAATCAGTTAATGTTCTTGTCAAGTAACTTTTGACAAGAAACAATGTCCAGGACAGTAAATGAAGAATATTAATTTTATAAATTCTGTATCTTGTTTTACAAGGAATTAATTTGAATTGGCAGTTATTTGATCTTTTGTCTTGAACCTTTTTCTTTATAGTGCAGCTTCTGGCAGAGGGTTTGTGTGTGTGTGTCAGAGAGACAGACACTGATAGAGAGATAAATTTACATTTTTATTCAGGAGGAGGAAATATCCTGGATTGGTCAACCCTCTGTTGGCAGGATGAAAGATCTGGACATTGTGCAGGACTTTTTATTTGTGTTTATATTGCGTGGAGTTACGTGTTTTTTTTTCTTTTTGGTTTGTTCTTCCTTTTTGTGAAAATTAGCTTACAGTAAATTCAGGCTCAGCTTCCTTTGGGACACATACTGCAAGTTACAATGAGTTTCTGAACTTCCCTGGTTCTAATACGAAGCCCTCCAGATCTACTGAGACTATAAGTAGCTTGGATTTGTTTTAAAAGCAATTCTATCAATAAATTTGGAGAGCACCAGTTGGAGAAGGATAACTTATGTTTGCTCATGTAACAAAGGTAACGTGGTCCAGTAACTGCTTAAAAACCATCAACTAACCAAAAGGGTTATATTCTGCTACATTCATTAATAAACAATAAATAGTTCCCATTTCAGCACTTTATGTTACAGGAAAGAAGAAAGCAAAGTCCTTTTCGCTTAAGTTTTTCCCAAACCACTGACCCATTTCTAAAACTGTGTTTCTCAAGCTGTGGTATATGTACCAAGTATACAGATGTAGACAAAGTGGGCTTGACTTTCCTCCTCAAATCAGGCAGAAAATCCACAATAGAAAGAGAGAGGAACAAGAGGAAGTGCAGAGCCACCAGTTTCCCACCAAAGGTGCTTTGCCAGGGGGACTAATTATCTGGGGGGCGGGGGGGTAGGGAAGAAGCTTCTCAAAGCCAAAAATAAAATACCTAACACAGCATTTTCCAATAGTCAATTCTTTCTATCATTATTTGAATGCAGTTCTTGGTTTGGATATATGGAAAACTATTCTCAAATTGGCAAATAACACTTGAGCTTTAATTATCTTTAATTCAAAATAGTGTCTTCAACATTACTACACTTTTTATTACTTTAAACATATTGTAACTAACAAATGCTATAACAAAATGTCTGAAAAGATATATATGTACCTTTCTAAAGAAAAAAATGCCCTTTGTTTCTTTCTTGGGGAAATGAGTTTATTTAACAAAGTGATTGGTGAGAGTTAAGATTTTTCAGGAAGTTTATTGTTTAAAATGATGTTATTAGATTTCAAAAACTGACTAGCTCTATTCCATAAAGGACAAGCATTTTGAAGCTTCTTAAAACATTTTGGCTGCTTTTGATTTTACAAATGAAAATAGCATATCTAATACAAACTAACCCAAAGCCAAGCTGCCTGCAGACTACCTCAGCATCAGCATTATCCCACTGGTCATCACAGATGGTTCCCCATTGGCCAGCATGATAGACTTCAACTCTTCCTTCATAAATGCTGCTCCCATCCACCAGTCGGATTGAAATAAAATCAGAGGCTGAAAATTAAAATATAAAGAGAAAAATCAGTTTTCATTAACAAATAATAGAACAGAATAGAAAAAAAGTGTTATTAATTAATTAATTAACATATTGCTTTTCTCAATCTAATAACTATTAGATTAGGGAGCCCTAGTGGCAAATAGTTAAAAGGAAGCATTTTAGGCAAACTCTGTCTGGAGTTCAATCCTAACGGGGTCTAGGTTGACTCAGCCACCTATCCTTCCAAGGTCAGTAAAATGAAGACCCAGATTGTTGGGGGGCTATACACACACACACACACACACACACACACACACACACCATGTACCAAACTATTTTCATGCAATTCCCTCTCCTCACATGCAAGCAGCTCTAATCTCTAATGGAACCCTGTTTTAATATGACGGAATTCATTGCTAGCTACATCTGAAAATAAGCAAGATTTTAAGATAGCTAATAGGCTGGAAAAAACAACTGAATAAACTTGTCTACAGGGCTCTATGTATCTTTCACTCTAGCCTTCCTCAAGTGACCTTTTAATTCCACTCTATTAAAAGAGCCCTCTTAAAAAGAACAATGAAGCTTTTTTGAAATATGTTTTTCTAGTTCCATGTACAAATAAAAGGAGATTTTTTTTTAAAAAAAGAACCTTTGTAGCATCATTTTATAAAAAGGAAAGGAATACAAGCAGATCCGTAACATTTTTAATCTCTTTGCAGCTTCTGTACAAAAATATAATTTAAGCATGAGATTAATGAAAACTCCCAACTGGATATTTTAAATATCAACAATCAACCAGCAGACAAAACATGCTTCATTTGAGAGCTAGGAAGAACACGGTATGCACTTTTGCAAAAGGTAACACATTACCACACCAGCAAGTATTTTTGGCCAACGCATACATACCATGTTACATGCCTTGACTATCACTGTCAAATGATAGGCATGCCTTTTAGCAGCTGCTCAGGGAAACATGATCACATACTTTTATCAGCTTCACAAGAATTCCACCTTCCATTGAATAATAGTGTGTAAATTCAGAATTCTGTGAGAAACCCTATTTCTTTGTAAATTCTAGGTTTTGTTTTTATGAGATCCCATAGAATTCTGACTTGAACTTCTTTCTTTTAGATATCAAAAAAGAAAATCCAGTAGTAATCACAATTTGTTTTTCTTATAGGAATCTATGGCTAATTAGGAGACTCATTGTGATGTATACTGAATCACTGCACCTAAACAATGTCAACTAGTGAGACATTTTTCCCCTAATATGTCATGATAAAAATGTGAGGGAGAAATGCAGGCAATCAAGTATGTTGATGGACAAACAACTCTTTAACAGAAAGTGGAAAGCACCAACATCTGCACAACAGAGGGGTTTTTCAGTAACAGTAACAATAAAGTACGAATTCTCCAGATGAGAAAACATTAAAAGTAAATAGCACACAAAATATAAAGCCTATTATTTTTTAACAGAGTGGGCACTCAAGATCAAACTGAAATTTAAAAATTACTGGGAGAGGAAGCCTGCCTTGAATTTCAAAAATAAGACCACTCCCAAAGAAAGTTTTCTTATTGCTTAACCTTTTGCATAAATCCAATGGGAAGTCTTCAAAACCAGTTTGAAGGAGAAATTTCAAGTAGCAGATACTTTTTTTAAAGAAGCAAGGAAAAATATGAGGCAAGAGATGGTAATTCTCATTGCATTGCTCTTGGAATGCAATTCACAAAGTAAGAATTTTGTATTACTTTCTTTTTGATCCCCAAATCACTGTTTATACCACTGTAGTATAATTGCATTTTAGCATGGAGTGCCTGCCGATGGTATCATTCAGAATTAACCTATCTTAGACGTTTTTTGGTGTGGTATTCCCCAAAATTTCATAATTATTAACTCCAACATATCTAGAGGGCACCATACTCAAGAATGACTTAATCAATGTATTATCAACAGTTTTCCTGTATGTAACTGCTGTTTGTTAAGACTAAATGATGTTTCTTTTTTCTTTTTTACCATGGGAAAAGCTGCACGTGACCGCAGCTGCCATATTCTGGGAACACATTCGACCTTGCCAAATGTTTTTTTCACACAGCATGAGGTTTTCTTCATTGCCATGGCAATGCACATTGCTCCAGTGCACAGGAATAAGGCCTGATCCAGAAAATAGGGTGTGCCTTGCTGTACCTCTCTCCCTATGGAAATAACAAAAATATAGATAATGAAGAAGAAAGCCAAGATAATTACAAACTCTTTGTTAGTATTTTATTCCATGCTACATATGACATGTTTTTCCTGATCCACAAAATATCAGAGAAACATCAAGTAACTATGGGACCAATTCAAACCAAAGTACAGGATCAAAGGGCAACTAAATTGTTTCCTGAATTTACCAAACACTAATTTCTTTAGCGAGCTCTAAAACTGCGTGGTGAAGACCACTGTCAATTCCATTGACAGCTGAGAAGATAATCAAATGTATTATTGTACAAACAAATCCAGAATTCTCTCTCAAGGTACAAATGATTAAACTCAAATTATCCTACTTTGGACACATTATGTGAAGACCTAACTCTCTGGAGCTAACACAGGGAAAGATGGGAGAACAGAGATATCGCCATCAGCATGGCGGATACCCAGTGACAATCTACAACTAATTGCTTTAGAACAGGGGTGTCAAACTTGTCACATGATGTATTGTGACTTTCCCCCCTTTTCTAAACTGGACTTGGGCGTGGCCAGTGCTTGATGTATCTGGCCCATAAGCCACAAATTTGATCCCCCCACTTTAGGAGAATTATACAACAGCAGTGGACATATCCTCATAAAATACCGTACCTACAAGCACCTGCCTATTACATCCAGCAGCTGTATATTTTTCAAAATGTGCTTTTCGGTAAGCATTTATAATGCTAGGATAATAGTATTTATTATGTTACAAATTAATTCAGCTTTTAATATTAAACAATTGACTAAAAATTTAAATTATAGAAGTATTCAAAAATGCTGCTAGCTAAATATATAAATATAAAAAATAAATTATGTGAGAAAAAATAAATTTGCTACATAATTTAGGAAGGCTTTAAAACATTTGTAAGTTAAAGTAACAAGATGGTGTAACAAAAGTGTTACAGTGTAGAATGACAGTAGCTAAATTTCAGTAACAGGAAGTGTCTTCATAGAGATTGGATTTGGGCTGAGCTTGGCAAGTATTGATCCATCCCTTTTAAACCACAGCCCTTAAGAACTCTGAATGTATTTTGTTTAATATCCCCCGTGGAATTTTTTTTTTTGCTCTGATTTATAATGTACTTTGATCTTTTCTTGTCTGCAAACACTGGACTTCTTGTTTGAAACAGCCATTCTCTATGCAAATAAAGCAAAAATTAACGTTATTTTAGAGATAAATCAATTTAACTCTGTAAGACCCAAGCTACCACTCAAGATCATAAAGGAAAAAGTATAGAACTGTTTGTACTATTTTGTCTTATTTTATATTTGACTAGTAACATGAATTAAAATGGGATTGGTATATAAACAGCCTTGTGTATTTAATAAATTACAAAATTCTTACATTGGAATCATATCCATGCAGGAAATGGAATATATATATATATATTGCTGTGTATCATATAGAATAATATATTTAACTACATATGTATGGACCAAGATTAATTTGTACAGGAATCATGCTATTATATAGAAATTTGCACATGTAGGAAATTAGCCATGCATACAAGACTGCACCTTTTCTGTAATCCCTAAGATCCAGATAAGCATTTCAATATTTTTGCTTTAAATATAATCTATCTTAAAGGGAACTAAAATCAGTGCAATGTAGATATTGAAATGAAAAAGAAATGTGCCAGCATGAAGATGCAGAAAAAAGGAAGGATATTTACAAGGATCTGAAGATAATTCAAGCATTTGTTTCATCAAAATGCAAAAGACAGAATTCCAAGAGCTCAGTCATTCAGTCCCAAGTCATCTCAAGGCTGGACTTATTGTAATGCGCTTTATGTGGGTCTACCCTTAAAAAGCATTCTGAAGTTACAGCTGGTACAGAATGCGGCAGAGTGGGTAGTTTAGGGGCCCCTAAAAATGGCCGCTGGGACACCACTGCTCTGCGAGATGCATGGGTTACCAGTCTACTTCCAGGTGCAATTCAAGGTGCTGGTGATCAACTTAAAATGGGTCCAGGTTACTTAAGGGACCATCTCACCTCACTGGGACTGGTCTGTACCACATGTGCCAACAGAGGAGGTATGCTGCAAGTCCCGTCAGCCTGATTATCCTGACTGGCGGGCCCAAGAGGAGGGCCTTCACTGCTGTTGTTCCTGCTGTCTGAAACATCTCCCCCCACACCGGATATGAAGTTGGCCCCAACCCTCCTAACTTTTTGTAAGGGCATAAAGATGAGTCCTGATGTCCTGGTGGTGAAACTGTGTGTGTGTGTGTTTGTGTGTGTGTGTGTATATACGTACGCATGTACATACATACATACACACAGTTTCCTCACCAGGACATCAGGACCCATATATATATATATGAATGAATGAATGAATGAACGAACGAACGAACGAACTGGGCTCCAAAAATCTGGAATATAATTTCATAAAAACAAATAGATACATAAAATGTTAATTTTCTACTTTCATCTAGATAGATATTCCCTTGCCAAGAAGCAAAGTTTATGACACATATGTAAATCTTCAGGATTAAAATGTAAGCAGTTTATCCCACTTACTAAAGAAAAAGAAATGAAAATTAAAAACTACAAAGCAAGCTTGCAGTCATACTCATTATCTTTAGTAGAATTCCACAGGCTAACCCTAACTAAAAAAAAAGGTAACATCTGTTCAAATTAATATTCTGTTTCTGAAGAAATACTGAATTACATTTTAACCTTTCTTGGTAACAATCGTATGTAGCATATTATTTTGTTAAAAGTAATGATTATTTTTAATGAATTTAAAGTAATCAATGTAATATTAGTCATTAGCGTTTTAGAAAAGAAATAATCCATTTATCTTAAATAATGATGCAAGCTATATTTCAGGCACTGTAACAGATGAGAAATTTGGAAGGTAACTGCCACTATGCTCACAAATGATGTGAAAAAGAATAGTGTTATTTAGTGAACATTTACGTACTTACCCAAGTTCAAGTTGTTGACATATCACTGAAGCGTCAGCATTATCCCAGTGGTCACTGCAGATTGCTCCCCATGTTCCATTTAGATATATTTCAACTGTGCCTTCAAACTCATTTCTTCCACCTTTAAGTCTTACTGATCCTGTTTATTTTTGTCAAAAAAGGTAAATTTATTTCAGAGATTATATAATGATAATATAGTCATTTTGAACTATGAATAAAATGATGCCACTTTTTTCCATTAAAAAGAAATAGCTTCTGTGTGGCATTTATCTTTGGAGTGATCTGAAAGAGGCATGTTGAACCAGATATACAGCCATTCCCTTGCTCTAGGATGGTTTTTGTCACTTTTTGATATGGTCAAACTAGGTTCCCTTTCTGGTTTGTCATTAGAACTGCATGAGCATCCAAAGTCATTCGGTTAAGTTCTTCAAGATTCTTCTAGTCCATTTCAAAAAAGCACCTTTATCATTTCCTTGTCAGGCCACTGGAATGATACTTAAGATATGTTTTATAATCAATCTATCTAATAGAAATATTTTAATACAACTGCAGTTAATGTGTTCACTATGGATAGATTTATTTTCTACATTTGGAGAGCAGTAACAAAATTAGTACCATATCGTTACTGTAGGCACTAAGCAAAAAGATTACTATTATTATGAAACTTGCTTATTCCACAAATGAATGCAAAGATTAGTAGGTCAATCAAATAGTACCAATTTATCAGAAAGCAAATTGATGATACTCATATTACCCATCTAGACTCAATATTCTGTCTTATTTCTTGCATTCTTTTGAGCAGATGGATATATTCCCAAACATAGCACAGATGTCATGTCCCTGGTGGAGACTGACTCTGAGGGAGAGGAGGAACAGCGAACAGGGAATGGAAGTGTGGCTCCAGAGGTGGTGGAGTAGGCTGGGGAAGGGCAGAGGCCAGCTGAGCAGTCAGAGGAGGACCCAGGCCCATCCCCTATCCATCCTAGGGCTACTCGGGAGGAGAGGGCCATGATCCTCTTCATGCAGGTGTGAGATCTGCATAAGAGTTTGGACCTGCATGCTAACAAATTCTGGAGACAATAGTGTTTATTCCTGGATGAAGTTTATCTTGGTTGGCGTTCTTCCAATGGACTGTACCTAGTTATCTTCCTGAAGTTTGTAATTATTTATCCTGGTCTGTTGTGGAACTTTCTTCAGTGTGGTTTGTTTTTGGTTTTTGGTTTGTTATCTGCTCTTTGAATTTGAATTGTGTTTCTTTCATTAGTTTGAAAATAGTTTAATCTTCAACTGTGAACAATTAAACAGTGAAGCCAAGTTGAAGGCATTAAAGGACCTTTATTTATGTTTTGGTTTTTGTTATATTTTTGATACACTTGGCAAGGAGAAGCACTGAGCATCTTTGCTGTGCTCTTCACTGTATTCACAGGAAAACTTGGTGCCACACATCATCATCTGACTAGTTCAACTGTTCTAGTAAGTGCCTATTTGATCAGCCAGTTTGACTCCTCCTGGCTTGGCATCTCCTGAGTCCGACATTTCATTTGTTCAGTTGGAACAGCTTCTTCAGAGCCACAGTCTGACTCCTGGGCCATGACGTTAGCGAATTATATGTGTCCAGTTTGTATCTATCATAAAAAGGGAGAAGGCTAAATGTCTTCAGCCTTTTTCTCAGTTCACTCTGATAATTTTTAACATTGATAAGTGATATATAAACTAAATCATTTAATGGTGAGGTATTCATATTTTATCTGCCGTACAGTATTCTGAAAAAATAATATTTGATTATGCCCATTCCAAATGAGACTGGTGGACAATACTTGTCTATGTTATCAAGGGAAACATATTTAAAAACACAAATCAAAAATGTTAATAATTTAGAAAATATCCCACAATATCAGACTGAAATATTAAGTACTTATTTGAATGTACTGTATTTGGAGTACTGTATTTTCCATATTTGGCAATTGTTTATTCAATCATATAAACCTTCCATTGTGAAGCACTTGTTTGGTTCATTCTAAGAATTTATAAATTCCATAAATTCACATGATCTGAGTAAAGTGATTGTTTGTGATGAATAAATACATTGTTTTGCTTGAAATAAACTCCTAGTATGTCTGTTGTGTATAATTTTGAGTCACTGAAAAAGTGTTGTAAACTGTTTTCTAATTCCTTGAAATCTAATGGAAACAAATGAGAGGCAAAGTAGTCATACACAGTCAGACTTTTAAAACGTTTATAAGAAAGGAAGTTTTATGAAGTTGGTATTTCTTTGTCTGTATGCCTTAATCACAACAATTACTACACAGGGACTAGAGAGAAATACCATCAAGGATAACTCTGTTCCTATTTGAAATCCCTAGGCTACGCTATTCTGAACTTCAGTCTAGCTAATAGGAGCAATAAAGTAGCTAGATTATAAACAATACATTTTCTGCAACAAGTCCATATTTCAATAGTGGTTAACCTAATTTATGGATATAATAGCAACAGCACTTAGACTTATATACCATCTCACAATGCTTTACAGCCCCCTCTAAGCGGTTTTACAGAGTCAGCAATCTGGGCCTTCATTTTACCCACCTCGGAAGGATGGAAGGCCGAATCAACCTTGAGCCTGGTGGAATAATTTTATTCCATAAGACATTTACTAATTTTATTAAATATTGTCTGTTATTATTTTGTTATGCCATTTTTATATGTAAGTGACTGCAATGAGTGTTTTAGGAAGTAATTGCATTCACTAGGACCCGTAGTGTTATGCCTATTAGATGTTTGTAATCTTAGATATCCTTGGCAATCTTGGCTATTTCCTGCAGCTGGCTTTACCTTTCTAAAAGGTTCTGCTAAATGAATAAAAAATAGAAATTGATATATAATAATGAAAAATACCAGTCTTTACCACCATCTGTATTTTTAGGGTGCTTCTGGAGTTTTGCTTTGTTGTGTGTATCAAATAGTGAAGTGTAGAAGCTGTTCCAACTGAACAAGTGAAATGTCAGACTCAGGAGATGCCAAGCCAGGAGTCAAACTGCCTGATCAAATAGGCACTTACTAGAACAATTGAACTAGGCAGATTACAGGCACTTATTATAACAGTTGAACTAGTCGGATTATGGCACCAAGCTTTCCTATGAATACAGTGATGCTCAGCACAGCACAGCAAAGATGCTCAGTGCTGCTCCTTGCCAAGCAAGGAAGCAAGGAAGTAAATCTACAGCTGGCTGTAGCCTGCTTTAAGAGGCAGCCCCGATTCATGTTCCTGAATTGGATTTTCTGATTTCCTGCTCTGGTGTGTTATTTCTGTGAATCGTGCTCATGAAACTCTGACTTTGGATTGGCTGAGTTAGCGCTCTGAATTTTGGCATGGATTTTGACTACTTTTCTGTGGACTTCTGTTGACAGCAAAACCACCCAGGCAAGCTTTCTTTCCAAGAAACTTTACATTTCTTCTCTTGTCTATTATTTGCTCAGCCTTGATTAAATTGTTTTCCTCACCTAGCAACTGTGTGTGAGAGTGTGAGATCTGAAAAGAGACAGCTACAGTTTATGTGACTTATGGTTTTCATTAAGACCTTCCTATCCTTCGGCCATGATATTGTCATAATTGGCAACAATAGAAATATTTTTATACCTAAAACATCAAGTATCTTAAAGCTAGTGCATTTCATTAGATTTGTTTCTTTTTTTATCTGTAACTAGCACTTTTTTTTTTCTTTTAAGACGTACACCCATCAATCTATGGCCACTTTTAGCACTGTTTTGCTCATAATATACCAATTAGAGTAGGTGTTTCCAGCAGCAACATGTTCCTATAATTCAAAGATGGACCAATGCTATATTTCCTTTATATAAAATACAGGCAAGACGTAGCCTTTCAGATGTTACTAGATGTTATTTTCATCATTAATGCTGGGTGTGTTGGCTAGTATTGGTGTGATCTTTTTTTTTTTAAGTCATGGGACTACTGGAGTTTGAAGAAAGATACAAATATGATAAAGTTGCAACACAAAAAAATCCAGACTACTTTATTCTAGCCCTTAGGCTTTGCTTGGACAATAAAGATTTAGGGATTATTTTAGGTCTTAGATTAAACTGATTTAACCAGCTCCTAACTATGCAAACAAGAAATTTCAAAATACTTTTTACTACATTCCTTTCCTGACTATGTAAAGAATGTAAGTATATCATATGCAATTGTACATTCTGTTCACAACAGATAATTTGTGGATAATATCATCCCTTGTGACATACTGAAAGTTAGATGAATAAAACAATCCTTATCAAAATGTTAATTATTTTTCAGTTGATTTTCAGTTCCATTTTAACTTTTTTCAAATGTGTGACGAAATGAGTTTTAAAATATACTCAATTTTACAACTATGTACTGGACTTGAAGAGGAAAAGGTACTTCGGTGCATACAAGCCATAAATTTTGCCTTCACTGCAATTTCTTACACCCAAAATGACTTTTAGCTGAGACAGCTGCATGCTCCTTACCCAAGATACAGAATAGTTCATTCATAGCCTGGCCTGCTGCAATTTACATGCCTTCAACTCTTTAAAGGAATTGCACTTTTTGTAAATAGTGCAAAGCATACTTCTAGGTGTACAACCATTTCAAAGCAAATAATCTGTATGTAATACATTGACATGATTTATAAACATCAGATTTCAGAAGGACCAATGAAATTGCTCAGTGAAATACTTATCAAACTGATCAAAATTCTATATTTACCATTTGTTTATATTCACAGTATCGCTTGTGCATAATAGAGCATTTAATACTAGCACTTTGGTTTTCTGATCCACTCATCCCTATTTTCATGTTAATATTTTCTTTCAAAATATTCAAATTTTTTGCAGACCGCTTCTACACTTTATTTCCCATAAGCTACCATTTCTTTGAACTCAGTAGTGATCATGTCTAAAACAGGAACATCTCCCTTGTCAGTGGGAATGGTTTCAAATGTGTCGTTTCTGTTTTCCAGAGGGAGGGGAAGTCTGCAGAGGAGAGAGGATACAAGGAAAATCTAGGTTCTTAATCATGGAAGCTCATTGAGTGATGTTGCTCAGCCCAGTCTACTTCATTGGATTGCAATGATTGAAAAAAAAATGTAGAAAATATCATGTTCTTTGGCAAATACATAGCCTAGAAATAAAATGCTATTTGAAAGGAAATCTCCTTAATAGTAGTGATACTTCTTGTTCTTACTTACTTACTTACATGATACATAGCCATGAATACTAAGCAATATAGTTTCGAAGTAATAACTTAAGTTACCAGTTTTAAAATGAAACTGCAAGGCTATCTCTCACACTTCTACTGCTCTGTTGCCACTTGCAGCATTATGTACATTCTGCAACCAGTGATTATGGAACACATGTCAACTCTATGAATATGTCAACACATATTCCTTAATTATACATTATAAGCCAATAAAATATTGTACTATATAAACGCATGCTCACCAAGCAACAGTTGTGTTTGAAAAAAATATTGAAAAAGTGCTGATGCAAATCAAAGGAATCCCAGTGAAAATCCTACAGAGGTCTGACAGTTCTATCTAGTTAATATTCACATAAAATGGGAAAAAAACATGAAAAACAAAATGAACAGGGGACTGAAGTAGCTTAGGAAAGAAATGACTTCGACTTCAATTTTGTTTTACCAATATTGGAATAAGGAGTTGTTCTAAAGGGCTTGTGGAAAAAAATGCTACATAAGTTACTTCAAGTAACCATGCTTCTCTATATCTGATTTACATACATCTTTCCCGGGACTGAACCCAAACTGAAACTCGACATGATCAAGAGCCAATTCATGCAGTATATTCAGCCTTGCAATAAGAGCTCCTTTGGATCAACCCCAAATAGAAGCATCTGATGCCTTCTGTTACCTTCTGGAGAAGCTCTTATTACACTTTCTAATGAAAGCTGGAAGGGGAATTCAGACTAGCATAAATGAGATTTATTCAGTTAACACTTAAGTGCCAAGTGTTCTGGATGAGGCAAGATGAAATACTACCGTATGTATAGGCAAGAAAAGATGTACAAGAAGAAACTTGCAGCTGGTTCTGATATTTTCTAAGCATGCTGAAACCACTGGTGTTTATTTATGACATAGCTACTGATTCTCTCCAGGATGAAAACATCAGAATTACTACACATTCATTTCTCATGGAAATCTCCAAGTGTTACATATTTCAAATATCTCCTTGGTATAATTATGGTATTTTTATAGTGTTAAACAGATCATAATTTTGTTGATCAATGAGATTTATTTGACATCACAACACATAGACAGATGCATCCATAATTTCAAGTGGGAAACTGAGCATCCTTTCTAAGGTAAAATAATAATGGTAAAATATAAATCCAGAAAACTAGAAAATCTCTGGAAACTTGACATACAGACAAACCAGCCCTCAACAAACATGAACATACCACTCAAAAGGGGGGGGGGAGCCAAAAAGAAAACAACACATCCTTTCCAATAGTCAACATTCAGGAAAGTAGAGATTAGCACCAGAACAAGCAGAAAACAATACCCTACTCAAGGAACTACCAAGGAGAAAATCACATCCCTTCAAAACTGGCAAGGGAGGCTACTGTAAACAGAGTGAACTCCATGCTAATTAGCACTGATAATGTTACCTAGTTGGATAGGTCTGCAAGCACAAAGCTCAGAGAGCATCAATGGCACCACAGTTTACCACTGAGCTACATATTTTCTATTGGAAATGTGTTTGTAAAACATCAGAGGCAAGTGATATGAGACAATAACTTTACTTATGATATACAAGGGACTTACAGGTTTACATTAAAATATATATGGAAGCACACTTTTCTTCAACCCTGTAAAGAATGAAATGGTTATGTTTATTAAAAATAAATGAGATGGCTGATGACTGTTCAGCTGACAAAATGTAGAGCTAGTCTATTTGTGGGGAACTAAATGCTTAAAAAGAATTGACTTTATATGGCAACAGATCACCAGCTAACCATAATAACTAAAGCCAAATCGCTATTGTCCCTCCCGCTCACTCATCCTCCTTCTAGTATCTTACTGTACCAGAAGTAATAAATAAACAAGCCTCAACAAGCAATAATTTTGGGGTTTGTTGGTGCTGTTGCAAGAAACCAGATGAACCAAATGAAACCAGATGCTGCCAAGAAGATGGGGGAGTAACCAAATAGTTGCTTATATCTTTCAGACATTTCCTGATGCAGGATCCTCATATAAAAGCCTCAATGTGGAATAGCTTTTTAATCAACAAAGTGCTGATTAGGATCTAGAAGGCAAGTCTACAGTGTGGGCACAACTAAACATCTTGATCTTGAGTGGAAAGTATCTAACAAACTTGCTGGCCAAAGGAAGAAAGATTTTTGGGGTTCTCCAAAATTATTTTTACCCCATCCCAGGCTTTCTAGTTTTAAAAATATGGCTGTGTCCATGTGTGCCTAACATTCAATCCATCTTCAAGCTGTCAAATTTTAAACAGATCTACATCGCATCACATAATCTTTGGAAGAATTGCATTCAAACATAATATATACATCCCGATCCTAGGCAATTAAATAATTTTAAAAAAATGTCCCCTCAGTTCCAACCACTAAATGTATCTAAAGCAAGTGGGAGGAGGGAGGAGAGGTGGTGGTCACACTACCAGATGTGTATCTTATTCCACTATGTAGGAACCAACCAGTTCTGTATTCTCTACTTTGTATCTTGTGGCATGTTGTAAAGGTTCACAATCTAGTAGCCTTTCTGAAGGAAAGCAAGACTGATTTTAATCATTCCCTGGACAGTGAGTTACTTGATACTAAGAGGAAACTTGTATGTGTATTCAAATAACTAAATTGTATATAGCCTTATTCTGTGAGTACTTAGTTTGGAATGTCCCATTTTGAAACTTTATGATTTACATACAAACTCACAAATGTGTACACATGCAAGTGGCATTGAAATGTGAAATAGTAAACCACTGACATATGAAATAGACAAAAATGTTACTTAAACTTTACCAAAATACATGATAGTAAGTACAATGTATCACAAGCAAACACTGCCTAAAATAGTCAAGTACTGTAAATCAGAAGCCAATTCTACAGATACTGATAAAGCAAGTTCCAAATATCTCTCATTTATGCCAATCTGGTTGGGAAAACTGGGACTTATAGTTAAACATTATTTGGTAGGCCATAATTTCCCCATCCCTGATGCACGTAATTCATCAGCACAAAGGACACTTCAGAGTCTATGAACAGAGCTTTGTATCTTTATATTCACTCCCTAGCCAACATAGACATGACAGCCACAGAGATTAAGCAGAATCACTTTCAAACACATACAGGAAATAAGCAAAAAAAAAATTAGAGTGAAAGCATTCACTCCTATCCTGGAAATCTTTCCTTGCACTTTAAATTATTCTAACCCACGTGTTCAGCAATGCGAACGTAGGCAACTGTTCTTGCACTACTGAGAGGACAGGCAAGCATAATTCTGCTCCTGATAAAACTCATAATCCCGCAACGTTTTACAGATGAAAAGGAGGACATTCCTACGGACTACTGCACCAAACTTCTGCTCTCACCTCAGTGATCAGACCGGAGCTTTAAAACAGTCATGCACACTACTAGACTAGAGGATGTCCTCATTTAACGGGTAAGTTTGCATCTGCGTGGTTTCTCTTGCTTCGTTTATTTCTACCTTTATTCCTTATGAAGTCTGCAGAATTAATTGCGCGTGTTAACTTTGAGACGCGCTAACCCGATTGACACGAATCACGCCGCACGCTTTCCAATAAAATATATTCGGTAAAATGCATCAGAGACAAAGTAGGGGGGAGCGCATGAAATATCGATTCGCCTGAGCGCCGCGCGCCCCTTCGGCGCCCGGACGTTTAGGCAAGGGCAGTTCACACGTTAACACCCGTCCGGTCCCGGCAAGACCTGACAGCAGGCGCGGAGATCCCACCTCACCTTGTCTGCAGTCACAGTAGCCCCAGTCAACCCTGCCGCGGTTGTTTCGGTAGAAGCACCAGGGCCTGCTCCTGCCGTCCGGGTTTCTGCAAAAGTTGCGCTGCCCGCGCAGCTCTTTGCCCTGAGGCGTCCGGTCCAGGAAGGTGGGCACCTCCAGCCAGGGCAAGCACCTCGCGCCGAACTCTGTCACGTTGACGAAGCGCCCTCCGTTTCTCGGGCAGCCGCCCCCGCCGGCGGGCTGCTGAGGGTGGCTTGGCGGGGAGCGCGGCGGCGGCGGCGGCGGCGGCGGCGCCGGGCCCGGGCCCCGAGAAGCGGCCGACAAATAAGACGGAGAAGCAAAGCGGCTGGTGGCGGAGCTGGCGGCTTTGAGAAGCGGCCCGACGAGCAGAAGCGCCGCGGCCAGAAAGAGACGGGCGAAAGTCATGCTGCCAACCGCGCGCGGTTTGCTCCATCGCCTCTCAGCTGCGGAGCCCGGCCGGGAAGGCGGAGGGCGGAGCCGCACACGGCGCCCGCCAAACCTTTCCCACCTCCCGCCGAGTGAACGCGCAGCTCCTCAACCCCCGCCTTCCTTCTCGCTCCCCCCTCCCCCGTTCGCAGACCCCTCGCCGCCGCCCGCTCTTTTGAGGCTTTGGCTCCGCAGCAGCCGAGAAAGAGGTCGCGCCTCGCTTTCAGCGCACGGGGCTGTCCGTCTTAAGGCGGCTGCGCTTGAGGGACGTAGGTTGTTGTCCTGCCCCTCCAACCCGGGCTTGCGCCGGGCAAGCTGATCACCCCGTCAACTCGCGGGGAGCGAGGGATACCTTTTATTCAGGTTTTCCGGATTGTTTAGGATTAGGTTAAATGAACCGTGGGCGAGCCTATCCGGTGAGCACGGCTTACAGTTGTTGCCATTCTCCCCCGCTCTTTCGGTTCTCTTTCGCAGCCCAGTTGTGAAGGAGTTTTTCGCAGCCGCTTTAGGACCGGTAGAAATTCAGCTGGCCCAGCTCCGTTTCTCTGTAACGGATCCTTTGCGTTCAGAAAACCACCACCCCTCCACATATTCGCCCGTGTTGGGGAAGCTGGCCTCCTACCCTCTGTTAGCCCAGCCACCCTTTTTTTTATTAAAAGCCTACGCGGTTTGGAAATGCGATTGGGAGGGTTTTTCTATGGAGATTCATTCTCAGTCCTCCAAGCCACGGTTATCGCCAAGGTGCTTTTTCAAAAGGGAGTAACTAGACTTCCTGGTTTTTCTTTGAAGGCGTTTCGCTTCTCATTCGCCCGAGAAGCTGAGGGAGCGAAACGTCTTCAAAGAAAAACCGGGAAGTCCAGTTACTGCCTCTTGAAAACGCACTTTGGGGCGTTGGGAAGGTTACTTTATGGAGCGTCCCTCAGGGAGGAAGCAAATGCACTGCACACGCTCAGTGACTAGGCGTCGTGAGCCCGGCAGCGGAGCAGGAATGAGGTCCTTCTGAGCAGGGGTCTCCAACCTTGGCAACTTTAAGCCTGGAGGACTTCAACTCCCAGAATGCCCCAGCCAGCTGGCTGGGGCATTCTGGGAGTTGAAGTCCTCCAGGCTTAAAGTTGCCAAGGTTGGAGACCCCTGCTTCTGAGGACTCTTCGGGCCCCCGCTGAAGCCCAGGATGACAGACAACAAACCCCGACGCCGCGCGCGAGCTTGGAATTGGAGCGCTTGGCGCGCCGCGAACCGGCAGAAGCGGCGCGCGTTTCAATTCCTCAGAAGCTGCATTTTTGTCCCATGACGGGATTTCATTCTGTACTGCAGAGAGAGCTTTTTAACGAGGGCTTACGGGAGGAATGCGCGCCCAGTTTCCTTTTCGCCGCAACCGGCTTAAGGGCGCTGACGGTTTTTGCCAACGGGCGCCCGAGTCTCGCTTGTCCCACAGGTGCTTTTTTTTTTTCCCCCAAGAAGCAACTGGAGGATTTTCTGGTTTTTCTTCGAAGGCGTTTCCCTTCTCATCCAAGAAGCTTCTTCGGCACTGGCTGGATTGTGGGGAGTGAAAGGATGTATATTCCTTGCAGGCAGCATTTTTTTTTTTAGAGAGTCGTTGAGGCCACTTGGGGAGGGTGTCTGTGTCCTCGGGGTCACCTGAGTAGTACAAATAGGTGTGGAGCAGTGGTGGGATTCAAAAAAATTTTTTTACTACTGGTTCTGTGACCGTGGTTTGGTAGGTGTGTTGGCGTGGCTTGGTGGGCCTGGCAGGGGAAGGTTACTGCAAAATCCCATTCCCTCCCCACCCCACTAACCTGCTTTCCAGCTCTCCTCTCCTCTGCAGGGCAACCAAAGAAGACCCAGCCGATCAGCTGGGACTCGGGAGGCAGAGAATAGATGGGGGCGGGGCCAGTGTTCAATTTTGACGTAGATGGTCTCTTTGACCCCTCTTTCAAACCAGTGGTCCTTTGTCCAAAATGTGGACTTTGCTGTCTTCAAGAGTGGCCTTTTGAATGCAGATGGACTGCTGACTCTTGTCCTGATAGGTTTGTTCTCCTATGTTGTGCCATGCGTTTATGAAGTGGTTTTGCTCATAGCTGACACTCCAACAAGGGAAGATTGAAGTTGCTGGCCGTTGATAAGAAACGACGCTGAACCAGTATTTTTGAAAGAATTGGTTTGCTTTTGTCTTTCTGTGGCTGCATTTGCAGACCTTGATCCCCCAAACCAGTCAGTGAAGGATGTTGGAGACACCTGTCTGGCGAATTGGGTTTTGTGTTACCCAGGAACTCAGAACAAAGTTGATTCAATAAAATATGGGTACCGATGGGAAGTTTATCCATCCAGTCTCCAGGAAGACAACTTGACCTAAAAGGATTTGGGTGGCAAACCTACTGCAATTAATGGAATAGTGCCATCTTTCGTCCAAGGCTGAATCAGCAGAAAACAATTGGCCTGACATGTGCTGTCTGCACAGTGCTTTGATCCTGCTTCTGTTCACTCTGTTCCCAGTCACATGACTTTCCTCCAGGGTAATGGGCGACATACCTAATAGATTCATAAGCTGGGTATGTGAGAGGAAGGCTAAATTGTGAGGACACAGCAGAAAGACGTTGCCTGGGCATGTTTGTACCGTGTGTAGATTGAAGTGGGAAAATTCCAGAGAGGTTTCATAGCTTTTGCTTTTATTTGTGGCTACGTTCACTGGACCAGTAATTAAAAACATTTTAAATATTCATGTTAAGTTTGAGCAATGAGAGGCTGAACCAGAGCATGAGTGCAACAATACTTTATTTAGTAATAAAGGGCTGACCGTGCTTGCCACGCCTGGAACTGGCTCGCAGCAATCAGCAACTGGTTGGACCCCGCAGCCTGCTTTTATAGCTGGCTGCTGGAGAGAATCAACCAATGAGGAAAGGGGGAAGAACGCCCACACAAAGTGAGTGGACCTGAGTGAGAACTCCTGGAGTCCTCAGGACATAACACCCCTTCCCCCCAGATGCGAACATGCATAGTCCTTGAGGTAGACGGGGGGTTTGTGTTGGCGCCCGGAACGGCGCAGCTCGGGAGCATTGTCTGTCCGTTCAGAATCAGTCTGTGACGGTTGAGCCGGCAGCGTGTCGCCAACGCGCTCTCCGGATTGGGCATCCTCAGGACTCACAGGGTTGGATACTGGGGGCGAGTTCCCGTGGGCTGGATCAGGCTGGTCAACTCTCGGGGCGCTGTTGTCCGAGTTCGGGCTGACCGGAACGGCTATTGGTGCGGACTGGACGTTGGGTGCGATGAGGCTGAGAGGCGGATGAGGCGGTTCCCCTTCGTCTGGTGATTCTGGATTTCTGCTGGCAAGGGTGCTGTGGCGCCTCCACAGTTGGTCTATGTGCCTCCTCCCAGACGCGACCATCCTCCAGCCTGACCCTATACGATCTCGGCCCGGTGATGGCGATGACCTCGCCTGGCATCCATAGTGGGTCCCCAGCGAAATTCCTCGCAAATACAGGCTCCTGTAACATAAAATGTCTAGGGGAGAGTCAGGGCAGTATTGTGGGTGAAGTCTGTCCAATACAGTCCTCAGGCGCCGGCCCATCAGGAGCTCTGCTGGGGACTTATTGGTGACTGAACAGGGGGTGAATGCCAGAGGCGTCAATTTTATAACCCAGAAAGTCCACCTGTCTAGTGGCAATGGCGCATTTTTCTTTTTTTAACTTGAGGCCATGCTGTCTGAACCTCTCTAGCACTGCTCGCACTCTCTGGAAGAGTTGGGGTCTGTCCCTGGCCGAGACCAAGATGTCGTCGAAGTAGGGTACTACACCAGGGAGGCCCTGTAAAATCCGCTCCATGAGGGACTGAAAAATTCCTGGGGCAACACTTACGCCAAATTGGAGACGCTTGCATCGGAAGGCACCCCTGTGAGTGACGATGGTCTGAAGTTCCGCTGTTTGGTTATCAACAGGGAACTGCTGATACGCTTGAGACATGTCCAATTTAGCGAAAATACTGCCCGGCTCGAATGTGTGCAATAAGTGCTGAATGACGGGCACAGGATAGGCGCTAACTTGTAAATATTTATTGATTGTTGTCTTGTAGTCCGAGCAAATTCTCAGGCTACCATCTTTTTTGAGGGGTGTGACAATGGGCGTCTCCCACTTGGCGAAATCTGTTGGCTCAATGACCCCTTGTTTTAATAGTTTATCCAATTCAGCGTCTAGTTTTGGTCGAATAGCAAATGGAACTCTACGCGGTTTTAGTCTGATTGGGACTGCCTGGGGGTCGACTGTGAATGAGATGGGGGTTCCGTTATAACACCCCAGCTCTTCGCTGAACACATCTGCGAAATCAGCGAATAAGGAGTCAGTGTCTAAGGTTGAGACAGCATGGACTCCTGTTAGCCCTAGGCCGAGGTGGGGAAACCAATCGAGCCCCAATAAGGTGGGTAAATTGCCGTTAACTACCACTAGAGGTAGGTGACCTTTAAAAGTTCTAAAACTGACAAAGAACTTGCCTCTGCCGATCACAGGAATGGTCTTCCCCTGGTAGTCCTTCAGGCCGAACTCGCATCTTTGAAGCCGGGTGGTAGATAGGCCGGGGTGGAGTTTCTTGAGGGTGTTCCACGAAATTATTGAGAGCGCTGACCCTGTGTCAACCTCCATGTGGCACGGTTTACCTTCTAGGGAAACGGAGAGAGAAATTTTACTAACAGTGTGGCAAGTTCGCTTGGCAAGGTGGTGCGTGCGACAGTTTAATACTTGCCTCTGAGGTCCCGAGTGCGAGGGAGGGAGTCTGTGTGCAGCGCTTTGGGGGTTTGGCAGACTCTCGCGATGTGCCCCCTTTTATGGCAGTTGTTACAGGTGGCTCCTTTAAACTTGCAGGTGGCCCTATGATGCGATCCCCACAGGCTAGGCACAGTGTGATGTGCTTGGGTGGACCGGTGTTTTCTTGTTTGGCCCCTACCTGCGGCCGTTTGTCGTAGGCGAGGCGGTTGACGTCGTTTTCGTCGTTGAGGGTTTCCTCTGCTACCACCTCCTCGGAATGGACTGGGAACGATGCCAGCTTGGCGCTTGGGCCCTGTATTTCGGTGGCTGAGTTCGTTGCCAGCTCGGCTGCCAGGCCTCCTCGACCGCTTGTGCGAGGTTGAGGTCTTTTTTGCTAGAAGGCACCTCTGTAGATTGAGGTCCTTGACCCCACAAACTAATTGATCGAGGAGCATGTCCTCCAGGTATGTTCCAAACCCGCAGTGCAGAGCTGCTGTTCTGAGGGCGGCCATATATTGATTGATGGTCTCCTTACTCGATTGCTTCCTCATACGGAAAGTGAACCTCCTGGCGATCTGTGAAGGCCTGGGAGCGTAGTGGTTAGTGAGGATCTCAAGCAACTCGGACCACGGAACGTTTTTCAACTCTCTAGGAGCTACAAGTGCTGCGGCAGTATCGTAAACGGTGGCTCCGCAGTAGATTAGGAAATAGGATTTTTTCCGATGCTCTCCCGCATCCGCCAGGCCGACCGCGTCGATGTAATGGTTGAAGCGGTTCTTATACGATTCCCACTTCTCTTCGTCTGGTTTGAACGCCGGGAATACTGGGTTGGAACTCATGGTGCTGGAACGGCTGGGCTACCTGCGGAAAAAATCTCTCTGGGGACAACGGGCGCTCGTGGGTTGCAAGTGAAATCAGCTCTGGAGAGGTTTTTTGCTATCCTCTCTTTCTCTCTGGGTTAACCACGTTGGCTGTTAGCCGTTGGAGGTGTCTAGATTCGCGCCAGTGTGGGCGTTAGTGACTTACTACAGCGCTGGGCTGTGTCTCTCTTGGTTTGAAATTCAAATGACACCCGTTTGAATTTCGCGCCTAATACTGAGCGGCTGCGGCTCGCAGCGCTTCACTTTCCCCGTAGCTGGGCTAACAAGCGGCTACAGACGCTTCTAACTTTTGAACCAGACCACTTTCTCTGGCTGCGGATCAACGTTCGCTCTTTTGTTGGCTGACCGCTCTCTCTGGCTGCGGTCAGCGTTTCTCTTGTAGTCGACCGATCGCTCTCTCTGGGCTGCGGACCGGTGACTAGTGACTCAGCGGTTGCATGGTGCTTCTGGTCGCCATCCCACCCTCGTCGCCAGTGTTAAGTTTGAGCAATGAGAGGCTGAACCAGAGCATGAGTGCAACAATACTTTATTTAGTAATAAAGGGCTGACCGTGCTTGCCACGCCTGGAACTGGCTCGCAGCAATCAGAAACTGGTTGGACCCCGCAGCCTGCTTTTATAGCTGGCTGCTGGAGAGAATCAACCAATGAGGAAAGGGGGAAGAACGCCCACACAAAGTGAGTGGACCTGAGTGAGAACTCCTAGAGTCCTCAGGACATAACAATTCATATATAGGATTTTTATTTATTTTTTCTCCATAGAGGCAGTCCTCATTTAACAACTGCCTCTTTAGCAACTGATCAGTTATGACAGAGATTAAACATAACTTTACAACCAGTCCTCATAGTTATGACCTTCCTAGATCCATTAAGCACAGGGTAGCTAAAGTAAGATTATAAACACAATCATAATTTCACTTAGCAATCTTTTTGCTTAACAACCAAGTTGTTATCCCAACTGTGGTCACCTGTGCTTTCAAACATGTTTTCTAACTGGCAGAGTGGTTATTGCAACTGTGTTTGCCATACTCTTGACAGACATTGCAGCAGAAAATGCTGCCCCAATAAATGATGCCCTTGTTGTTTCTTCTGTGTCTTTCCCTACATGCTGCTGAAAACTTACTTGATCATATACTCCCTAATGCAGTACCAAGAGCGGGTACCTTAGAAATCTCAGATCTTCCTTTTTTAACCCTGCAGGCACAGCAAATCACCATGATGTTAACTCATTTATATTGTGAAGAATCTAGTTGACTTCTTAAGAACTTTTATATTTAATTCAGATTGTTTCACATACATATTTATGAATTACTATTAATATTTAAGTAGCTTTTATTTTATTTTTATTTTATTTATTTTGTCAAGCAATTATAAGATAATAGGTATAAGTATAAACATAGTTATGGATACATGAAATGGATACATATAAGAAATATAAAAAAGAAACAATAGGACAGGGACGGTATGCACCTTAGTGCACTTATGCACTTCCCCTACAGGCCTCTTAGGAAAGGGGTGAGGTCAATAGTAGACAATCTAAGGTTAAAGTTTTGGGGGTTTGGGAAAGAAACCACAGAGTCAGGTAGAGTATTCCAGACATTGACCATTCTGTTGCTGAAGTCGTATTTCCTGCAATCAAGTTTGGTGCGGTTTACCTTGAGTTTGTATCTATTGTGTGCTCTTGTATTGTTATGGTTGAAGCTGAAGTATTCATTGACAGGTACGACATTGCAATGATTTTATATACTATATGTATATGTGTATAATATATGTATGATTTATATACTATACTTAGATCGGACCAAAGGCGGCGTAGTTTTCACTGTACAAAATATTAATATAATGACCAGTGGCATCCAGGTCATACAGCAATCTTCCAAAGATTTATTTATGTGCTTGTTCACCTTTAAGTTACTGTTTACTTCTGATGACTGCCAGGACAAGTCCTTGCAGTTTTCTTGGCAATTTGTTTCAGAAGTGCCGTTGCCATTGTCTCCTTCCTAGGCTCAGTGATTGGCTTAATGTCACTAAGCTGGCTTTGTGCTTAAGACATAATTAGAACTCAGCTTCCCAGATTCCAGCCTGGTGCCTTAACAACTGTATCATATTTCCTGAATAAGACCATGATTGAGTAATTGATTTACCAATTTATTTTGAAGATCCTACCCAAAATCTTAAGAATTAATACTCCAAAATATTTAAAATGGATGACAATTCCAGATTTATACCTGGAGCAGATTTCTACCTGGTATATGGACATAAAACTGTCTTAACAAAATCAGATGTGCCAAAAAATGAACGTGTATCCAGTATATCAGTTTTTAGATAACAATATGGTCAGTGCAGAAAGTTAGAAATAATTTTACAATTAAAAAAACCTTGACACTGTAGGTATTCCAAAGATAAGAGTGGCTTCTGTAGATGGAACCATCAGAATTTCTTTTCAGGATTTGTGATACTTCCAAGTATTCAGGTCTTGGTATGTCAAAGGTATATTTCCCTAGGTCAGTAGAGGCTGCAATAATTAAGGATTGAAGAACATACACCAGTATGCAACCTCCATTCCCTTACCTTCTTTCTTCAAGGAGAAAAACCATACCCTGCCAAAAATGGCAGGACAATTTACTATATGTGCATATGAATAGACAGCAAAGCCCACACTCACTCACCCTGACGTTATTTAATTATATACTGAAATCTACAAGCAAATAACCAAGTTCACAGAGTACCAAGAACTCCGTATGCTTTCACCCGCATGCTAACATTCATTTATGCAAAATTATAACTGATCTATAAAGCTAGTTATGAACCAAAAATACTACATACAGGTTTGGACTAGAAGACCTTCAAGGTCCCTTCCAACTGTGTTATTCTGTTAAATAATTATGTTTATGTTATTGTCTGGGTTAGATGGAAAGAAAGTTAGCATCGCCAAAAGCCACACATCATTTTAAATATTCTGAGAATTAAAAAACTGAAAAATGAACTATCGCTGTTGTAAGTTTAATACATAATGATTGTTCAATTTTTCTTATTTTTTGAATAATCTCTCTTTTCGTGTTTTAAATTGCTGACTCCTAACATAGGCCATATAGCTCTGTGTGAAGCCAGTATCAGGGAACACAATGTACTTCTTACAGTTCCTCCTTTTTCACTGAGGCTGTAATCTTCATTTATTTCAAACAATTCTGTTTTTCATTTAGCGATGGTTCCATGTTCTTTTTGAAAGACGCTTCAAAGGTCAGTTGACATCAATGGAACCTCTTCAGCATTTCCATAAAAAGGGAATTTTCACAACTTGCAAGCAATTTTTATCTAAATCTTTGAAGCTGTTCATGTTCATCCAGATACTCTTTCAAAGCTTTCCATTCAATCTCCTTTTATTTTTTTTAATAGAAAGAACCGACTTTAATAGGTCATCGCCATCTTGTGGTCTGAATGGAGCATTGCAGTTCATCCTTACATCATAAGGATGATAGAACAGAACTAACAATGTAAAACCTAAATTTATGATACCAATACTTTGTGCTTAGAAAAAACAAAACAGTTAGCTTTCTAAACTACTCTTGAGAATAGTGGAGATTATATACCAGTTCTGAAATTTTGCAGGATGTATCTTTGGTGTAGAATATTTACATATAAATTATCAACTCACATCAAATTCATGGAAGTTCATTCTTGAAGACTCTTCTTCTAAATAGGATTATCAGATAGCAAAAGGAGCATATATCCCCTTTTTATCTCCATGTTCTCTCTCTGGCAGACATATCCTTAAAATCAAATATTGCCTGGCTTTTCAAGCATCTAAAAGAATATTACTGAATAGCTTTTCTCCAACATGCAGTGTTTCCCTAATAAATGTTTAACTGCAAGTTAACAAACTCAGCTGTGATCTTAATTAGTATCCTGTCTTGCACTGCTATCACATATTGAAAACACCTTAATTGGCTAAGTGCTAGAGGCTTTTGCTTTTTAACCAGCTGGCTGGCAGCAGGCTAGGCAATCAGTTGGCACTAGTCCATTCCTCAGTATGCAGGCTCCATTGTATGCATGTTTGCTCACTTCCTCTTCAATGAATGTAGCAAATATTAATAGCTCAATAAGTCTGCCCTTCTTTTTGGTGTCCTCCTTTGGAACCCCGAAATTCTACTTCTAAAATACCTTCTTGTACTCTCCTTTTAAAGCTATTAATCTTTCTAAGAAATCTCTCTTATTCTATTTATCTACAGAGAAGCTTAAGGTAATATTCATTTTTAGGACCTCTAAAATTGTATTTATTGCATAAGCTTGCTGAAATCTGCTATTATAAAGTTCATGCAGAAATGTATCACTATAGGAAAAGTTATTTTTTCACAATATGTTTACTCTTGATTATTTTTCTTAATTTTTGCAACACGTAAATGAATTTTTTATTCACTGCAAGCTGAATGACGGAACAGTGCAAATGACTCAACCGTCAGAAATAAACTTAAACAGGCATAGTATAACTTTTGTGCGCAAAACATTGGTACTTTCCCCTCCCTTCCGTGTTTAAATAAATATTTAACACTACCAGATATTTAGAGTCAAGTTTTTTGAAAACAGAATGGTCAGTAGGCTAATATAAGTCGCAATGTAGTCCATCCTCATCTTGGAAAAACAAAGAACGCATGCTCTTTTAATAAACCTTGTTCATTGTAGCTTAATTTGTAAGAATTATTTGCAATATTTACATGCCTCCTGGGAAGCATTAATTATTACTTTCCTCAAATACGCGGAAACAGACCTTCCAGTCTTCCGCCAGAAGCGCAGAAGCGGCGTCACCGCTGAGTTATGACGCTTCTAAATTCCGCCTCTGTTTCCGGTCGGCGATTCGGGCAGCGTTGCGCGAAGTGGGCGCCGGCAAGGCGGCGACTTTGGCGGAGGAGGATGAACAGCCGCTTGCTGGAGATCAGGGAGCGGCAAAAACTACGCCGGCAGCTTCTGGCTCAGCAGGTATTTGCCGCCCGGTGACCGAGAGATCATGCTTGGGAGGAAAGGTCCGGCCTTCGGGAGGCTGCTCGTGCGCGTCCCGTGGCTTCAGGGGCGGGGATCTATTAGTGCACAGTTGTGATGGAAAGACCTACCGGGGCTGCGTGGATATAATCGCAGTGTATAATATAATGCTAATGGTTAGTATGGTATAATATTGCCCCTGTGATCATCTTCTCTTCCCTTATTTCTTTCTTCTCCATATTTTAGCTGGGAGCTGAAAATGCAGATAGTATTGGTGCAGTACTAAACAGCAAGGACGAGCAAAGGGAAATTGCTGAAACGAGAGAAACATGCAGGTTTGCATTAAGCGATTTTTTTTAATCATGCAAACATCACAGAGAGAATTGAAGTTGCTGCAAAGAAACTTTAGTTAAATTTGCTTGTTCATGTTACTTGTTATTATTTTAACCCAACTGAGTTTTCAATTTCCAACCAAATATTTGAAAACAGATTCTATCCTAGAATTTGAGTATTTACTTTATTTAGGAAATTTGTATCGCTAGTAATGCATAGTGATCTGAATCTTATAATTTTATCTAGACCTATTTTCTATATATATTTAAATATTTAATATATCTGTGATAAGGATTTATGTAGGAATACCATTGTATCATCAGACATGCAATGGAAAGTTACTCAGAATTACAATGGTTAATATCATTAATATATAACAATACAGAAGAAAAGACCATGTACATATTGAAAATTCATATATATAAGGAAATTAAATTCTTTCCAGCCAAAGATAAATGATATAAAGAATTTAAAATGTCATTTCTTTTCAGAGTTATTTCAATTCCTGAACGCCAATCAATTTTCTTGAAATCTTAGTGAAATAAGGGAGAACCTTTTTCAGCACTGAGATTTCTTTGAAAGGACTGCCTTACTTCAATCCTTTTTTATTTGCTAAAAAGCTACTGAATCCCAAAATACTTCTTTTTATAGCATTAACACTTATATACCACTCCATAGTGCTTTACAGCACTCTCTGGGCAGTTTATAATGTAGAAGCATTATTTACATATTGCCCCCAACAATCTGTGTCTTCATTTTATCAACCTCAGAAGGATGTAAAGCTCTTTGAGTCCTTTCGAGATCAAACTCCAATCTGTTGGCAGTTCGCCTACAATACTTTTATAAAAAGATGACCGAGGCAGTATAACAAGGATCAGCACATCTTAAATTAACTTTTCACAGCATCTTATGAAATTTGTTTTAAGCTAACATACATTCAATATTCATATTTCTAGGGCTGCTTATGATACATCTGCTCCAAATTCTAAACGTAGATATCCTGATGAGGGAGAAGCTGATGAAGAAGAAATAGAAGAATATAAAGTAAGAAAGTGGCTTTAAAAAAGGACAAATCTGATTCTAAAATAGAAACATGTGATTTGAATCTTTCTAATAAAGATTTTGGCATGTAAAATTGTTCTTAATACTTACATTAAAAGATCTTATTCTGTATATTTAAAAGTGTTTTCTCTTTAGAAAGGACAATATTTTTGAATCTTATAAATAGGTATGTTTTCTTTATAAGGAGAAAATAAAATATATTGATTTATATGTATATACTTACATAGAAAAAAAATAGCATCCCATTCACAATAGAGATTCTAGGCGATTTAAATACAGGAAGTCCTTGACTTGCAACAGCTCATTTAGTGACCATTCAAAATTACAATAGCACCGAAAAAAGTGACTTATGACCGTTTTTCACATTTATGACAATTATGGCATCCCTGTGGTCACATGATCAAAATTCAGATGCTTGGCAATTGACTCATATTTATGACAGTTGTATTGTCCCAGGGTCATGTGATCACCTTTTGCAACTTTCTGACAAAACAGTATGGAAGTCAGATTCGCATAACAACTCTGTTATTAACATTTGCAGTGATTCATTTAACAACTCTGGCAAGCAGGTCGTAAAATGGAGCAAAACTCATTTAACAATTGTCTCACTCAGCAACAGAAACATTGGGCTCCATTGTGGTCATAAATCAAGGACCACCTGTAATAGTACTGTGAAGAAAAAGCAAACCCCAGCCAGATATGGAACCAAATAAAACCACAAGAAGATACATGGAGAGTTAGATCCAGTTGCCTTCTGACATACTGTTTATGAGATTTAGTGTAGTATCATTGCTGGGACATTGGACTATCACTAGGGAAGCCCACTCTCAGCTACAAAAATTAACCAGATGACTTTAGGGTTGTTATTCTCACTCAGTATTGAGGAATTGAATGGATAAATACGATGGGTGCAACACATGCAGCCTTGAGCTCTTAAAAAGGGGCAGGGGATAAATCTTAAGGCTAAATCCTTCTTAAGTAGCAGTAGTTACATGCATTCTTAACCAATTTTGGAAGACATATCTCTGATAGAGTGATTCACCCAAAAGAGAAGGTATATATGATACTAAAGCATCTGGGTTTTTAAAATCATTTTAAATTTTATTTTTGTTGTTTAAACAGTGTTTTGGGGAAAATGTAATTGGTTCACTGACTGCTTTCCCAGACTTACACTGGGGCTACTCATGATCTACTGTTTCAGGGAGGCAGTGTTCATAGACAGCTGTCTTCTTTCTTCATTAAGAAGCGGAATGCTAATGAGACGAGAAACACCCTGTTTCTACCCACATATAAAATGTGCTTTATTTCACAGGATGAAGTGGAGCTTCAGCCAGATGAAGAGAATGTATTATACGAAGAAGAAATTTACAAAGATTCCAGTACTTTTCTTAAGGTAAATAGCTGTTACGATTTTTAAATGTATTATGTTTTTATATTTACTTATTGGTTTGTATTATATTATTTGCATTTTATAGCTTATTTTTACATTCAGAGGTCTTTAGATTTTGTATGACCGAAAAGGGCTGAAAATAAATTTACAGAATATTTCAGCTTTAATGTTCTACCTTCCAGTTGGATGTTATTGAGATCTCTGGTTACACAAATTTAGGATTCGAATATGCTTTTAACAAATCTGATCACGGGTGTTTTATTTATCTATTTCACTGTAGCTAACTTGAATAATATTTCAGAGTTCCAGGTTGCATCTGCTGTACCAAATGATGGTTTGATGGAAAGCAGAGGAAACATCTCACCCCAAAATAGCTGTTTCATTTGGGCATTATATGCTAAAGAAAAATGCATTATCTTGAATATATAAGTAACACATTCTTTGTTGAAAAAGAGAGAAATGGAATATATTGTCCAGAGGTCATCATTACAATAAATTATTGTATAAGCAGTCTGGAAAAATCTAGGAGACATGGATAATTGTTTCCATATGCAGGCAATAATATCAAATCAGTGTGTCAGTGATCTGCCTTATTTTGTTAATGTTTATTCTTAGGTGATTTTCTTCCCTTAGGGGACACAGAGCTTAAATCCTCATAATGACTACTGTCAGCATTTTGTGGACACTGGACACAGACCTCAAAATTTCATCAGAGATGTGGGTATGTCAAAGGAATTTATAATATAAGATTTCTGTGTACAGGTTGTAAGAGGTTTTATTTATTCTTAGAAAAGTACAGGCTTTCAATTTTCTATTCATAGATGTATTTGAACTATCAGCCAAATGAAAAGTAACAGTGGAGTTGGGAATTATGTTTAGATGTGAGTAATAATTGATTTTAATAGGTGTGGTGATTATCAATTGCATGGTCAAAAGTTCCCTAGTTTTAGAAGAGAGGTCTGTTCCTGTAATATAGTCCTGTAATATAGTCCTGTAATATATATGATCCAAATTTGAAGTTCTGATATCTACCCCCATGGTCACATGACCACATTTTGAAGGCTTGGTTACTGGCCTACATTTATGGACATTTGCAACACATCACGTGACCATAATTTTTTGGCAAAAATTGCCCCATAGTAAACAATGAGTTTTCTTAATAACCATGGTGTTAGTTTTACAGTTGCAGTATTTGATTAACAACCTTCACTCCAACAAACATTGTAAACATTGTAGCCATCATGATATTGTATACTCAATTTCATAAAGACTATAATCATTTCAATTCAAATAGCAGCCTCTGAAACTAAAGTAAACAGTTTGTTTTAGGTGTTATTATAATCAAAATTATATATAAAAATAAGACAGTAAACCATCACAGTTAAGCATTTTAAATCTGCAAGCTGGAAGTATCAACAGTTGTTTGAGTTGTACACGGCCAAAATAATACCAGTCATGCCATAAAGAGTTTCAAATAAGTAAGAGCTCTTATTAATCTTCTTTAAAAATCCAGAGACACAGACATTAATTTGCATTGAGATATGTTAAACTCTGAAAATTAATATGAAAAGTTTTATTTTATGTTATGCCTATGCATTGCATTTCATACTAATTTAAGCACATGGTTCAAAATAATAAATAGGTTTAGAAGTTGTGCAAAATAATAAATGGGTTTAGAAGATGTGCTAACACTAGACAAACTTATTAAGTACTTGGCTAATTGTGCTAGCTCAAATCATAATGAAAATAAATAATAAGCTGTGATCTAAATCAAATATGTTAAGGTGTCTATTTTGTGATACATGTATTTGAAAGTTATTTCTGTAGGATAACGTGTATGTGTTTTCCTCTTAGGTTTAGCAGATAGATTTGAAGAATATCCAAAACTCCGGGAACTCATCAGGCTGAAAGATGAGCTAATATCTAAATCTAACACCCCTCCAATGTAAATACTTTGAATAAACTGGATTCTTTTGTCCAGACAGGCTTATCTTTAGTTGACTGCAAATTAAGATTTTTCTGTGAACACCTGTTGACAGTGGGAATGTTTATATTTAGATTGTATATATAAACTTCAAAATTATTAATCAATTTTATTTGGTGTGCTTTCTTAGTGAATTTTTGCTCTTGACCATTTGTTCAGGTTTTTTTCTTCTGCTGTTTGCAAATATCTACAGTTCATAAGCCTTAGTTTGAAATGTGTAAATAACACACATTTACTACATCAATGGATTAAAATAAGAATAATTTTCTTGGCGTAAAGGCTTCTTGTTAATAAACCAGGAATAGATAACTTGTGCCACTCCCTCATTCTTTGGGATCAATGCTAATAGATAGGGAGATGTAGTTCAGCAATATCAATTAGCCCACAGATTGCCTACCATAGTCTAAAAAACTTTTGATGTAAAGACGCTTTACAAATCATTGGACTGAATCCCATATTGAACAGCAAGGTTGCATTTCCATAGCTAGAATTCTTCTTGTGATTCCTCTCTCTTGGTTCTCATTTGTTTTGAAAGTTTCCAGCTGCTTCACAAAGTACAGTATTTTAAAGGTAATGGGGCAAAAGTGAAGCAGGAATAATCTGTTCAACTAATAGATGCTGTTTCAACACTGATAGACTACTCAATTATTGGATACAGCCCATTTAAATTAATTTTGGAAGTCGGTTTTTAAATTTAACTGGTGCTTAGTGCAGAGGTTGTTTATCACAAATTAATTTTTATTAATTTGAATGGTAATTTTATAGCAGTATTTGTGAATTTTAATAAGGTAAGGGTAACCAGATTATCTTTCAGAATTTAGTTTGTGAATACTAAGATAAACAGTTACCAGCATTTTATTTACAAATTATTCTACAAATGTGAATTGCTTTCTCAAAGCAATAAAACTGCTTTTGTGCACAAAGTACTATTTTTTCAAAGTGTGTTGCATGTGTAAATAGCATATCTCAATCTAGGACAATTGGACAACTTGTTTTAAATATCACAGTTGAAAAATAGACACTATGAAATTGTCAACTTATAAAACTAATGAAATAATGATGTATTTCTCATTTGTATGATAGGTATTTACAAGCTGAACTAGAAGCTTTTGATCTTCGTGAACTCAAGTCTAAGTTTGATGTGATACTTTTAGAACCACCATTGGAAGAATACTATAGAGAGACTGGCATTACTGCTAATGAGAAATGCTGGACATGGGATGATGTGAGTTTGCTATAGAAAACATTAAGACATGTCTTGTTACTGTTTTACATGAATTGTTTTTTTGAAATGCCTTCTATCTAGCTGCTTTTCCCGTGAATGCTCTTTCATCCTTTAAAATATGAAAGATGAGCAATTTTTAAAACTGTGGATCATTATTAATTCTGTCATGTTAACATTTAGCTAACTTTAAAATTGCAGCTGCAGCTACCATCATCTATTTCTAATTGGTATTTACAATTTATACAATATGCAGTTATGAAGCAATAAAGTAAGAACTGTTGCATAAAAATAATATGAACCAGAAGAATCCTTCACTTTTCTTGGAACAAAATGTGTAAAGAAGTGAACTTTAAATCTTTGGTGGTAATTGTAAGGAGACTTTTTTTTAAAAAAGCAAGGTTTTCTAAGTAACATGTGCCAGATAAATCACTCTGTATGTGTTGTGGCCCGCTGCCTGATGGAGCTGGCAGCAGAGTCAGACAGTAGTGAGGAGATTGGGGAGGAACCTGGGCCAGTCTTGGAGGCTGAGGAAAACTCGGACGAGGGCTCTGCATCAGAGGCAGAGATGGAGCCAGGGCAAGCTGGCAGTTATCAGCTGCCTTCAGACTCAGACAGCAGTGAGGTGGGGGAGTTTCTGGTACCGGTTCCCAGCCTGCACATGCGCAGGGCTACCAGAAGACAAGAACAATTGAGAAAGCAGGGTTGACTCAGGAGTAAGGCCACAACTCGGAGATGATTGCCGCCCCCCCGCCTCCGGGACATAAGAGAGGAGCGAACGGGATGTGAGCTTTTGCAGAAAGCAATTAGTTCATCTGGTCAATTCAAGTTTCGAAAAGTTCTGTTTGACTCTGCGTCAAGTTTGGCCTTGCCCTGCATTCGGCAATTAGTTCTCTGGAAGCATTCCAAGTATGATAAGGTGGGTGTTTATAAACATTCCCCTGAAAGATTGTTTGTGAAGCCTTGCAGGCTGTGAATGAACATAATTCACAGCCGTGGAAATAAAAGATTTTACCAGGACTAAGATTGTGTTTTATGCTTTCTAAGGAAGTCTAGGTCAGAACAGTATGTTGCTATGGAGAACAGGTAAGATAATAGAAAAGAAGCTATTAAAATTTTGCATTTGAAATATTGGTTGAACTTCATAATAAAAATAACTTTGTATCCTTCGATCATGAATTTCTTATATCAAATCTCTGGATATAATATGTTAAAACCGCTTATCTCTGATAAGTTATGTTAAAAAGTTATTTTTTATCTTTGCCTCTATATCTAGAGCTGTTTATGCATTACTGAATGACTGCATGATTGTATTTCTTTGCCTTTATTTTTGACACTGACAATTCTACAGTTGTAGCTAAAAATTGTGTATTATTTAAGAAAGACCAGGGTGTGTGCTGCACTCTGCTGTGCAAATGGTTTTGCTTAAAACATTACACATTTTCTACTTTTTGCAGATTATGAAACTGGACATTGAAGAAATTGCTGCCCCACGATCATTTGTCTTTCTTTGGTGTGGTTCTGGTGAGGGCCTGGATCTCGGCAGGGTGGTAAGATCATGTAGTTCTATGCATTAAGAATAATAACAACTTATTCAATGAAGTTTTCAAGGCCAGCATATACAAAAGTATCTGTCTAGAGTCTCTGACTAAGAATCAACTACAGGAAGTCTTGAAAGCCAAGGCCTACATATATTTGTAGAGTCCATTTTTGTCCCCACAGATTTTACTCCACTAATTATTGCTGACTATAGTGAGTGGGGCTCCATTTCAAGGACTGTTGAGTCAGCACTTTCTGAGATCATGTGGCCATGATAATGTCATGGAGTGCTATTACCTTCCCATCGAACTGGTACCTATTTATCTACTTGCATTTGCATGTTTTCGAACCACGTTGGCAGGAGCTAGGGTGAGGGGTGCTCACTGCGTCACATGATGTAGGGTCTCAAACCTGGGCTGTCGGCTTTCAAGCTGACAGGCCCAGCATCTTAACTGCTGAGACATCGCACATACATACATGCAGGCATATATACATAAAATTGTGCCATCAGTGTGTTTAATGCCATAGGTAATAATGTATAAATCACCCATATGAGCTGATATGCAACATATTTTTAAAATGTTGAAGGGGTTCAAATAAATATATACTATAATGGAGGCATTGCTTGAAAATCTGTTAATTGCTTGAAGTTTGAAGGAAAATTATAGAAGAATTCAGGTTTTTCTTTAAAAAATTGAATTAATAAATTGGACTATATCTAGAGTTAAGCTTACATAGTTGGTTAACAATAGTGGAGTTTCATCCTCCTTGTACTTGTATTTCAGTCTTCCTATAAAAGGATCACAATTCCTACTGAATGGGATAGGCCAATGATGGCTAACCTTTTCCACATTGCGTGCCAAAATGCAATGCGCGCGTGACCCCCCACTCCCACCCCTGCACATGTGTGCACAACCCCCCTGTGCTCTGTGCATGAGTGTGCAACCACGCACCCCACCCCCTGTGCATGCGCACACATCTCCCCCTGCAGATGCGCAGCAGATACCCGACAATCAGCTGGCGGGGGCACATGCATGTGCAGTAGGGCTCTTCCAAGCGACCTCTCGCATGCCTGTAGAAATGGCTCTATATGCCACTTCTGGCACGTGTGCTATCGGTTCGCCATCACGGGGATAGGCTAGTTCAGGAAAAAGGGGATCTCATATTGAGCCCAGAGGTATATTAGCGATGCACTATCCCATTCAATAGGATCTGCTAGCATTCTCTTCAGGAAAAATTAGTGAATGAAAAATGAAAAGAAGGAATTTGCTTTCAGCAGCCTTGTTGTCTCCAACGCACTGTTCTTGTTCTTTGCTGTATTGTACAATAATTCTGTTTTATTGAACTCTGGTAGTGTTTGCGCAAATGGGGATACAGAAGATGTGAAGATATATGTTGGATTAAAACAAATAAAAATAATCCTGGGAAGACCAAGACTCTGGATCCCAAAGCTGTTTTTCAAAGAACGAAGGTACATCTTTGAATTTCTTTTTGTCTTCTCCCTGCGTTATGACAGTAGATGCTTTTTAAATGCTCTGTTGCTGTTGATGGTAATTTAGTTTTATGAAAATACTTGCAGAACAAATGTATTCACTTACTACTTGTGTTTACAAATGAGAGATACAATACGGTATTGAACTTCTGTCTACAACAGGAAACTCTGGAACATTAATTCTGGGAAACACCTGACTCACTTATTTTACTGAAATGCAAATCAAAGTATCATGGAAAAATGTAGGCTTTTTTTCACCTTTCAGAGAGATGATGGAAGAGCTGTAGAATATCTTTTATAGGTTTTTTTTTGCTGAACAGTTGCTGTAGTTAGGAGTTCAACATGATTAGCTGTCATTTTGTTCTATATTGAGATATAAATTAAATGGAGGCAACAGAGAATTATTCTGATTTTCTTTAGAATAGTTTGGGGCTGTGTTAACTTCTTTCTGGTATTCAGTACTTCAGCAATATTTGAACCTTTGCCTATTGCTTTGACAACTATACTTATTGCTAGACCAATTATTTTGTAAGAAAAGCAGATTTTGAGATATTTCTGTTTGACAGAAATTCATGAAATCTTCCTCACTCTTTACCTTATCATGGACCATAAAATAAATACTGATAGTCCTTGACATTTGTTTAGCAAATTTTTGAAGTTACAACAGTGCTGAAAAAAGTGACTTCTTATTGGTCCTCATGTGTGCACACTTTCGTAGTCACATGATCAACATGAGTGCAAACCAGCTCCTCTCAAGCTCCTCCCACCTATCTTCAACATCCCTGCCTTTTTGCCAATGGCTGGCCAGGGTAGTAGTGGCTGACTGAGACTGAAGGCCCCGAGCTTTTACTTCAGACCAGGCCCTGCTGGCATTGCCAGTGCTGTCAAGGAGAGTCACTGTGCAAGGTGGCCAAAAGGGCATAGATGTTGGGAAGAGAAGTGGCTGGAGGAAGTACTTCTGCAGTTACTAACTGCAGGCAGGCAGCTGAATGCTCAAATTTTGATTCTGTGGACATTCTGTGGAGTTACAGCAATGGCTGTAACTTTGGAGACTGGACATAAGTAGCATTTGTTCAGGGCTGACATAACTACAAATGATTGCTGATCAAATGGTCATCAGATAAGGACTACCTATATTTGTGTATTTCCTTTTACTCTTGCTATTTCTAAAGCATTTTCAAACTTTTATCACAACGTTTAATACAAAATTGTCAGTATTATTTAAAATTTGTATACACCTTGTGCCATAATAATTCATAAACACAAATCTGCTGGTCAAGTATGTTTAGCGCAAAATGTTTGAGCATTAACAAAGTGGATGAAAGAGTGAATTGATCTTTACCCTAATGAAATCGCAATGTTAGACGTTCATCTTATATCCTATTTGCACTTTTTGGAGGACTGCTTGTGTGAAATCACAATTCCACTTGACAGAATGCATATGATCTTGCAGCTGGTAATTTGAGACTTGTTTACTATTGCCAGTTTTTTGATGTGTTTCTGATGAGGGCTAATATTGTTTATAGAATTGTTTGGTAGTGTAAAGATTCATTGTGTGGATTGAAGGCTGAGGCAGTAAATATGCAGGCTCAGTGGCTAAATGTCATCATTTGTGGAGAGGATTGAGGTGACAAATGGGCTGTGGACCATGATTGTGAGAAGATTGCAGTAAGTGATGATCTACAGCCACACTTAGAAAATCACTCCCTAGAAAATAGTTTCAGGGGCTATTGGAGCATTTTCCTCAAGACTTCCAAACTGCTGCATAAAATACCTCTTTTTCCTAGAGGAAAAAAGAAAAACTAGGTTCCTGATAATACTCCGTATCATTTTTGGTAGTAGTAAATTGTATGTCACCAAACAAAATTTAACATTTTTAAATATATCATGAGTCTCATAGAAATAAAGTATTCCATAGTCATTAATAATGATTGTGTCTAAAAATATTTGTTACTTTTATGGATTTTTTTAGAGACTGCAAGTCTCAAAACATAAAGAAAAAGTAATAACTAGATATTTGTGTGCTGTATTTTTCTTCTTCTTAATCGATTACTTCCACAGTGGTTTAGTCTTTTTTTGTAAATCAAGGTCTAGAAATATTAGGATTGACATACAATATCAACGTTCTTCAAACGGGTGATTCCAGATGTGTTACTATGATGTTTAGGGATTATGGGAATCGAAGTTTAATCCATCTGGAAGTTGCCAGGTGAGAGAAAGTTGGCTTAAGATAGTATCTTGCCTAATCCAAGTAGTGTTGCTTGCCAGAGACAGTAAAAGTGAACTGTTTTCTATATCTGAAGGGACATTTTCCCTTCCCTGCTTTTTCAGAATTTGGAACTTACACAGCTTTTTGGAGAGTTCTGGAAATTATTATTCATCTTTACTCACAATTTTGTAAAAACCATCAGGTGGCTTTAGTAAAGCAGCATTTAATAATTTGTGGAAAATTGCCCTTTTGGATCACATTCTTCTGAAACAAGATAAATCTTCCCCACCCCCAGGTAACTGTAGACTTCCCACCTAGAGGCCTCTTATACAATTGCATCCCAATATGATCTTTAAAAAGAAGATATAAAATGTCATTGTCTGTTTCTTTTCTTTCTTTTTTGGGCTGGGGAATGGATGCTAAAACCAGTTTGTTCAAATTTCATGTTGTATCCATGTTGTATGATACTTCTGGGGATATTTTAGACTTCAAATGTTTACTTAAATTGTGATTTATGACTGTATACAAGGAATATGCAGAGCTTAGAAAATAGTTTATAAAAAAGAGTTTCATAGAGTTGTTAGAGATAATATATACTATGCTGAAATTTATGTGGACACATACACACACACACACAAAATGCTAAGTATGGGTTGAGTAGTATGATGAGTTGACACAGATGTGAGTAATTTGATCGATAACATGTATCATATGATTTAATTCTATTCAGAGCAGTAATTTGGGCAGTAAAACAAGCATTACTTTGGGCCAATCATTCTCTTCTAACCCACCATGTAGGTTTGTTGTTGTTGGGGGAAAATGTAGGAATGCTGTTGAGCTAAATTACATTGATATACATATTTTGATATACATGTTACATACATATTTTGCCTTTTCTCCAAAGCAAAGGCAAAATATGTATCTTATAGTATCAATGTAATATAGTATTAATTGTAGACTTCTTTCTTCTTTCTTTACCTTGCAGTTTGGCATTACTGATTTTATAGCAAATATTTTTATTTCAGAACATTTTTAATGAATTGCATAACTGAACTTACAAAAAAGTCACATTCTCTTTTAATTTCTCCCATCTCTCCCATCATTTTTATATACTTTTGATAGAAAAAAATGTTTTTGTTTTCTCTTTAGGAACATTGCCTTATGGGCATTAAAGGAACTGTCCGCCGTAGTACAGATGGGGATTTTATCCATGCTAACGTTGACATTGATTTAATTATCACAGAAGAGCCAGAAATTGGTAACATAGAAAAACCTGTGGAAATATTTCATATTATTGAACATTTTTGTCTTGGAAGAAGGCGGCTTCATCTTTTTGGACGTGATAGCACCATTCGTCCAGGTTATTCTCAGGCTTGTTTTGTACTATATCATTTCAAAAACTTTACAGTAAATATGAAAATTTCATAACATTAATTTGTGTGCTTTAGAAAAATGTAGATTTTAAAGGAGTAGTTATGGCTTTCAGCGCAGTATAGTGGTCCCATTGAGCATAAAGGACAACTTTACCAAGCCTATTTTCTTACTAAATGACTGTAGATATAATGAGGACGTATGCATTCAGCATACAGGCACAAATGGTTGGGCTTTGTTTTGTTTTTTGCTCAGAATGGTTGCTGTGCGTTCCAAACGTTCTAGAATTTTTCTCTATCCTCAACTGTGTCATTTTATATAGTAGCAGTTCAAGCATTCCAATCATAAAATTCATCCTTAAAACTAGCCACCCCAGAGCTGTTTCATTCAGGACTCGAAACGAAATTAATTTCCCATTTGTATATTACAGTATTTAGATGTTAAGGCAGAAATATGGGTATGAAACTGACATCTAAGTAAATAAATATGAAAGGCAGAAACAAGTGTATCACTTCTGGGTATGATACCTGACTTTCAATAATTTTATTAATAATTGAGAGTGATTATTCTCCTATGTGTTTTAAAAGCTAAAGAGGTAAATGTCTGATATCATTGAAATAGTCCTAATGGATTAATTTTAAGCATCTATAATTTCCAAAAATGACATTCAGCTACATCATGTAGAGTTTTATTAATAATTCTACCTGCTCTTATTTTATGGGAATAGTTGCTTGTGCTTCTACTTGGACAATATAAATTATGCAAAATTTAAGTAGTATTAAAAGAACCAATCAGGAAATGATTAAGGGGTACAATTTTATATGCAGCTCACGTTCCCCTTTTGTTCCCTTCCCTCCCTTTAGGCTGGTTAACTGTTGGACCCACACTCACAAATAGTAACTTCAATGCTGAAACATATACATCATATTTCACAGCTCCCAACTCCCACCTGACTGGCTGTACAGAAGAGATTGAGAGACTCAGACCAAAATCACCACCACCAAAAGATCGAGGTGGTGGTGCACCAAGGGGTGGAGGAAGAGGCGGGACTTCAGCTGGTCGTGGAGAAAGAGGCAGAGAGAGAAACCGAACTAATTTCAGGGGGGAAAGAGGGGGATTCAGAGGGGGACGGGGAGGTACTCACCGGGGTGGCTTTCCCCCTCGCTGAGCAATGAGAATCTTCATCTTTTTGCCTGCCTTTATCCTACTGAGTTTTTGTTTAAAAAATACAGTCTTAGTTCTCCAGTTACCTTTATTGGCAGCTCACTCTAAGATCTACTCACCAAAATATTTTTGTACCTATTATGAACCAGTCTTGTACAATAATCGAGATCTTACAATAAAGCACATTTACAATTGAATTCTCTGAACTTGGTTGTTTTGTTGCAGTTGTTTTATTACCTCACTGGTAGCATGAGTCTTTTTTCTATCAAGCACATTTACTATCAAAATTGACTTTGCACTTGATAGCTTTAGCTTTAATTTTAAGAAATCATGTTTTTTATTTTCCAATATTGTGGATTTTTTTTTTAAAAAAACCCTTTTAATATCATTCTAGGACACCTTTATAGGACAAATATTGCTCTTTCTGTTACTTTTCAGGCAACTGAATTATATTACAACTTAGGTTCCAATAATAGAAAATTAATGCTCTTATTAACAGAAATTTCAAATATATATTAGTCTCATAGTAATCTTCCAAAAACACAAAAAATGCAAACACACACGTATGTGTGTATGTATGTATGTATGTACATATAAAAGCGTATGTATGTATGTATAAAACATCATTAAGTAAATCAGATCAATTTCAGTAATATGTTATTAACAGAACATAGGTTTTTTTAAAAAGGGGGTTTAAGTAAAGTACTTTTGTTTTGAAATGGACATTATACTGGCTTAGTATAGTGTGAACCCATCCATTAATGTCCAGATTATGTGATTCCCAATATGACAGTGTAAAACCTGAAAAAAAATAGATAATGGTCTAATAATTCTAAAGCCATTAAAAGAGTTACATATAAATGTGTGGTTTTAGTCAAATAAAGAATTTTTATTTTAGGAATAAAATTAACAATAGTATCCTTCAAGTAATAATACATTTTCCAGGTCTGGGAAGTTAGTATGTTGAACAGGTTTAAATGTTTAAATGTTAATTTACTCCAATAATTATTCTTTAGGTAAACTGCAGTAATAGCAATTTCTACTTTGCTTTTTGCAAGGCATTAAATTTTACTATGACCTAAACAAAACTATCGCAAATTCCTTAATACTGTCTCATAGAGAAAGTGTTACAATTCAGTTGTTTTCATGTACAATAACAAGAGTTTGGAGTATGTTAAACAAACCTTTGGTGGAGAAGCCATGTGAATATGTTGAGATTGCTTCTGGACATGGTCAACACAAAATAGTTTCGTCCTAACTACAAATTGCATGTAAAAGAATTACCCCCCCCCCCCGCCCAATTGAGTTCATTACACCTTCTCCTTATTAAACCCAAGAAATAATTAGTTTTTAAAGTATTTACAAAATGAACATATGATTGGGAGGCACAGATGGGCCAATTATATCTAGAGAGGCACAATCTCCAGTGGCCCCAGTCTTTGGATGTTTTGCTGGGGCTGAATAGTCTTCTAGCTGTGTGACAGTATCACAGTATGCAAAATAATAAAAGGCACAATAACATTAAATTAAACGTAAGCTAGAAGAAAAAAGTTATTAAGTCAAAATGTACAATAAAAAGGATTGGAAATTATATGAGTAATACAAATTATATATAACGGGGCTTAATGCTTTGTAATTTATTAAATGTGTGAAGTGAGAATTGCATGTTTTACACAGATTCCAGGATTTCAAACCTTGCCATTAGAAAACTTCCTTTTAAAGAAGGATAAAGGCTCTCCCATAGGAGTTATACCTGAGCAAATATTTGCCTAGTTTACATAATTATAGATGGCTACATTATTATGAAACAAAGCACTAATCTACAAAATTAGAAACTGTACAATAAGGTAGCGATACAAAGCACCTTGTGATGGTGGTTGGCCATTCTTGAATAGGTTCTGAACAAATGCACAGAGAACAAAATTAAAATCCATTAGTTGAGAAGTTGACATATTTCTTTATGAACACAACATAAGAAGTCCACATAAGAAACTCCTCCGTAGATGTTCTTGTCTTCAATCAAAAACTGCTTGAAAACCATCTCTGTTTGTTCTCGTTGCTTCACAATCAGAATCTTTAAAAAAAATGGTTTAAGAATGAATGAAATGTACAAATGCTGCTTTGAGTCTTATTTCTCAGCTTAATTAAAGAGCAAAAAATGTTTAAGGTTATATTAAAATGTTTTCAGAGGAGGGAATTAGGCAATCATAAGTAATTTTTTAAGTAATCTTTTACCTTCATGGAATAAGGTGTTCTACTTTGGAGCTGATCTATTATAGACCTCAGTTTTGAAGAGTAGGGATTATCCAGTTCTGGAAGACGTGACTATATGTAATGAATAAATACACATACAGAATTAGCACACATGAAAATTGCTATTTTGGAAAAACAAAGATTGTACAACATATGGATACTTGCAATGGATTTGAAAGGCTAAAAGTTGCTGACTTGTAACAATGAAAAGAGCAAATTATTTGCTACAGAAAAAAAATTCCTTAAAATTCTCTGTGAATGTAATTTCATTGACAAATTCATCAAGATCATTGATAAATATTGTATTCATGATCAAAGATGAGATAAATTACAAGGAAGATTTGGAAGCTAAAATAGAATTTCATCAAAACAACTATTCAATGGTCTTATTGAACCACCATAAGAAATGATAATTGAAAAGTACTGTATTTAGCAAATCTGGAGGTAATCTAGGACATATGGTTAATAGGACAATATTCACATACAATTTGACACAGCCATTAATAAAGGCATCATTAAAAGGCCAGATTAAAAGGCAAGTATAAGACAGTTAACAAACAGAAGCAAATTCAGTGGAAGGCTACCAAGATAATGAAGGAACTGGAAACCAATTCCTATGAGCGTTGTTAAAGAGTTGTTTATCATGCAGATAAGAAGACTAAGAGAAGATATGATAGCGATCTTCAGATATCTAAAGAGTCACATAGAGAACTGAATGGCATTGTTCCCTTTGCCTAGGATGCAACTGTTTGAAATATACAGGGAATTTGTTTCAGGTTAGCTATAAGCAATTTCCTCACATTAATAGATGTCAACCAGTGAGATAAATATGAAATGATATACTTCCCTTTGCTGGAATATTCAGAGGATGGATACTAGCTGTCTTCTAGATTCTAGAATGTTTCAGCAGTTCTTGCAATAAGAAGGTGATAGGACTAGGCAATCTTTGAGGTGCCTTGCAACCCTTGTGATGGAATGATATACCATATTTTTCAGTGTATAAGACGCACTCCCCCCCCCCAAAAAAAGTGGGTGGAACTGTTTGTGTGTCTTACACAGCGAATGTTGATGCCCCGCCCACCCACCGACCCCCACCTTTTGGCCTCTGCCTCCCAGCAGTTTGCCTCTGTGCAGCAAACAGCCAACAGCCTGGACAGCTTCAGGACAGATTAGCACAAGCAGCTGATTGTCAGACCGGCCTCCCGACAATCAGCTGTTTCAGGCTGCAGAGATCGCCATTGCCTATTGCCGCCTCCGTGCCCCCCATTTTTGGACTCTGCATCCCGTTTCCGGCCTCCACAAGCCCCATTTTCAGCCTCCGCACACCCCATTTTCGACCCATTTTGGGCAGCAAGGATCAGAACGGGCAGAAAATGGGGCGCGTGGAAGTTGAAAATGGGGCATGCGGAGGTAGCAATAGGCAATGGCGATTCCTACAGCCTGAAACAGCTGATCGTCGGGAGGCTGATCCAACCGACAATCAGCAGCTTATGCTAATCAGGCTGTCCTGAAGCTGACCAGGCTGTTGGCTGCAAGGAGGCAAATTGCTGGGAGGCAGAGGCAGATATTTTTTTCTTGTTTTCTTCCCTAAAAGCTAGGTGCGCCTTATACTTTGGAGCCTCTTATACTCTGAAAAATACAGTAAATCCAATTCACTTTACTTTAAATTTGTGTGCTTCATTCTGAAAACTTGCCTATACATTAATCAGTCCTGGCATATTGCATCTTAGCAATTCAGACTGGTTTCAGGGAGAAAGTAATAGAGGCATTGTTTTGGGAAATCAATAGACTTGTGAAATAACTTAGGTATAGAAAACTACCCACTTTTTCTGTGTCTGTTCCTACACATCTGCATTCTCATCTTTATAAAGGAGCAATGATGTCAAGGCTGCATGGTTCGTATCATATCATCTGACACTTGCAATGCAGTTTGGAAATGAAGTATTAATAAGCAAGCATTCAGCAGCTCTTTCTCAAATACATAACACTATACTCACAACCTCAGTGCTGACATGTGCAAAGGAAGGCACATTAAATATCCCTTGGATAAGCTCTGGTGGGGCACTGACTCCAAGCCATAGAAACATTTGTAGAGAATTTGCCAATAGGAATACTCCTCCTTCGGAGAGACGTTCTTCTGAGCAGCGAACAGCAGGAGGAATTGTATCTTTATTTACATCCATAGAATGCTGTGGGATAAAATTTAAGTTCTTAAATTCATTGAATTTTTAAAAAATAAAAATCCAAATAACTATGAGAGTAAATTTGATGTAGTGATTTAAAGCACGAGGGTCAAAAGTGGGAAACCATGAGTTTTATACACAGAGCAGGCAGGATGCCGTTAGGCCAGTTACTATTTCTCAGCCCTAGGAAGCAGGCAATGGCATACCAATGACATTGTATGGACTTGTCCAGATAGTTGCCAGCAACCTGAAGCCACCTGTACACATAAAAACCACATAATTAATACTGTGATTAGTCTTGGAATAGGCAATCTTGTATTGGTACGTAGGAAAAATATTGAGAGACAGAGCAATGAGACACAACCAAAGGAGGGTTGAGAAGATCAGCAGCAGCCCACAGACTACACTGAGATTAACAGATTAAGATTAACATAAAATACTGAACAATTAACAGCTTTATTAACTCTTTACACCTTTTAACCTTTCTAAATTTATATTTAACCTTTTCTGAAATATACATACAAACATACAAACATACATACATACATTCTTATGTTTTCATGGGTATTTATATGTATGGCATTCAGCTTTGTTTGGGTATTTTCCCATGTCTTTATAGTTGTGCTTTTAAAGTTGTAGCGACATTTCAGCAGAATATATGCTTTTTTTTGCTGGTCAGGACAAATATAATTCATTGAATACAACTTTCCTTTTCCTAATAAGCTTGGATACATAGATTCTGAATCAATCAAATGATGACTGTAAATCTATGAATTTAGGAGACTATTCCTACATTGGCAACTCTACATATTATGCGGTATATACAAAGAATAATGATTTAGGCACAAAAATGAGTGCAATATTCTTAAGATTAATACATTTTGCAAAATAATTTATTTTGGGGTGAAAATCTACCTGCAATTATCAGGTTTATGCAAGGGAACAAATTGTAAAAGTTGCTCTGATTTTTCTCTGCTCAACAATACCGGACAATACTACACAACTTACTGTCTGTCCGTTTTTGCCACTGGAAGGGAGTGAGAGGGTCGCCAACTACCTGCTTATTGACAATAGCTACAAGTGATCCAGAGGAATTTGTCATTGAGCAACATGAACTGTGCTTCCTCAGTGCCATCACACTATCATACTTATATTGGCTTTTTACAATCTCTGGGAGCTGAAGAAATTATAATGGTAGAACCACTAGCTCAGACAAATGGACTGACCAGCATCTGCAAGACTATGCTAGAGATAGCCTTGTGCCTTAACCTACTGTACCATATTCTCCATGTCGCAACAACTGCCCTGTGATATTGCCCAATATCTGCTGATAGCAAAACACTTACAATTGGCAAAAGCTGTGGGTAGAATAAAAGTTGGGTGCTAGCAACATCCATTGACATGACCAGCTGTCTATGAAAAGTTCTTTCATCCGTGGGAATCTCTGACTTGCCCAACAGCACACAGCTTTTCAGAAGGCTATTCATGTAGACAGGAAATACCTTCATTGAATCAGGGAGAATAAGCTGAAAAAGAAGAAAAGGCATCAGCTAAAGTGTCTTGTCGTTCATGTTCTCCAGCAGAATTTGCATCTGATCAGTCCCACAATCAACTGCTTTTGTCTGATAGACTTTTATAAACAAATATTAGTTTAATTTAAATGGTTTTCCTGTCTTCAAATGTCACAACTCTGTTTATATTTCAATCCATAAATCAGTGTTATGAGAAAAAGTATATTCAATAATTAAAATAAAACAAATATGAAATATATTCAACTTCTGATTTTTTTTCTCCCTGCCTAAACATTCTTATTTTGTACCTATAATATAAAGGTGAAATCTGTTTTTTGGTATCATATACACACATTACAAATCAAGGATCACATGATTTGGGACTTAATCCAGCCTGCCCAATTATAACTGCTCTTATGATCGGATCTTGGTAATTAGAAAAGGATAAATTTATCAAGTGATTTGAGTCTGAACAAAAGTGTCCGAATTTTTGAAAGTTGTGCTTTTTTAAAAATACAGAAGTATAAATTCAAAATTGCAGTTCAGTTATAGGACAATAAAATATGTTTCCTTTTATGAAAGAACATTCTGTTAGCCATATACCATACAAAGCAAAAATTGTTCTGAGATATATATACAAAATTGCATGTAGTTAAAAACTGTATTGCATTATTTATAGCACAATGACATTTAGGGATTATCTTATCCTGCACATACAGAGATGCCAAGACTGTTGAAGGCCAAGTTTTTAAGCAAGCAGTTGCTACAAAATCCAATGAACATGCAGCATTACTGTGTAGCACATATGGGAATGATAAATACGTTAAATCTTTCCTCATAGTCAGCCTGGGCTAATACTGACCATAAAAGGTGCTAGCTAAAGATGAAAAATAAAGGGTTAATGCTAAATTCTTCGCTGTGCTTCTTCACTGAATAATTAGGCTTTAGGCAAGTGCTATTTTTGTATTGTGGTTTTATATTTTTATATTGCATAATTTACAGTCCTGGCCACAAAATAATTGAGCAAAAATAGGTGAAGAAGGGTGTTTATTTCAGATTGCAATTTATGTCTTTGTAAGCTTATTAAAAATCAGCATAAGAAAACATGTTAACTTAAATCAGTTAACATTTGGAGGAAACAAAGCACAAAATATTATAATCTTGACTTGGATTCTAAATATTTTGTTCTTTGAATTGAAAAAAAAAATCCATGGAGCACAAACCATCCATATCCACTAGTTTAAAATCAATAACTGGAATAGTGCCATGAGAAATTTTTATATTACAATTTTATCTGGCTGTGTCTACACTGAGAAAATCTGTATTGTCTTCGGCTTGCTGCTTTATTTAACCATCCATCCATCCACCCAACCATCCATTCATCCAATTTCTAAGCCACTCAACAGAAAAATATACTATTCAGATAATTCTCAGGTTACAACAATTGGGACCCACATTTCTATCATTAGGCAACACTTTTTGATATTATATAGAATACAACATAATATGACTGCATTGCATTGTAATGTCAATCTCTGTAATCGCTATTGCCTTTGTGAACTGGGAAGGGGATACAACTTTCCCTGCTGGTTTTCCTATTGACCTTGCCAGAAAGCTGGGAGAGAAGATTGCCATTTACAATCACATGACCACAGTACACTGCAATCATTGTAACTGCCAAGCACCCAGAACTCCATCTACTGGGGTTGCTGGGATGGCTGGAACTTTGAGGACCAGTAGTTGTAACTTCAAACCATTGCTGTATAAGTAGTCATTAACTGAGGACCTCAACTTAGAATGGCCAACCAGACAACATGCCCAAAAAGTCTAGAAAAACCCCTACATTGCACACTACTTTCAAATGGGGGAATGTTATTGTTAGGCTAAGTCCCAAAAGGGACATAACAATCCAGCCCAGATTCAGTTCTTTATTTGCTTACACCACGTAGATTGAAACTTGCCAGACTACACCTATGCTATCCTAAATGAATGGATAATCTAGAGCAGGGATTTAAACTCAATTTTATTGAGGGCCGCTTTAGGACTGTGGTTGATCTTGGGAGGGCTGGAGGGCATGGCCAACTGAGTGGGCATGGCCAGCTGGGTGAGTGGGCATGGCTAGCTTGATGCTACTCCCCAAACTGCATGTTTCCTCTTTGCATTGGGTAGACCAGGCTGAAGCCACACTGCCCCAATATTTCTTCTTCGCATTGGATAGACTGGGCTAAAGTCACGCTGGCCCAATGTTTTCTCTTCACATTGGGTAGACCAGGTTGAAGTGACACGAGCTAGCCCCATACATTTTCCAGGGTGGTCCTGTGGGCTGGATCCAACCACATCCGGCCAATGGGCCTTGAATTTGACACCCCTGATCTAGAGGGTGGTTATGCTAAATCTCTCTTTCTTCACAATTCAGCTCTGGATTGTGCTGTCTCTTATCTCAACCCCCGCCCCCTCCTAGGAATGTACTCCCTTCTTCCTGGTATTGCTATAGTTCATCACATTGCTTCCTTCTTTGTAGATACATTCTAACATAGCTATCCCATTTAAGACCAAAGATGGAAAATCCAGAACTAAGAGATCCAAAGATATGCTAATACTTGGTCTTGCTAGAGTTAAGCGTGATTTTCTCGCATCCAGACCCCAGCAGCCCCTCTATTTGCTGAGACAAGACTTGACAGCATCATTTTGAAAATTTAGCAGCATATTCTTGAAATAAATTTATATTCTATAATGGACTTCTGCAGCATATCAGATTTCAGTCCCTAAACTCATTTAACTGTAGGCAGTGGGGCAGAAGGCTCACTAATGTTTACAAGCACCTAGTCTACTTAAGGGAAAAATAAAATTTGCACATGGAAATGCAGTATTTCTGACCCTGATATCAGATAATTTTTGCTTACGTGTGAAAATAATACCCAAATAATCCCCAAATAAAACTTCTATGGCTGGAAACGTGAAATACCTGGCTCACTGCAGATGGACTAGCACAGTTCTTTCTGTAACATGCCAACATGCGAGCTGTTTGATTCACCAGGATCTCACGAACAGTCTTCAAGGGCTGGCTGAGAATGGCTTTATAAGCTATCATTATATAAAGAAGTGATAAAATATGTTATGTTAACCATTATACCTTTTCACAGAAGAAAAAAATTCAGACTTCAGATATTTGAAAAAGTTTCATCTATCTACTCTTTCTAAACAGAGTATAAAACTTTGTATATTAGGATTAAATTAATAAACTGTGAGAAAATTATTCACCTGGCATCTATGGTCAACCTCAACAAAAATGGCCTATACTTTTGCTCCAATGCTATAATAGTGGCTTAACCATAGTGCTCTATTAATATTACTATGATACACAGAAATACTGAAGTATGAACTTATGATTTATCCAGGAACTTAAATTAGATATATGAAAAGCATTCAGCAACTATTGCTAATTTACATAACTGTCTTGTGGCAATTTCTTATATATCTATGACAGGAATTGGTTATTTCTGATTTTTAATACCATGTGTTTTATCGGATTTTAAATGTCCAGCATCACTTTCCAGCCTCCCTCCCCACTCCCAAAACACATATTATATGCTGACCTGATTTTGCAAAGAAATTTACTAGTGCATCAGTCTCACAGCTCTTGTAGATATCAGCTAACTGGGAACTACAACTGAGTCCAATGTTATGTATGCGCAGTCTTCTTTGACCATTCATGGATGTGTAAAGGACTGCACACTGCAATGACAAAAATCAAGATGATAGATAAGTTAAAATGGTTAAGTTATTTGCATTTTCTACAAAGGTATTTCAACTTGTTTTTAAAACAGTAATTTGGGACACTGACTCAAAAGATTTATTTATTTATTATGTTTATTTATGCAGCCACCTATCTCACCATTACAACTTTAAATGGCACACACAGGGTTTAGACTTGGGTTGGCACTGTAACAGAGTAAGATGTGAAATATTGAAAAATTCAGGTAGAGTTTTATTCTTTTCTTTTGAGTATGAGTCCAAATGAACCAAAACGTAGTAACACATTATAACGAATTGGACCAAGGACCATTTTAAGCTAGCAACGCTAAACTGACTTCCAAGGTACTTCACAGAGGTCCTCCCTACCCCTATAATTTGACATGCCAGGGACTTAACTATTTTCTTCTTCACATGTACTTTATACTCAAAATTATATAACCACAGCCTATGAATTGTAATATTTGTTCATTGTAATAATTTTCCCATACTTAGAAAATTAAATGTCTCTTTAAAAATTATTATAGATTTTTCATGACTTACACTCACTTTCATTTAGTGTACCTGTGCCCTTTATTCTGAAGAAAGACACTAATAACTTTGGTATGTTGGAGCTTTAAATATGGGCATACTTTACTAAGGAATGGGGCTTTCTTTGCCAAGAATCACTGTTTACCACACTTACATGAAGAGTTCTGATATTTCAAGGTATGTGAATAATTGTAATTGTAGCAAAATGTTGAAATAACTTTGGAAATTGCTTATAACTGGCAGGAAAAAAGGAATGCAGTCTTGACAAATAAGTCTTCACTACAAATGAAGGTTTACATGTTGCCTATATTTTAAAGTAAAGGATGTCTTTATCACTTCTAAGATCAAAAAGCCCATAAACCATAACTATAACAAATCAGGATGTATAAAAGGCCCACCTACATTTGCTTTCAATGCTGCTGTGTTTCCCTACTATGACAGCAGCTGAAGCAGCAAATATTATAAAGACACTAAGAAATAAGCTAAGACAACATGTGGTCATCTGAATCAGGAGTTTACTGAAGGTGGATGGGAGCTTCTCTACTGTGCTATTCATAGTCTTGTCATAAACAGCTAAGCTTCAGCTCTCTACCAGGAAAACAGAAAAGCGCTGCATGAACACAACAGCTAGTGTTGACTGTGGTCAGCCACACACAATGATCCAATGAAAATTCCAATGCTGCATTTGGCATATGTCAATTACAGTAAAGGTAGCCAGAATGATGGCATTTTTCCTGAGGTAAATCACTGCTCATATGTTAGGGAAGTCATATGACAGTGTGCAGGTTGCTCAATACTGCCTGTATGTACCAATTATGCATAGCAATGTACAGTAATGGTCATCCAGAAAGACACCAAAGAGGCATGGGATCTAGGAACTTCTTACCTGGATTAAAGCCCCACCATCTTCACTCAATTTATCATCATGCTTGAACTCCACAGTCACAGCTTTGTCACAATCTATTGCTGCCAGTTCAACATCTGTGGTATTGTTCATGTAAATAGATCCCAGGAAGTCTGTTGCTCTAAAACCTAAGAGATGATAAGTTATACAGTTAATAAAAGCCACCAGCACCATTTTTGCACTAGGTAAGATAGCTGATTACTTCAAAGGACATAGTTCACTATTCACCCACCCATGACAATCTGCATCCTCTTTAATGTGAGAAGCTGATTTGTTAAATAATAAATACTATAGTTACCTTACTTATAAGAAACATTAACCTGAAACCAGTGAAAAGTCCCATTATTCGTAGCTGAAGCAGCAATCAGAAAACTTACTTTCAAAAAGAAAAGTGTGTTTGAAATTCAGACTGATAATCATGACATTTTTTTCAAATGTTCCACTATAATTATGCCAACAATGATGGATTTATTCTGCGCTATGTAATTGAATGTTTCAGGAGGAAACCAGGGTGGTTTCTCATCTATAAACCAAGCCAAATCCAGAATGCATTTGGAAAGATTTTACAGATTTTGCATCGAGGTTTACTAATTCCGAATGCTTCACATTTTGTTCCAGGAAAAAAAAGACATATTAAAACTACCTGTTAAACCATGTAAAAACAAGCAAATAAAAATGTCTATAGTAATCATTATTACCTGTGCTAGTTCGAACTCTCATAATTGCATCAAAACCCACTTTTTTTTCTATATCCTTCCTCAGGTCATTAAGAAACTGATGGCTGTCAGAATGTATCTAAACAAAAACAAGAGATTGGAAAAAACTTGAATAAATAATGTCTACCGCTAGATGGCAGCAGCACAACATAAATTGTTTCAGGATATAAACTGTTAGGAATTAATAGCACTAAATCACTCCTAAATAAAGAATTTATTTAGTTAATACTTGCAGATCTTTCACATTCTCACATGGTCATGCAGACTAAGAGAAAAATCAAACTGCTTGTTATACATAGAAAAAATACAATATTAGTAAAGAAAACCTATTCTTTTAAAATATGTGTGAAAGTAACAGATATTTAGAAAATAGGTTATCTTTATTATTTAAAAAACAAGCCAACATTAGAGTAAGCATGTATTTATGTTAGAAGTTGGCTACATATTACATTCCCAGTTTAATAAAATAATTGTAAGATTTTCATAATCTTACAAGATTATGTTGTTCATTGTCATCATAAACTTAGAGGACGTGTAGGAATGCAAAAATAACAGTGTGATTTATAATTATTTAATATCAGAAAAAGGACTGAAATGCCACTAAACATAAATGGTTCCTGTGGGAGTCTAGCACTAATAAGCAGAGAGGGACATAATCCATATATTTCTTTATCCTATTTGGAATGGAGAAGAAAATCAGATTAAAATTTTAGTTCCAGTTGTATAAAAGGCTGCAAAACAAAGTTTTTTACTCATTGCTAAGAGAAATATGTATTGCATTCTTCTTTATTTGTTCCTATAAGTGCTCAAAATTCCTCATATTTTTCCACAGAACACTGTGAAATAGTTCAGGCAGTGACTATGTCCTGACAAATTTTCAACCCTAATCCTCTGATTGCACGTGAACCTGAACCTTTATCTCTTTGGTCCCTATTCAACATCTTAACCATTGCATCACATTTTCAGAGGTCTTATCATAAGATTTTCCATTGCCCAAACACCACATTACTTTTATCCTATTGTAGGTGAGTTGCTAATCTATATGTCCCATAAGAGTTAGCTAAAATGGCCAGTGTTAGCAAATTGTCATCAGATTACACAGTAGAATTTATGACTCTTTTATCTAACTATGTATGCATTTCAATTTAATATATGCATACATGCATATACATACATACATACATACATACATACATACATACATACATTTAAAATGCACTGAAATCTTGAAAACCTGGAAAAATCTTATGAGATTCCAGGAAAGAATCCATTTTTGGCCACTTACATTTTTTACTTTATTTTTGCAGCTGTTACATAAACCATCTGTCAAGGCTGACTCATAACACACCTCTACTTGCAACTTGACAACAGAAACAAAGGGAAGGGAGAGGACAATTCTTGGAATATATTGGGAGCTGGGAGGGCGGTGAGGAATTTATGTGAGCTGTTTGCAGTCTGAGAAGCTGCGGATCTTCAAGGCCATGTGATAAGAACCTTCTGAAGGCATAGAATGTTTTCTCAAAATAAAAAGAAAGTGTTGGATTTCTGGACAATGGTTAATGGATGGTTCAAATAAGAAAAAGGGGCAATTAACTGTGCTGTTTTTGTGTGAAAACCTCAGAGCTACTGTTGCTTCTTCTGTCCCTGTATGGACCTATCAGTAAAATTATACTCTTGGTAAAATAATGTCCCAGAAGTTTCTTTTGCTATATATGCCAATAGGACAACTGACACCATCTACAATATCTACAGACCTCAGGTTGCAAACTACTGAAACAAAAAAAGAAGCCTTTGACAGTTACCTGAAAATTGTTGTACTTGTATAATGTTCCTCCAGTATGAAAAGTGACAAGGCCCATGGAAGCGATATCTACATACTGGTTTGGGAAAAGAAATAGATTTACACAGCAACCGTTGGCAACACAGTCCTTGGCTAAGGCCTCATAAATATTTGTCTGGGCCTGAAACAGTGTCTGGAGAATATAAAAGAATATAAAAGAATTAAGCATTTTAAGTAACCAGCAAGCAAAAGAACAAGATGTTGCAAAGAATAAGGAGGCAAACAAAAACATATATGAAATTAAACTATAGTTTTAAGAGCTAAGCATTAACCAAAAAGGCAGCTGCAGGTTTTCTTGACAAGAATATACTATCTATTTCAGGTATTAATCAAATATATAAATGTATTAAGAAAAATTTACACAAATATGTTCATGCACAAATATGTTCATTAACTGGAATAAGTAGTCTTCGCTTACCATTGGTTACTAATTCGCTCTGCCTACTAATTTTGTTAACTTTGTTGCTAAGCATTGAGATTGTAAAGTACAGTGTTAATGTGACTGCGACGATTTATGACTGAAGTTTGGACAGTCCCAGCTGCCATCATAAAGCAAATCCCATACAGCCACAGCATCCTGCAACCACACAATTGCCATTTGCTACTTCCAGCCAGCTTCCCTATTAACTTTGCTTGTTGGAAGCCTGCAGTGAAAGTCACAAATGGCAGTTACATGACTGTGAGATACTGCACTGTTGTAATTGTGAGCTGGTTACCAAGAACCTGAATTGCGATCTAATGACTGCAAGGATGCTGTGAAGAAGGGAACAATGAGAACCTGTCATAAATCTCCCTTATTTGGTGCCATTGTAACTTTCTTTGCTGGAATGAGTGGATATTAAGTGAATATTACTGTATATATGACTGACACAAATTAATTATTTGAAACAAAAATTTTGTGGCACACAAACGCAACTGACACTCTTCTGGGAGCAGAGGATGCTAAGTCCAGAGAAAGCTGAAAGCTCTGCTAAGGTTTCCCTTCTCCTTGTAAACTCCTTATAGCCTTCTGGATGAAGAACTTTTCTACCAGAGAATTCTTAGTATCACTAAGCATCCAACCCTTGCCCAACTCCAACTACTACAAAAGAGGGTGATCATTTTTAATTGAGATAGCTCATTAAGGCAAATGATCCAAACCTTCATATCACTCATTTTACAGTAGGGGTTTCCCACCCAATATTGACTTTCTTCTGCCTTCCAAGCAAAGGATTTTTTTTTTAAAAAGAGGATCTTAGATATCAGTGTCCAAACCGATATGGAGATATTGGTTAAAATAACAGATCTTTAAACTGGTTGATTAGGGGGAAAAAACTCACTTTCCAAGCCAAAAAAAAATCAGACAATGAATTAGAGGCAATTCCTAAGAAGGGCCTATTCTGATGGAAGAATTGAATTGTTGGAATCCATGGCCTAATATGGGAATTTCCTTCATCTGCCATATTATGAGAGGATCTGTATATGTTTTCATGTTTTATTTGATCATCAATTGTATGCTACTTTTCGAGTTAGATATTTAAAATTCCTACTTCAATGAATAGCTCACTAGGACCTGAATCATAGATTCTCCTATTTCCTCTTTGACTCTAATATATATGTTGTTAGCAGAACTGCAAAGCTGATAGACAAAGCAGTGGAGCTAAGAATGTGTTATATTGAAAGTCATGGTATAATGTAAAGGCAGTATATTTATTCGAAGATTAATTCTTTGTATTTCACCAGATATGTATTTCATTATTGTGTTTTCTTTTAGCTATTTTATAGAGTTTACATTTTATTTTAAATATGGTTATACATTTAATTGATTATCTATCTCTCTATCTCTAATTTTCTATCTATCTATCTATCTATCTATCTATCTATCTATCTATCTATCTATCTATCTATCTATCTATCTATCATCTTAGTTAACAACATACATATAACATCTTATGCCCAAATAAATAACCCATCTCTTAACCTGATAGTCTAGTTCATAAAATATTGACCAATGGCTGAATTAATATGACATGCTGAACCACAAGTTACTCATCTGCATTTTAATCTACTGTAATATTCCCAGCTAAATGAAAGAAGCCCACCACCTCCATAGGACTTTCTCCAAAATTTTCTTCTTTTTGTTTTTAAAATAATTTCTGCAACTAATCTGATTTGATCAAACTAAATGAAAACTAGTAGAAAAACATTGAACAGATTAATTTATATACTTGACAGCAATACATCTTAAAACAGAGTTCAAAACTATTATAATGCTGGAGGTTCATATCAGTTGTTAAGCTTTATATTCATTACTATTACCTAACTATTACTATGTAACATTTATCCAGAGCTATTTTCATAATTTGTTATCATTGCTAACTGGATGACTTGCATACCTCGGAAGCTTCCCTTGGAATTTGTGTCAGTGCTATTGAGTCAGAATTCAATAGTGAAAGCACCTTGATTGCAACTGTCTTTCCTATACTGAGAATTAAACTGACTATATTACGCTAAATCTATTTGTATGATTTCTGTGAACTTGGTAAAAATGAAATGCAGAAACGTGTTTACTCTTTTATACAGCAAGTTGTAGAATTATTCCTTTTTTAATGAATACCTTCTCTTTTTCTGTATTGACCAATTTCCTATCATCTCTGTTCTTCAGCTTCCCTGGTGCCTCTGCAGTTGGCAATGAAGAGTGGAAGATAAACAGTTTTCCAGCGCACTCCGCTGCCTGTAACAAAAATAGGGGAAAAAAAGCAAGAAACAAAAATGACTTTTATTCTCCTGCAGATATAAACTTCTGAGATAGAGACTTATACAGTTCTGTTATTCCAGTATAAACTCTCAGCGACTTTATAAACTAAATAGTCCATTTGTTTATAGTTTGAACTTTATTTGATACACTAAAATTTCACCTCTACCACCACAAGAATAGAAAAGATCTAGTATTCACAAATACTTAACATAGTAGTATCTGGGTCATCTATGCAGTTAAAACTTTCTCTCTCTGTGCATCTGTGTGTAGTCTGTGCATTAATAGGCACACTGGGAAAACCAAGACTGTCCAGATGCAAAGTTCAATACAGTTAAACTTGAGTGCCTTAGAATGCCCTGATAATGTTATCTAGTTTGGATAATGAAAAGTCTGCAAGAAAACAATCAAGCTCAGAGAGGACCCAAACACCCCCCATTTCAACCTGTGCTACAAATATTCTCCTTTATTGATTCAGTAGGGTTTACACAGGGTTTACTTGAGCCTGGAAAAACAGTATAGGTTTATCTAAAAACTGTTAGAGTGGATGTACAAGTTTAAACATCTTTATAATGAAATTAGCTGAAGTATATTGCTATAATAACGAAGTTTATTCAACTGCAGCAAAGCTACACTTTAAGCTGCCTGTACAGGCCAGGTCAGGGAAGAGAATTCACAAGATTTAGTGGGGCTTTATTTTTGTAAGTATAATAAATAGAATCTTGAAAGCTTTCCCAATTTTTCCTTTGTCCTCTTATATACTACTCAGTTTCTGTGCTTCCTACTCTCCCAGGGCTAAGATTTCTTGTACAGTCTCTTTTATCAGTTAACAGCTCTTGAGTTCTTTCACCAATGTTAACTCTGACTCTCTCTACAGATTGCCACACTTGGAATAAATAAAGAAGCAAAATAAATTCACAACATTTTTGTGAAGTAAATAAATTTTACTTCAGAGATACTTTCCCAAAGTACTTGGAATACATAAAGGTAAAGGTTTCCCTCACACATACGTGCTAGATCCCTCACACAGAGGTGCTAGGCAGCTCTAAGGGGCAGTGCTCATCTCTGTTACAAAGCCAAAGAGCCTGCACTATCCAAAGACTTCTGTGGTCATGTGGCCAGCATGACTAAACACTGAAGGTGCATGGAACACTGCTACCTTCCCACCAAAGTGGTCCCTATTTTTCTACTTGCATTTTACATGCTTTCGACTGCTAGTTTGGCAGAAGCTGGGACAAGTCACTCCGTTTACATAGTGCTAGGGATTTGAATCGCCAAACTGCCGACCTTTTTGATTGACAAGGTCAACGTCTTAGCCACTGAGTCTCCACTTCCCTTGGAATACATAGACATATGCTATCCATCACTGATTATTGGAGCTTACTTGGTTCTTTCATGTCATTCAGAAATCAGTGAAGAAGCCTAAAGAAATATGTATTTATTTAAATATAAATGTCCACTGAGGCTGAAATACTGATTATTTAAATATGGAAAATCCAAAAAATGTATGATGCATTATTACTTAAATCATCATTACATTCTACTGAATGTGAATGCAATCTTTCAAAGTACATTGTTGAATGGCTGTCCTTCATAAGTAAATTGCATCCTGAATAATTATTGGGAATCAAGTGAAGTTACCAGTAGCATTAAAAATACTAAGTTTTCATAATGGTTTCACCATATTTAAGATGAATTACCTCCTAAATCATTTACATTGAAATAGTGAACCAAGCATGTTGCCTAACATAAAGCATGAAAAAAGAGGTAATAAAAATGTTTCACATCAGAAAAACCAAAGAAATGAGCTATCATTAAAAATATATGATCACTTGGGAAAGAAAGCAGTTAAATTTGCATCAATCCTTTTCATATTTCTTAAGATTTAATTTTGCATTTGTCACAGAAGTATGATAGTTGTGTGTGTGTATATACATACAGACCATTAATTTATCCACCCACACAAGAGTTTCAGTAATTTCTTATGAGAGGAAGCCTATCTGATACTTAGTACCTTTATAAACAGTTTGAATTGTAATTTTTCATTCCACCACCACATCTTTTCAAACAGACATTATTATTATTCAAACATAAATTTCCTTTTCCTGGGAAGATGGTGAAACACAAAAATGCTGTGATCATTTGATTTATGTAGCAAAGCATGTGATACTGAATTTGTTCACAGTTGGCATTGTGAGCAAAAAATAAAGGAAAATAAATTGAGAGACTAGAAGTCTGCTGAGCCACTGATATCACTTTCATGGTAAATATATACACATACACACCATTCCAGATGAATCCGCTTTGAAGTTATGATGTATTCAGTGTATGGAATTTGGTTTTAATTTCCTTGTGAATAAGCATGTTTTGAAAATGGGTGAAGAGAGCTAAGCAGGAGACCTCCTGCATATAAATGGCATTAAAAAGAAAAGCAGTGAGATAATGTGGAATATAACCGAAGGGAATAATGCTAGATGGAATATTTTATAGATTCTGTGTGGGAATTTTAAGAACATAAGTAGTGCCCTGTTGGACTGGACCTCAATCCCATTAAGTCCAGCAGTCTTTTACAGTGGCCAATCAACTGCAACAAGGAAGCCCAGTAGTCTCTGAACAGATGGCCTTCAGAGGCGGTTAAAGTGTCATCAAGTCTAATACCAAGGACCCCCATGAGTTCTATGAATTGCTCCATCCTTTTTTGAAGCCAGGCAAGTTAGTAGATAGCATCATGTCTCACAGTAGTAAATTCCAAAAAGTTTAATTACACATTGGGTAAAAAAGGATATTTCCTTTTGTTTCTCCTGATTCTTTTAGGATTTCATTGGCTGATCTGATTCTAGTATTTTAAGAAGGAGAAAATAAGTTATCCTTGTAATTTTATCCACATCATGCATAATTTTTGCATACTCAATCACATTCCCTATTATCTGCTTCTTTCCTTGAGTAAAACGTTCCAAATTTTACAAGCTTTTCTCTGAGGGAAATTACTCCAGCCCTTTTCATCATCTTAGTTGCTGTCCCTCTGAATCTCCTCATGTCCATTATATCCTTTTTGAGGGGTGTCAACTAGAAGTATGCACAATATGTAAAAAGTATCTTGCTATATATTATGCATTGGAATGCTGAAAATGGTAATGTATATGTGCAAGTAAAAGAGTTATGGTTTTCTATAGTAGTTTGTGGCAACGCCTAACCAGCTTTGACTAATCTTGAAAAGCTAATCAGGGTCAAACCTGGTTGGTAGCTCAATGATAAACCACCAGAAAAATATCAGGATTGTAGGCTAGACTGAATAGTTGAAAGAAATCTGAATAATTATCTTGACAGGAAATCAATTTCTGTAGTCATCAAGAAATACCACAGGGATGCATCCATGAAGTCAACGCTGTTCAAGTGATCAACTCAAATGAGATTTTACCCTTTTTCAAATAAATTTTAAACATTTACTTATGTTTACTTTTTGGTCCCTATTAGGGAAAATACCATGTATAAGGCAGCACGCAGGTATAGTACAAAATCCTACTGATAGAAAACAGCAGTAGTTTTATGGTGATCAATATTTGTCAAGGAGAGCTTTTCATAGCTTAGCGAGGCTCTATGGTGAAAAGGAGTCTAACCTTGAGTGCTTCCATGCCTGCTTGAATCACAGGAGCAAAGACTGTCTCACTCTCATTTGTATCTCCAAACATCTCAGGAATCTGGTCCAGCAAACTAGAGAAAGGAAGAAAAAAATGGTTGTTCAAAAGACTGGACTAGACAGAAGAAACAATCCTTCTGCAGCTCTGGTGCTCAAGTCCCATAATAAAAAAGTAGCTTGCCTACTATGGGACTTATTTTCAATTAAAATGTTTATGAAAGCTGGGAAATTATAAACATCCATTTTTCCCCCATTATCAGTCTTTTCAACACTAGTGCATGGTGGGTTTTTTTACAAATATAATTAGATATTAATATGATAAAAACGTATAAAATATTTGCTTACTTGTTTATAACAGATTGTGATTCTTGGAAGTTGACAAGGAAGCCATCCAACAAAGGTACAAACACTTCACTGACGTCAGTGACTACCATCATTTGAGGTTGTGCAAGAGAACTTTTTACATTGAAGAAGTGAAGGATTTTATTGTAAGTGACAAATCCAACCCGAATTGTTGAAACGTCTTGTTCCTCTCTTGAAGAGAAATAGTTTTAGAAAATATAGTTACAGGAAATTTTTTAGCCCTTTATCTTCATCTTACCCAAACATTTGAATTTTATCTGAACATATTAGATAAAAGACTTCATCCACACATATGTATAGGACAGATACATATGTGTATAGGACATTTCTGGACAGTTAGATGAGGTAGAATCTGGGTCTGAGTTAGAAAGAATAAATCAACTATGGAGAACACTGACTGACTTTTAAAGCAAGCATTGGATTAGACACCCAATGGGTTGTTGTTTTTTTAAAGGTAACTATATAAATCATGTATACTTCAGAAGTATTTTTAATTATTTTGTTTTAATTAAAGCTACCTTTAAAAAACCAAGTTAGATTGGATAAGTAGCCTGGTGGACACCAAAGAGATAAACACTGGTACTGCGCTGAGCATGCTGGTGCCTCACTCCCTTGATTCTTCATTATGGGAATGAAAAGAGCACTATCCTTTTACACTATGAATTCAGCTATGCACAGATTTGGGCATTGAGATGAATCTCAACGTAACCATGAGTTATATATGAGGATACCTGATGAACCAATAAAGAAACTTTGTATAGATGCTTTGTAGAGTTATGTGTCTGCCTTTATACATTCAGTCAGTAATTAAAGGGCAGAACAGGTACCTCTATGAACTATTCTGGATCGCTGTTATATGCCTTCTAAACACTCCTACTGCTCCTACTGACAAAATAACACTAGAATCTCCTTAATTCAGACTCAAACCTCAGATGGCTTTATTGGGTGGGGGGATGCCACTTTCTTGCTCATAATATAGAGGCTATTTGCTTTTAGACCTGCACTTTCCTGATGGCTTCCCACCCAAGCTCTATTCAGGTGCAGACCTGCTTTGCTTTTGGGGTTTGGCAGAGATAAGCTTGATCCTCTTAAGTTGGCTTAAGAAAGAGAGAGAAGGAAAATCCAAACAAATTATAAACATGTGGCAGTTTTGGTCGTCTTTATTACATTAAATATTTTCTTGAAACAGAGGGCAGGGAATTGAAGATGACAACATGATGTGCATCATTATGCATCATTACAGAAATGAAAGCAGAAGACAATTTATTTATTGTTCAATTCATCTTTACCCCTCAGTTGTTTCTAAATTAAGAATATTTGCTGAATATTTATTATACTTTTTTCTTACTTTGGAAGTCTGTTCAGTACAGTTTTTAGTTCTTCACAAATGAGCTTAACAAGACCACTTTTTATGTTATTGTATGACACATCAATCATAAAAATATAGGCTGGTGGCTGAGGAGGCTTGTTGTTCTATGAAAAAGAAGGGGAAAAACCAATAGTAGTATGACAAATTAGATTATTTTTCCAAGGTTCTCAAACCAACCATGAAATAGTACAAATACTGTACTACTACTACTACTACTATTGTACTCCTATTATTACTATTACATACACTACTTATAGCCAATTTAAGACTCAATCTATTCTGATATTAAGATTCATTTCAGTGAAAGTATTGCAACATTATAAAACCTAAGCACAATATATTGGACTAATTTTCTACTAATAATCTATCTTTTATTTATTATTCTGTTTTCACACTCTTCTTTGTCATGAAATTTATAATTATGCAGCTAGTGCATGAAAATATGATCTAACCACATAACATGATGTAGTCATTTCAAACTGTACTGTGACATCATTAAAAGTCAGGCATATCCTTTGACTGCCAAGTGACTAATGCAGAAGAAAAAGGAGTGGGAAATTTTCATCAAGATGATGATGCAAAGTGAAAAGATATAAACAGTACGATGTGTAACATGGGGATGCAGAATATATGCTTAGGGATATAATAAAGGGATATAATGTTCACTGTATCCCATTTGCACTTCCCTAATACCACCTTGTTTAAGCTACAAGGCACAAGGGACTGAAGGGTGAAAAATACATTTATAATAATATCCTGTTCCTCCTCCTACATGTGGAATGTTCTCATATATTTATTCCCTTTCATGTTTTATATATGCATGTACATATGTTCCCTACATTCTGGAGTTGTAAAATATTCTGATGTTCCACAATTTTACTTCACTCTGACAGTAGAATGATCAGGTATTTTATGAACTTAAGGTAGTAATAATATTAATCAATAGTTTAAGCAGGCAAAAATGTGTTTGTCAGATCTTTTCTGAAGAAAATACTCAGCATTAAGACAATTTATGAGAATACGCTTAAGGATATCAGTTATCCACTGCAAGCACTCATAAGTCATCTTTGCTCCAGAAACATAAAAATGATAAAACGTTTCCTCTGCTCCAATCTAACACAGACTATCCCTTGAAGCCAAATATAAAGTTAGAAAATACTCCCTTGTTTCCTCTTTCAAATAATGAGCCTGAACTCTTAGCAGGAGTAGAATGCTTTATGAAAAGTACTTCCTGTGCCATAAGTAACTCATAAAGCTCCTCTTTACATTCATAGGTTAATTGCTGAAAACCAACAACAAGTCAATTAGGAATGCAACTCCAAGAAATTGCAACAAAAGTCATTATGTTAACAATAACAACCGTTACTTCTCCTTTCAGTTGTAGAGAAAATGATGTCGCTCAGAGAAATAAGAGAACTACAAAAATTTATAAAGTCTGAGTTTTTAAAAGCTTTTCTAATCAATCCCCAAATACTACCACAAAACACCTATCTGTATATTAAATTCTACCTAGATATTTATCATCATGGCTAATATTTCTACATCTTTATCATCAATAAACAGAATAGAAAGTTCTCTTTTCCTGAGATATTGAGGTGGAGGATTCAAACATCTTCGGCAAATTATAAATGCTCTACACTAGTGGGAAAGTTTCAGCATGAAATACCAGTTATAAAAGAAGCATGGACAGTTGGTCATTTAGCTTAATTATGAACATTTTACAAACTAGACAGAAAAAAACAATCAAATCAAATCAACCTTTATTGTGAGAGTCCCTAACCCAGTGACTCCTACTAACAAACACATTATCTTATTGCTAATCCTACACTTTATCCACAAGATTATCCAGAAATTCATGCAAGGTCAAGAACAAGACACAGTATGTAAAATTATAGCCTAAGAGAATTTTGAGGTCATCTGATCCACTCATTGCTCAGTGGAGGATTCATTACAGTACCTCTAAGAGAAAACTACCCAGACTTTATTTGAAGACTTCTAGCAAATGATAACATTCCATTTCATGTGACAACCTGTTCCACAGACTGACACTTCTATATTTTGGAATTTCCTGTTGATGTATGGTACTTCATTGTACCTTTAACCCATTGATTCAGATCCCAATCTTGGTCCAGTTTCAGCTATCTGGTGCAATAGAGAACATGCTTATTCTCTCTTTCATGTGATGGGGATTTGAAAATTGCTATTGTATCTCTCCTCAGTTGTCTTTTATAGGTTAAACATATCCAGATCCTTTAGCTGTTCCTAATAGGCTGGACTGGTTTTAGGCTAAGGCTAAGGCTGGGTAGGCACTGGCTCAGGATTATAAAATTTAGGGGGTGGGCAATGCCACTCCTTCTTCCAAATCACTCTAAAAATCCAAATCTCCACATCAGTGGGAAGTGACACCATCAAACAATATAGCTATTGCCCTATACTTTTGAACTGACATTGTTTAATGGCTTTTCCCCCCATGACTCTTCACTATCTTAGTAGCCCTACTCTATACCAAGGATGTCAAACTCACGTTGTCACGGCAGCATCACGTGACATATTGGGACTTTCCCCTCCTTCGCTAAACCAGGCATGGGCATGGGCATCGCGTGATGCATCCAGGCCACCATGGGCCGGGAGTTTTGACAACCCTGTTCTATACTTTCACCAACTAGTCACAGTCCTATTTGAACTGAGGTGCCCAGAACTGAAAACTGAGCAGAGCGAAACAATCATTTACATTGTTCTTAACTGTATGGTCCTGTTTAAGGAACCCAACACAGGATTTAGCTCTTAGCAGCCATATCACACAGGTGGTTCATACTAACTTTTTGACTCATGTGGTCAAAAAGGAGAACCAGACAGATGTGCTTTGAAACGTTAGAGATTCCAAGTGAAATCAGTGGGGGAACTCAGCTTACCAGGTTATCAGGTTGCAATTTTATGAAACTTAGTATATTCTGTGAAGTGAGACAATTTATAATAGCGTTCTGTGCAAATACCAAAAAAAAAAAAAACCAAAAGAACCAATTTGGCAATCATATTAAGCATGTAACCTGAGCAGATGAATTATACAATTCAATTGGATTATATTTCATATTGCTCTAGGTGTACATTTTAATTTTAAATAGATAGGGCTGCATTCTTTCTACAGATACAACATGTAAATCTCTGATTTAGCACATATTGCAATTTTTTCCATGCTGATCAGACTTACCTTGCAATAATCTAAAGTAGCAACATACTCATATGATCCAAGTGATAGCTCTGGTCTTTCATAATGGTCTATTCTTCTACCAATGTGATCCAGATGTTGAAAATAAAATGGAGGAACTAAAAAAGAGAAGGGATTACTTTCTCCTTTTGTTCAACAGAAATAACCACATAAAATCTCAGGGTATTATTCTGAAAGTGATAATACCTGATATGCAATAGATTTTACATGAAAGGAACAGTGATGCAAGGAACTCTTTGTATTGATTTTGCTTTACAATTTTTGGTAACGATGAAACCACTTGTAATATAAGTTCACATTTACAACCAAATATATCGACCTTAAAGAGATTTCTTTTACTTGTGTCATCCCTATTCTTTCTGTCAATCTAATCACACATCTTTCAGTTTTAGGATTTAAGAGAGTTTCAGTCTGTTGATATGCTGCTTGTCCAGCGAGGTGTCTTACTGGTTACTCTAGTATTCGCATGTTACACAACTGCAATATCCTTTGCACAGCTTTCAACATGGTAAGGGCATTTCCTTTAGAGCAGGGCTGTCAAACTCTCAGCCCATGGGCCGGATGCATCACATGCTGGCCACGCCCATGCTGGGTTTAGCAAAGGGGGAAAAATCCAGATACATCACATGATGACGTGAGTTTGACACCTCTGCTTTAGAGTATGCTAAAATGCAAAGGGAGGGAAGAAGAAAAGAACTGGGGTGGGCTTGGATTGCCTATAAAAGTATTCGGAAAAGGCTGATCCTGCACCTCAAAAGAACCCAAGAGATTTTTGTTCTCTGTGGGAAAAGCAAAGAGGGGCTGCCTCTACATTTTTTCTTATCTGATGCAATTAGATTTAAGGATTTGAAAAGAAAAAGGGCTTTCCTTAGATCTGTCCTTGAGGAAAAGCAGCTTTCTGGCAGTAGACAGCAATTTAAAAAAAAATCAGCACACCAGACAAATGCAAAAAATATACTAGAACAATATATCTTACACTGAACTATTTCATGTGTGTAAATAACAAAGATAAATAATGGCTGTGAAATGCAGCAGCTCTCAGATCTCAAACAACTATTCATTGTAGAAACATCTGACCTCTTCCAACATTCATACAATACTCATTAGTAGCCTTTCTGTTATGAACCCAGCAAATATTTTGCACGTGCAAAGTTTCAGTTTTAAAACCTTACTTGAGAGTATAAATGTATCACCTTAGCTGCTGCATAGGAGGCTACTGTGAACCTGGAACTAATATCACTATTATTTTACTATGGCCATCATTTTCTCCACAAGACTGGACATTGCCCTCATGCTTATGATGAAAATCAGAGTGCAAAAAAAAATCACACAAAAGTAATATTGCAGGCATGCAAACAACTCTGTTTATAAATGGCAATATCAGTCTAAATGTTTGATAGCTCACTGTTATATACATTTGTGAGAACTTTCTGCTGAATAAACAGTCCCAGCAGCCAACTGCCTTCTCTTTCTTTCCACAGATTAAGCTTTGAGGCAAATAAGAGTTGGCATAAGTTCATGTTTAAGGTTCATGTTTCACAGTTGAAAAGATTACTGTATTAGGGAAAGCTCTGTGGCACTTTGATCCAGCTGAGGAAATCCAACTAGATGCAAGCATCTTGAAAAAGGCATTCTGGCAAAGCCTTGGGACTCACCCAGAAGTCCAGGAACTTGTATTTATGAGTCACATGCAGTTGTACTTGGACAAATATGGCATGGCATCTACTGTTCAAAGCAACTTTAAGCCTAGTAAAATTAATGGATGTTTTAACCATGGTAGTCCTCTGATATAAAGTGAGGCAAAGTCCTTAATATTTATTCTTTGCTAAGCGGTTCAAAAATGTATTTAAATCTATATAGAAAACAGTTTGATTTAATTATTATATCTTTCCTTCCTTCCTTGCCTATTTTACACAGAGTATAAAATTCACAGCTATTATTTACAAAAGTGGTCTTATAGAAAAATTCAAGTACTTTTCTAAAGAAAGATTAACTGTTCTTGCTGTTAATCTTTGCTGAGCATACCCAGTACATGTATCTACATATATATCTTAGGGAAAGTCTTTCTACAAAGGTTTCTAGCTTAGCTTTGGTTGTCGTTTTAACCTTATAGAAAACAGATAAGCTGTTTTGTCTTTTGTCTTTTCAATATGAAATATTTCCAGATAATTCCTAGAGCAAAGATTGAACAACTTCATTGTACATTTTCAATTGCCAGGATAATACAAGGCTTTGAGAAGTCTACTTTCAATGAGGCAATGCATGAAGGAGCATGCTGGAATCTTTTCAATTGACAAATTCAAAATTCCAGTTCATATGAAATAAAATGATTAAGCAAAATACCAATTTGTCCTGGCAGGATGCAGACTCTTACTTCAATATTGCAATTTTATACCTACATGTCTTGTGATAATACACAAGAATACACATTTGAAAAATGACTGTAATGTGTATTTTCATATTGGAACAGAAATAAAAAAGATGCTGAATAGACAGAATAGGGCAGAGACTGAAGAAAGTTCAGCAGAGTTTTCCAATGGCCCTTGAGTAGAAGATTAGCATGAACATCTAATCTTCATTTCCTTTGGTCTTTTTAAATTGATCATTCCTTCATTCTCTGAAACCACAGGGTTGGAAAGGGCCTATTATGTCATCATGTCCAGCCCTGTAGTCAGTTCAAGAATCCAAAATAAGAATCCCTGAAATATATTGTCTAGCTTATATTTGAATATATATATATAGTATTTGAATAAATGCAAATCAATTCTTTAGTCAGGGGTGCTCCATTTAATAACTATTGCAAAACTCAGAAATAGTCATAATTTGCAAGCAATAGCTTTATTCAAAAGACAAGAGCTGCATCAAAACACATTTTCTTTGCTCTCACACAACTTCCTTTGCTCTTCAGCACTGTCTCTGGAAACAACTGAGATGCACACATTCTTTTTTACACTAGATGAGATTTCCACATAAGTGACACATTTTTTAAGAAACAGTATTTCTAGTTGGAATAATGTGAAAGATTATGTGTTTTTAAAAAAATTAATTTAACTATTTTAAAATTTATTTGGAGAATGAGTTTTCTATCATTTCAAAAACAACAACCAGAAAACCAACGCAACTTACCATCATTCACACAGTTACAAAATCCACACTGATATTTTCTTCCTCCCTCAATGAACTGCATGAAAGGACACATGTAAGCTTTACATCGATTGCATCGAATTGGTCCATTTTCCCCAAGGTTTACCAAATAAAGTGGTGTCTGCAGAGATTTTGAAAAAAATGGTGATGTAACTTGAATAGGTCAGTGCCCTGACTATAGATAGTTACACCTGAAGGGTCACTGGTTTCATATGGTTATGAGGGAACATTTAAATTAACAGTTTTCTAAATGAATTTGAATCCTGTGGGCTTTCTTCCACGTAGTATTTTTTAATGTTTTGTAATTTACTGTACTGTTCTTGTTGATTGAATCAACATGAACTATCACTGCATGCATCAATACTTCACAATGTAAAAGTATCTCTAAAAAAATTACATTATCCTTAACTAGCACAAAGTAGTTCACTAATCATATATCACTCAAGCTTTTCTTATGGGAGAGTTCAGTACAAATCTTTCCCACTAAAATGAATGGGATTTGAAAGTACTTAATTTGGGGCTAAATCTCTCCATTCTAAACAAAAATTAGAGCACCTAATTGTATATAATTGCATAGTATAACATAGTGACAATATTTATTCGGAAATAATTATCATACCGGTAATAATGACAAGGTTTCTACTAAGAATGTGCAATGTACTTATGAATATATAAATACAATAGCCATAGCACTTAGACTTATATAACACTTCATAGTGCTTTACAGCACTTTCTGAGAAGTTTACAAATGTCAGCATATTGTCCCCACAAATATGGGTCCTCATTTTACCAACCTCAGAAGGATGGAAAGTTGAATCAACCTTGAATCAGTCAGGATTGAGCTCCTGACAGTGGACAGAGTTAGCCTGCAACACTGCATTATAACCACTGTCACTGTCACAATGGCTCTGAAATTTTTTGTCAATATGAACTTCAGCACATTAAATACACGAAAAAACAGTAAAAATCTTATTTCAATAGATTAATTTTAGTCAGCCAATTTGTGGATCATTAAAATTCTTTTTCCCCTTTCATTTACATTGTTAATCACTAGACATCCAGTGCATTTCTATATGACAGGATGTGTCTCTCTCACATACTAGTGTAAAGATAAGGACACCAATTGAGGTTACCACAATAGATAGCAACTATAAGTTATTATCTCAAAGCAAGAGATATAAAGTTAATTTTTAAATTTTTAAATGTTGAACATTTTCCACTTCAAAATCTATAGGATTTAACAAAAGAGATAAACATACATAATTTCATCTACTGAAACTCACAGGGTAAGGAATAAAGGCTTCTAAACTCAGCAAGAATTATTTTGAATAAAAATACATGAAACTGGACTGTTTGAGCTGGATTGTGTCCAATATGCTAGTAGTTTGGTTACAGCATTTAAATGGTTTAGTCATTAACACAATTATTTATTTGCTTTGATTTATAAACATTATATTATTTAATCTACCACGTCTTTCAGTGAAATTGTTTTGTATTGAAACATGGCTATGTTAAGAAAAATAATTTGTGAGCAATTTATCGTCCATGAATTATTTCTTCAAATAAGCAAGTTCAAAAGAAATGCTCAAAAAAGTCATTGGTTGAGGTTAACAGGCTGCAGATATATTAATCTGCTTGCTTGTATCTAATATGTCACTAGAGACACACTGAATGAAATCAAAACAAAATAGATTTTTCTAATGATTTCTTATTAGAAGTAGAAAGGTTATCTTTATACTTATTCTGATGTCCATAAAAAACTCAAGTTAGCAACATATCATTTTGACTTCACACTGAATGTTTTTAAGAATTGTCTTGCTTTTTTAATTGTCAGTTAAATACAAATTAAATACAGTTGTTGCAAACAAATATTACAACTGAAATATAATTAAAACTAATACTTTGGAGGGGGAAAAACCTCTCACACTACTACAGAAGTATCAAACTGGATTTCTTTGAGGGCCAGCTCAACATTGTAGTTCTCAGTGGGCCAGCAGCAGGAGGGTGGGGGTTGGCAGGGGGAACCCTGCCAGGCAAAACGGGGCTCAAGGGTCTGCACGTAGCCCCTCTGCACCTCATTTTCACCCTCCATGGCCTCCTGCAGCATTCTGGTGGCCAAAAATGAGCCACGTGGCCCATTTTGGGCCCATTTTTCAGCTGTTTTCAGACCATTTTCAGACCATTTTGGGCCCATTTTCAGCCTGTTTTTGGCCAGCAGAGTGCTGCAGGAGACCATGGAGGGTGAAAATGAGATGCGGCCTCCATACGTGGCCCATTTTAGCCACCAGAGGCACCATGGGTTGTTCCCTTGATATTTCTAGGCTGGCCCCATGGGCCAGATTTAAGCACCCCATGGGCCTTAAGTTTGATACCCCCGCTTCAACTATTTTATTTGGTTTATATGTATGAATTGATTAAAATGCCAAAATCTGCAGAAATCATCTATTTATCCAAAAAAACAATAAATTTCAAAGGAAATGCATGTTGTTGCACACTGCTTTCTCTGGTATTCTCCTATTTGTATCAAATCCACATTCTTCAAGAAAAAAACTACTATAGTTAGAGAAAATTCTTATTGCCTGAAATGTCATTCCTTTCTCATTTTTTTCCCAATGCCTCTATAATTTTAAATTAGCACTGTTTACTATAATTTTTCCAACAATTTCACTTATTTATATTTATGGCCATTCATTTTCTAAACACGCTTATTAATTCATTTCAAAGTGAAAACAACAGAAATCTTGGTTTTTTAATACCCAATTTAACATTAAATTATACGCAGTAATTTTATTATTTTTAAATGCAATATTTTATTCCATTCATCTAAAATAAAACTAAGAAGTTCATTCAAGTATGATTTCATCTATAATTGCCTACAAGAAAAGACAATGAGTCAGCTGAGCAAAACCTTCTTTGTGCTGTGTGCTATCTGTAGAGGTCACTGTGCCCATAGAGATACAATACTCATAATAAGCAACAGATTTGTCCTGACTCCAGTACCAGATCAATTTCTGTAAATGCTAAAATCCCATGAGATTGAGAAAGACCAAACAAATGTTATTCATTTGCCTCCCAATAAAATAATGTGCTAAGGTTAATAACTGAAAAACGTGTTCAATATGAACATTAATTAATTCAATTTTTTTCCTAATGAAGACCAAAACTACTATCAAAGCAACTGGCAATGAAATGCTATGATATATAATGTTGCTATGCCAGATTTTCCAATGGCCATGTTATGATTTCACTAGACTGTTGTTTGTGAGAAAGTGTGGGTGATGTTAGTGTTTTACAAAGTTATTTAATGTATCATTTAAAACACTGACACATTTAATCAGAATAATCTAGTGGAAGCATTTTGTAAACTCTTGGGCAAAAAAGCAGCATTTGACTCTTGGCAGAGTAAGAACTAAGCTGATTTTAGATGCATTATTTATCAAATATTCTTCTGATAGAGTTATGTTAACAGATTATTGGAATTTAAGATCTATTCTCTACTGTGGTTTTGCAGCAATTGAATAAACAGAATATATATTCTATTAATGTGATATTTATTAAGAAAATCAAATGAGATTTGTGAAAATTGTATCCGGAATCAGGTACTGTATGTAGCACAATATAATACATGTGTGTGTTATATACAATATATAGATATGTATGGTATATATTTATGTGTGCATCTGTATCTGTGTATGCATTAAGACCAATGATAATGTTATATACTGTTAAATAATTTCTTCCTATGAATAGTATATGTTCGTTCTCTGCATTTGTATCATTCAACAAGTAACAAAGTGCAAACCAGGGCAGTCAACACATTTGTAGTTGTCAAGGATATTTACTGAAATATCATAAAATATTTACTGACATATCATATTTATTGACATATCATAAAATCAGAAAGGTATAAAAAAAACCAGGTTCTCCTAAAGCCACACAACAAAGCCAAATCAATGAAGACATTAGCTATTAACTAAAATGAAACTGTTATACATTCCATTATCTGTTAACCAGGAGTAGAATTCAAATTTTTTAACAACTGGTTCTGTGGGCGTGGCTTAGTTGGTGGGCATGGCTTGGTGGTCATGTGATTGGGTGGACATGTCTTGGTGGTCATGTTATTGGCTGGGCGTAGCCAACTCAATATCACTCACATCATGGCACATATCTCCTAGCCTGGCCTCTCATGACTGTGGAGATGCCGCAACAGTCGTAAGTGTGAAAAATGGTCATAAGTCACTTTTTTCAGTGCTATTGTAACTTTGAATGGTCATTCCACACAAGCAAAGTACCAGCAAAGGAAGAAAAAAACAACTCCAGAGAAGTTCCTGAGACAGGAAGTCTAGTCCTGTCAAGAATGTAATTAGGGTTAACGGAGAGGCAGTTTCTGTAAGCAACACCAGAATGTTTCCTTCCTGCCTTCCTTACAGGATTAGGCCAGTAATTTCTTCTAACAACTGGTTCTCCGAACTGCTTAGAATGTTAACAACCGGTTCTAGCAAATAGGTGTGAACTGGTAGAATCCCACCCCTGCAGTTTTATTGCTAAAAAAAATGACAGAAGAACAAAATATTGAATGTGAATATATTTATAGTCACTTTCAGCAGTCGTCCATTTGTAGTATGGACTGTAAACATGTAATCCACCCAAAGTCATCAAGGGGATGCACAGCATAAAAATTAGATGGATGGAGGGATAGAAGGATAGATAGATAGATAGATAGATAGATAGATAGATAGATAGATAGATAGATCGATCTATATTGGTAGATAGGTAGGTAGGTAAGTAGGTAGGTAGACAGAAAGACAGGCAGGCAGGCAAGTAGGTAGGTAGGCAGGAAGGCAGGAAGGCAGGCAGTCAGGCAGGCAAACCTTTTGGATGGATGGATGGATGGATGGATGGATGGACATACAGAGAGACAGACAGAATGTAACAGCGGAGGCACTTTGGGAAAGTAGAGCCACTCTGGCTTTGCTCTACTTTCCCAAAGTGCTGCCGGCTCTGCAGCACCTCGAACGCCCCCTATGATTCTTGATGAATGTATTTTTTTCTTTTTCTTTTTATGAACACTGATAACATTTGCACTAAAACAAATTCCTTGTGTGCCCAATCACACTTGGCCAATAAAGAATTCTTAGATAGATGATAGATAGATAGATAGATAGATAGATAGATAGATAGATAGATAATAAAGATGCCATTATTTTTAAAGATTTTTACAGTAAAATATTCAAATTCAGATTCTGAATTCAGCAAGTAATTACTTAAGTAATTAAGTAGTTACTTAAGTAGTTACTTAAGTAATTAATGGATGTTTTATCTTGTAACAAAGCAAGGAGTGTGCTTGGTTCTAGTCAATAGCAATATTACATCACAAGATTAGTGTTTATTGGTAGATCGCTAATGCGCAGTTTATTGCATGACCAAGAATTATATTGGCATTGGCAATTTCATTTAGCAAAATTTGTGGCATAAAACAGATAAAACTAAAGCATAACCACAACTAACCTTAATCTAAATTTAAAAATAAAAGCCTAGCGCTGCCCCTGCATGGGTTATCTGGCCTCGGAAATTCTGAAAGACTACATTGCCCACTATAATCTTTTCTAGATCTCCTCTATCAAATCATGACTTGTGGCCAAAGAATTCTACAAATTGCCTGCAGCACATTTATGCAAGTTCAGGTGTCACCGTGTAGGGGCAGCACAGACATTTAATAAATAAATAATAAAGTTCATTTTCAACAATTATCCTGACATCTTATAGGGTTCATTAATTTCAAGAGTTCTAGTTCCAGTTTCCTTCAGCCAAAGTATGACATATTCAGAGTCCCACCCATTCTAATAACTGTAGTAACTAAGCAGGGTGTGCTCAAATTACAATACCAATGACTTTCCTTACTTTGACATGTTGATTGTTATATGGCAGTTGGGTGGTGCTGTTTATCAAGGGAAGGTCAGTAATCAGGATTAACCAATGATAAAAACACAAATATCAAATCAGAACACATCATGGTAATTAAAAGTCTCTATTAAACAATGGATTTCCAAAATGTCAGGGAGCAGAACCAATCAGAACAAAGGAACTGGAAAGAAAAAATTAACAACCTAATATGCAAAACATATGGTAAATTGCCATAATATCAGAACAGTAGTTTTAACTTTATTGCTAGAAGGTCATGAAAATAATTGACTGCAAAGTGCTTTTTTCATGCTAATCTTCTGCCTTTCATAGCTTTCACTTAGCACTGAACTGACATTTGGATTACTGACATTTAGAAGACCATACATAGAGATAGTATCTGATGTATCTGGGCAAGGCTTCTTTTATAAACTGCTCTTGTGAGCTCTGGAAAATAAATATTTAGTTTTTGCTGAATGCACCCTATTGGCTAATTTACAAGAATGAAAGAGGAGAAAAGGGAAACTTTTATGGGCTACATTGATCCATTCTAGAAATCAATCTAGCACCACGTTTAGACTACAAGGCTTTAAAATTCTACAATCATATTCTCCTTTGTTTCTTGTTAGTAAAAAGAGAACAGTAATATGATTTATGGGAAATGATTAAGATTTATAAAAGTCAAGCTGACAAGTTAACCAAGAAGTAATAGAAAATCTGTGATTTACTGCCAAGCTCCAATGGGAACCTGACAGCGACATGTTGTGAATTTGCATTTTCTGCCCAGCAAAAGAAAGAAGATGCAATGTATTTTGCCCTCACTGGAAATGTAAATACAATTATTTTTCCAAATAACAATTCCAATTTAGTGATATAATAGAGTAATAGAGTTGGAAGGAACCTTGGAGGTCTTCTAACCCAACAGCCTGCTCAAGCAGAAGACTCTGTATCATTTCAGACAAATGGTTAGTTCAGGCACAGTATAAATTTCCATGGCAGGGGGACACTTAATAGAGCATCAAGATAACCTAGGGCTGTGATGGCAAACCTATGGCATGCATGACAGAAGTGGCATGCCGAGCCACTTCTGCCAGCATGTGAGAGGTCGCCTGGAAGAGCCCCGCTGCGTATGCGTGCATGCTACCTGCCTAACAGCTGATTCAGAGGTGGTATTCAGCAGGTTCTTCCCAGTTCTGGAAAACTGGTAGTGGAAATTTTGAGTAGTTCAGAGAACCGGCAAATACCACCTCTGACTGGAGATTTTACGGTATCCTTCCCCTGCCACGCCCACCAAGCCACACCCACAGAACTGGTAGTAAAAAAAATTGAATCCCACCACTGAGCTGATTGTTGGGTATCTGGAGTGCATGCGCGGGGGTGTGGGGCGTGGGAGACCCACACGCATATGCAAAGATGCGGGGGGGAGTGCGCATGTGTAGGGGGCATGAGGGGGGCTGTGTGCATTGCCTTCTGGGTGCTGGCATGTGAGCGTGGGCACAATTTTCAGCACAGGAGCCCAAAAGTTTAGCTACCACTGTCCTAGGCACTGCATAAGACTTGTGAAATGCCCAATCCTGCCATAACAGGAGGAGGAATCAATTCACTTTAAAAACTGTTTGTTTTTAAAAAGGTATCACTTCCATAAAATCAATTTAAGTTTTATAGAAATTCATTTAAATAGCTTTTTGATCCAAACTACTGAAGTAACGAGAGTTAAATTAAAATGCTAATCTATATACTGTATATAAAATAATTGGGACAGTTTTCCTTTATTAAAACAACATTGTCATGATTTCTCTAAAATCAAAACATTAAATTTTATTCAATGAACTCTACCTAAGAAATTGCACCAAGTCCCTTAAGGTTGTAAGTCAAAGTTTGCACTGTTCCATGTTCTTATATTCATAATGATTGTGTTTACTGAATTTTGGCAACTAGAGAACAGAATGCCCCTCCATTTCCAAGGGAGAAACCAAGTTCTCTCCTGTTGACAGTTGCAATGAGGCAATCAATAGAATTCCTTGCCAAGTCACTTGGAAGTTCCCCATAGCAAACTATCTGGATCCATGAGATGCCTGGTACAGACTATCCCAATTAAGTGTCTATTGCAGTGGTGGGATTCAAACATTTTTTACTACCGGTTCTGTGGGTGTGGCTTGGTGGGAGTGGCAGGGGAAAGATACTTCAAAATCTCTATTCCCACCCCATTCCAGGGGGAAGGTTACCACCGGTTCTCTGAACTACTCAAAATTTCTGCTACCAGGTCTCCAGAACCGGTCAGAACCTGCTGAATACCAACTCTGTTCTACTGGACAGTTAGTGTCCTTTAAAAGTGTTTCCAGAGTTGCAAGATGGCTAATCTCATTGTTTCGGTGCTTAAAATTGAGGAAAACTACAGTCTTGCACCTCCTCATGGATAGCACCATCTGAGCACCATGATTTCCCATTCTCTCCCTTTCCAGAGTGGTTCCCAGGAACCAGTCTGCCCACCAGTTCCACAGTCTTGACTGAGGCCATTGGCTCCACTTTTGCAGAACCAATTTCGGTTTGCCATATCTCCATCAGAAGTCTGCACTGTTAATCAAAAAACTAAGGCTAAGGTCACCAGCAACTTGACAATAAGGATACAGGGTTGGATCCACCACATGGAAGTAGGAATTGATGGTATAATATTGAGCCTCCTTTCCCTAGAACAGTCTGCCTGGTATCCCACAATACATCAACTCTGACCCACAATAACAATGATCTGTCTACTTTTCCCAGTTAGATGGAAACTATCTCAAAATGATTCTCAATTACTATTATAATTCTCATTAATATTAATTCTTCTTGCTAACCAAATCTTGCCAACCCTGCAAAACTCCCATTGTCTAACATATTTAGAACAAAACATAACCCATTTAAAACCAGGTATTTCTATTCCATGTATTTAACTTTTCATTTTTTTCAGTGGGAAATGTGCCAGTTTCCTGCCAGTTTCCACTGAGAAAAGTTAAAAATTAAAAACAGTTACATACCTGCAACCGTATTCTTACTATAGCCATATTTTTAAAGAGTTTTTTTTTTAAATAAAGCATCTGCTTAAATTTTCTACACTCAGCAATAGTAATTTTTAGGAACTAATTTCTTCTAGACACTGCAAAGATGAAAAAGTCAGGGAGACTTCTAAAAATATAAAAAGAGATCATCTATCCAAGATAATAATAACAAGCTGCATTAAATGTTAAACAAAGATCATCTAGTTTATCCAACCCTGGCCATTATTAATACATTCCAAAAACCAACGTGCAAAATGCTTGGACGACCATGTTAGCTTTTGGCTTTTGTTTCCATGATCTGTTGCTAAAGCAAAAGTTTGCTAAAAATACATTATGTCAAACAATTATATTGCATTAACGAGAGGAAAGAGGAAAGGAGGGAAAAGTAAAGGAGGGGAAAGGGGAAAGAAAACAAGGGCAAAAGAGGGGAATGGGAAGGAGGAAAGGGGGAAAGGATTTATGAATATTCCTCACGGATCACAGAAAAGAAAAACAACTTGAATTGTCAAAATGGAGATGAAATCAACAGGGATAAAATAATGATATATAAAATTATAAACTTCCATTTCTCCCTAGAAGTCTATACATTATTTCTATCCTATTCAAGGAAGAGCCTCTGCATATCTGGGTGCATGAATTTATAATGGTATTTGATGACTGTTAGATCATCACCATGTATCTCTTAATATGTATTCTATTGTCTTACGTTTGCTTTGTATTTCCAATAAAACTGATCATTTGCATTTTGTTCTGAACATATTGCAACTGAGAATAAGTGCAACTGCTAAGTACTAAAGGTTTTGATTACTATTCCATGGCTCTGTTAGTATAATGTTTAAGCTAATCAGCCATTATTCTGGCAACAGTTCCTTCTTAGTGGGTTCTAGAAACAAACAATTATGATAACTGCTTTGAAACCTGCTGTTTTAGGGAATACAATGCTCACTTATTTCTGGCAGGGTATGCATGTATCCTAAAGCCATTGTCCCAGGTGAGGTTTGTTGCATCAGTAGTCAAACAGGCAGCAGTGGGTAAGGCTTTGACAATGCAGTCAACCAACAGGGAAAAGGTTTGTTCATTGGCTACCAGGACTCTACAGTAAAGTCTGTAATGGACAGCTTCAATTTTTCAGTTTTCCCTGTTCTTTATAAACTTCCCTGTGGTTTCTAGTTAAACAACATTTGGTTTATTTACAGTGACACATATAAATTGCATCCAATCCTTAGTCTGCTTTTCGCAGTAGAAGGTTGTATTTCTCAGCTCTTATTTTCCTTTGTTTAAGACACAAATTATGTGTAACCCCCCCCCCGCCAAAAATAAATATTAATGCTTTCTATAACGCTGCAGTACAGATCTCCAGTCACCTCTAACAGTATTTGAGCAGCATTCTGACCTAATAAATAATATACATAAACTAGTTTCCACAATGTGTAGAGTTTCAGGTCATTCTGTTCTAGAATTCACTTGAGAACAATAACTGTTCTAGGGGATAGAGGTATAACTCAGTCTTGGAATTTTTGTCAGTTGGTTAGCTTATCTCACAACCTATCTCTAGAAATTCTTGTGGCCTAGGCAAAATGTCTTTCCTCCCTCAGAATAGTCTCACCCACTTATCATTTAAATCTTTATTTTTATTATTCTATTGTTCTTGTTCTTGTTCATTGCCTAGAGTTCTAGTTTTTAAACCTGCTGGTACTTGCAATCTATAGATTCGTGAAAAATACAGGCCATGACAACTAAATAATTACAACCTCCTATATCAAAAACATCAGCTCTAATTATCTTCTAGGTTCTATCTGGCATTGTTGTAATTATCACATTTTTCTTCTGAGGAGAAAGTAATTTTTGTGGGAAAAAAACAAAACTTACTATAATCTGTTCAAGATTTTCACTCATCTATGGCCAAAAAGAGATATTCTTGCCCATTCTGTGCATTCGGAGCTGCCTAAATGATTTTTTTCAGTACTTCTTGTTGCATCTCAGCTGGAATAACAACTCTGTTACCATAGAGAAATAGTCCCTGTGATACCATAAATCTTCTCTCTTCAAAGAAACAGTAATAGATTGAGTGAGGTAGGCAAGATGTTTGCATGTGTGACAGCCAACTAATGTGTATAAAGTTGAACATTGTTTATAGTCCTGGATAAGAAGCAATAATGTGTGTACACACTGAAAAAATCTATTAAGAACATGGTAAAGCCTACAATATTTTTTGATGGTTAGTCCCTTTCCACTTCTTCTAAAGCAGTGTTTTTCAAACTTTCCACAATCATAGGTTACTAAATAAAACTTTAACAAATGTGTGACTATCCAATTAAACTAACATCTCCACCCTTCACGTTTATTTTTAAAAGCATTAAAATTCCTGTTTGTTTTCCTTATAGCAAATAATGTAACTATAGTAAACGACAATTATTTGTGCATGTCTTCCCATACCATTTCATTTCAAAAGGTCTTTTTAATATTTCTTAGAAAAAACACATTTATTTAACAATTGTGGTAGGTTGTGGATAAATAAATAGGGTCTGATCTAACCAGCTGATTGGTGATGAATGGAAAGAAAAGCAGCTAAGATACTGAGCAGGCACTGAGCAATTAATGTAGGGAGACTCCAGTTCTAAATTTTGGTGGACTCAGAGGACTACCAGATGCCAGTCTGAAACTTTCAAATTGAATGTTTTGCTTGGAAAGGCTGGTCTGTATATTGTGGTTACTATTCCAGTCCATTAAGATACTTTGAGAATTGTTCACACACTGCAATATACTAAGAGTTTGGACATATTATATATACGGATCTCAGACTATTCTGAAATTGTGAACTATTGGCATCAACATCCCTTCATGATCCTGAAGCAAAACTCTACCTTTTTTATACTTGCTACTATCAGTGGTTACAACAGTATACTGTATCACTGACATCACTGAATGTCAGCACCAGGGTTTCAGTTGGTGGTTTGATAAGTCTTGAAAAACTTTTATTTAAAAAAAGTTTTTTTAAAAAAACACAAGATCTCTATCAGTTCATAAAATAAAGCTGGTGCTAATCCAAGCCCAAAAAATACCTTGGTCAAATATAGGTTTGAGAAAGTTATTTTTCAAAATAAGCTCCACTGCGAATGGTTCTGGACTCATTCCACATCCATTTATGGGATGCCAAGATAGTTGAACTCTTGGAAGTAAAAGTCTTTTCCACAGCAAATAGATCTTGAGGCTTGATACCAAACTTTTTTTCCTACTTGGGTTTTCCATCTGTATCACTTCAATAGGTTCCTTTGGATGACCTTACTATGGGTGGAGTTGTCCCATTAAGGTTCTCTTGTCTTAAAACTGGCCGTTGATTAAATTTGTTATCATTCACATAGCACCTCCAAAATTTGAAGCCAACAGATAAGTAACATCTGGGACAAAATCTTATCCAAAATATTCAGAACTAATCAGTTCCTGATTTCTTTTTCTTCATACACTTATAAAAGCCTCAATAGTCCCTAGACTTTTACATCCTTGGATGGTAACAAGCAATATCATAGATCACATTTCCTAACAGCAAAATATTTACAAATAGTTTCCCAAACTACAGAATTATATATCTTTATGTAATGCTCTGATTGTTGCCATAACATCTTCTCCTAAAAAATTTCTGTTAGCTTGCCTACTCCAAGCTATGCTCAAATATTTGTCATTAGTTTGTAAACGCACATGTAAAAGAAAAAACATGGTATTCACTGATTTCTGTATACACTGAAAATCTTAATATTTCAGTAAAAAATCCCTTCTCCGTTTCTTCTGAACCTGAGGATGTTTTAACTGTAATTCAATGCTTATGAGTTTTTGATAAATTTATCTCTTGCTAAATTATAATTACTACTTCCAATATAATCCCAAAATATATAAGCCTGTGGAATACATTTCACATAACAGTGAAATGATTCTTTAGACCAAGTGTGAATTATGCATGTATCTTCCTAAACTAACAAGGATGTGAATATGAAGGATTTCTGCCAAAAAAATGCAGCCTCCACTGAAATTAATGGAGTAGCATATGCAATCTGGGTTTTGTTGGACTCACAACTCCTGCTCAGACAGCAGGTAGCTTCTATGGTTCGGAGAACCTTTGCACAACTTTGTGTTATGTGCCAGTTGTGCCCATTCCTAGATTAGGAGGCCCTGCTCATAGTCACTCTTACCCTGGTCAACTCTTGAATTAATAAAATGCATGGTGCTGTCCTTAGTGAGCATCCAAATGCTGCAACTAGCATAAAATGTGGCAGTGTTGGCATTATGTGTACTCTTTAATCAGTGCATATTACACCTTTGTTCTCATATTGGATTATCTGTCATTATGCTTCCTGGTTCAGTTCAAGATGCTGGTAATATATGGCTTTATATGATGTGGGACCGATTTATTTGAGCAATTGCTCTCTCCATTTACATTTACCCATTCCATCAAGATTGCCAGGAGAAGCATGTTATGGATCCTGTCTATGTAACACTGGTGGGGTGGGGGATGCAGGAAGTGAGTATTTTCTTCAACGGTGCTCATGTAAGATATCATCCCCTTGGCCTTAGATTGGTCCCTGTCCCAACCTTTTTTACACTATTGTGAGATATAATGATGGATTTTTCCACTGATTATGGTTATTTTTGTGCAAAGCAGATATTATTTTTATATGCTTGTTTAACTTGATCAGATTGTTGTTTTTAATGGCTGTGAGCCACCCAGAATTATTTAGGTAAGATGTGAGTTCATTCAAATTGAATAAAGAAAACAAAATAACTCATCAAAAATATCCAGGAACATCTGTAACTACCTAAATACTTATGCATTGTCCAATATTTTAAAAATGGAATTTAAAAACCTAAAAATTCTGTTTCTTTGTAATAAAGATATAGAACTTTCATACCATTCTAGTAATGTAGGCTTTCCTACAAATGATAAATGTATTGTGGTATTTCACATATATAAGATTCATGCTGAATACTAATCAGCTAAATAAAAACTTAATGGTTGGTAAAACAGCTCTTTAAACTGTACATTCCAGATTAATCAGATTATACAAAAGAACCAAGAGCTATGCATAAAAGAAGTACTGGTAACTATTATGGATGTTCACTCCTTTTCTTTAGCGATTTAATCAGAAAAATAGCTCTCAGTTTTATCCAGTACTTGAAATATATATAAAAGTTGTAAAACGAAGGTTATAGATGTAAAGCTTTACACTAAAGAGTTCTATTCACACTATCAGTAGGTTGAAATCCTGAATAGTGAATTAACTTCACAATGATAATGGGAGAATTTCACAATGTCCTGAAGTTGCTCCATGATAATTGAACCATCGCTGGACTTGACTGATTTTATTGATTCATTCCTGTAACACGGCTTTGCCATGGACAGATGCATTATATTATGCTCTGCTATAAACAGATGCATATTCTTTACATGTAAAATAACTAAAAATGTAATTTATGAACAAATGTATGTTTTGTCAATTTTCTCACTTACCTCATTTGCTGGAATATTGGCAAAAGGCTTGATGATAGCAGCCAGTGGAATCTGAGCCTGTTTTGCGAGGTCTGAGGTTGAAGGAAAGCAATAAGAGGTACATCGAATATAACGAGGACTGGAATTACCTGAATAATTTCAAACAGTGACAATGTTAGATGATAAAAACAGATACATTTGGATCTTAAAATCAGATAATATTCCTTCAGAAAGAATGAAAAATAAATATATTTTGACTGAGTTCAACCTAATGATAAAGCCACTTAGGTTCTGTTCCTTTCATTGAAATCTCTAGTGCTTATCTACAAAAACAAAAAATCCTAATAGGGTGAAACTCAGAACTATGTAAGTAAAAATTCCTTTTTTTCAGTGTTGTTTCTCCCCCTTTCCAATCCTGGTACAGTTTATCCCAATAAGCTACAGAATTTTTTTCAGTTCCACAGAGAAGATTTTGTACACTCATAGGAAAGAGGAATTGCCCAAGAGCTCCTTTCCAAGGTAGAAGTAACCAAGAAAATATTAAGTTTTGTACTAAGAAGTTTACAAAAATATTAAATCCCTAAAGGAATGTAAAAAAAATGAATTGTCTCCCATTAAAGCTTAGTTTTAACCAAGTTACTATGCAACTACACAAGTTATTTCCAGAAGAAGCTACATTAATTTCAGTGTGGCAGAATTCTATGAGTTCACCAATAAAAAAAACACTTTAACACATTGTCATTTTGACTTCTAGATCAATTTAACAAATATTAGAGAAATTAAATATGAATATTCAAATCAATACAAATTATAATTGAAGTTCACCGATATTTACCTTGATCTTGGATCAAACAATCAGTTGTAACAAGAGGAGGGACTTGACCTCTGATATTAGTAGCATAGGTCTGACCTCCTCTGGAAACTTTATCATTTTCAATTACTTGAATCTTATGGATAAAAGTAAATAAACAATATAAGAATTGGAAGCAGACTTTATAATTTTTTAAAATTAATGTTTACAGACATGTTATCATAGTTCAAAAATCAAAGCAGGTTTTGTAGATCAAGAAAGCAATAGGTTTTGATGTTGCTTGGAAGAAATCTTAGAATACAATTTCAAAAAAAATGAAGAACCTTATATGCCTCAAAAATGTCTTTAAGCATTAGAATAGTACTATAATTGATTCAAACTCTCTCCCATCTTTCACCCATGATACTAACATTCAAGCATTTATTCCAGAACGGTTTTTGTTGTTCTCTGCTCTACAAAGTATGGACAGTCCAAAGAATGGATTTTCTGCAGCTAATCACAAAATTACAATAACCAAAATAAAATGACCGGATAAATGACACACAAAAAAAGTTTAACACAAGCTAAAAAAGGAAAGTTGGAACTTTGTTTTTTAAAAAGAAAGAATAATAAGAATTACATTTCCACGTTTATAATGAAATAAACCAAGAAAATTTCTCTAGATTAATTCAAACATCCCATATGAACATTTTAAGTAAGCGAGAGAATGCCAATTAGAACAAATGTCTTATCTCAGAAGCAAAGAAAACTAGTAAAAATGATTGCTGCTTTGTTTTTCATCCTGAAAGTAAATTGGAATTATTCCAGAGAAATTTAGCAACATTTTTTGTCGTCTGCCTGCATAGTTGTTGGAATTATTTATTTATTTATTTATTAAATTACCCCCTGTGCTTTTGATGGTAAGTATCAGCAATCAAATTACATCTGTAGTCCTAAGATTTAAAAAAAAAAAACCAAGGAAGCAAGAGCTTGTTGAGCAGACTATTCAAAATAATATGGGATTTTGTTTTCAGTTACTTTTTTTTTTTACTTTAAGCACTTAAATGAAAATCCCAGGCTCAGGAGATTTGGGGCATGATACAGCTTGCATGCCACATCCAGGGAACCAAAAGGATGAAATTCTTACTCACTGGGCTTGGAATGGAATCTGGATCAAGTTTTCTTTGCTGTGGTCCAGCTAATGGTGCTGGACCTGAGGGGAGGCCACCTGGATAAGACAGTTGTGCCCCTGCCATTGGAGGACCATAATTTCCTGCAAAAAAAAAGGTGAAAATGTAATAATCTCACCAATGATTACAACTTTATTTTATAACCCGTGTTTTCTATCTGTTTTTTTTTTAAAGAAGTGAAAAAGCTATTCCCTGCTTAAAATCTATACTCCAAACAGGACATAGCTATTTTCTCTCTCATATGATGGGGAACGAAAAAGAGTGATCTCTATAAATAAAGATATGTTGGGAATATTTCATGGAAAATGGTGAAAAACAAAGGAGAGAATGGTTTAACATATGTAAAATAAAATGCTTTCCAAATATTTCTATTGTTTTCTTTCGAAACGGTGAGGAGTATATGTTATCCAAATATGAAGACGTGGGGTAATCCTGCTGACTATTGAATTTTCTATTTCAAAGTTGTTTTCTCTCCTTTGTCCTGGTGAGTGTGTTTGCTGAACATGCATGCTGTCTATCAGTAAACTATTCCTCCTATGGACATCTGATTTAGATAATCCAGAAAACAAAGGTCATTTTCTTAGTGTATGATCAGCAATATTCTGGTAACTGGCCAACTGTTATCTCCCTAACAATTATTTTTACTGTAATACTGTTAAAAATATTATTTTAACCAGTTTATATGGGGGTTCATCTTGCAAAAGCAACTCTAGGTGGGTCATGTTGACTTAAAAGCTCAAATACAGTAATTGGTAACACATGTAATTGATGGCATTCAAAGACAGTATAAATTATCTGCAGATAACAAATCTACATCACAGACCCAATTTAAACATTTCTACACCTTCTGTGATGGTCCAGTTAGGCATTGGTTACATATACCTATTTTTAAAATTCTTCTTCTGCCAGGCTTAGAAAAAGGTGAAAAAAATCATGTCCTATTTTGCATCACTCAAGCATTTTGTCTCTGGGTTCAGATACCGATAATCAGAGTTGGAAGGGACCTTGTAGGTCATCTAATCCAACCCCCCATTTAAATCTTGTCTATTCTTAATTATAGCATTGGATGCTTCTCTCATTTCTCATTACATGCTACTCCCTTCTCTATCTTCAAAACAGAAATTACAGCCTTCTAATCCTATGTCGCTTAGGAGAGATGAACAGTGTAGAAATTTAATAATAAATGAAATGAAATGAAATGTACTATAGGTACATCTATACTTACCATACTGAGAAGGAAACCCAGGACCTGAAGGTTCACCTGCAAATTGCTGTGGCAAGTTGGTGTTCAATGGATTTGGGCCAGGGATTCCCTCCTGCCTGGCCATTGAAGGAGGTAAAGATGGAGTGCAGTGACTATTCAAGTTATTTGGTAGAGAAACAGGAGGACTTGTTGGCAAAGCCATTTGATGTGGCTGAAGTGGTGGACCTTGCAAATGTGATGGTAGGCCTGAAGGCCCAGAAGAAGGTGAATTCTGAGCATTACTGGGACCTATGCAAGAATACAATTATGATTTATGCGTCTAAAACTCAAAATTGTCTTGTAATCACATCTGAGTAATTTGTCTTCTAGACATTTACAATAAATATTTTTTGTTAATGAATATGAGATTACAATGAATTACATACGTTTAATTATATTTAAAGTCTGCACAGAGGCATGGTGCACCTCAAGTAAGACTAGAGTCCTGGTGATTTCATGGATATATTTATATAGTACTATTGGCAACAACAAAGAAGTGGTTTGCCACTGCTTTCTTCTGGTTTTATTTTTCATCCGTAGTCTAGATTGGTGATGGCTCATCTTTTCAGCACTGGGTGCCCAAAGTGTGCATGCAGCCCCAAAATGCAAAGCATGCCTCCGCACATGTGCCCTGCCCCCCGCACAGCATGTGTGTCCTCCGCACACGTGTCCCATCCCCCTGTATGCACCCCACCACCACCCATGCATATTTGGCAGAGCTGAGAAGACCAGCTGGCTAAACAGATAATCACAGTTGGAAGGGACCTTATAGGTCATCTAGTCCAACCCACCACCCAAGCGGGAGACCCTATACCATTTCTGACAAATGGCAGTCCAATCTCTTCTTGAAAGTCTCAAGTGATGGCACACCCACAACTTCCAAGGGCAAGCTGTTCCATTGGTTGATTGTTCTGTCAGGAAGTTTCTCCTTATTTCCAGGTTAAATCTCTCCTTGTTCAGTGTCCATTATTCCTTGTCTGGCCTACAGGTGATTTAGAAAATAGCTTGACCCCTTCCTCTCTCTGGCAGCCCCTCAAATATTGGAAGACTGCTATCATGTCTCCCCTGGTCCTTCTCTTTACTAGACTAGCCATGCCCAGTTCCTGTAGCGGTTCTTCAGATTGAATTAACTTTGTTTCTAGCTAATTCAATTTGGATCGAATCACTGAATCTCTATGGAATTCTATGGAATTTAAATTAGTGTTCTACCAGGGGTGGGATTCTACCAGTTCTCACCTATTCACTAGAACTGGTTGTTAACATTCTAAGCAGTTCAGAGAACTGGTTGTTAGAAGAAATTACTGGCCTAATCCTGTAAGGAAGGCAGGAAGGAAACATTCTGGTGTTGCTTACAGAAACTGCCTCTCCATTAACTCTTATTACATTCTTAGCAGGACTAGACTTCCTGTCTCTGGAGCATCTCTGGAGTTTTATTTCCTCCTTTGCTGGTACTTTGCTTGTGTGGAATAACCATTCAAAGTTACAATGGCACTAAAAAAAGTGACTTATGACCATTTTTCACACTTATGGCTGTAGCAGCATCCCCACGGTCTTGAGAGACCAGGCAAGAAGATGTGTGCCTCGATGTGAGTGATATTGAGTTGGCCACATCCAGCCAATAACATGACCCCCAAGCCATGTCCACCCAGTTACATGACCACCAAGCCACGCCCACCAACTAAGCCATGCCCACAGAACCGGTTGTTAAAAAATTTGAATCCCACCCCTGGTTTCTAAGCATTAAGTGTAGAAACACTAAACATTATTTAAATCCAATTCAATTTAAAACAAACCAATAGTTAAAATTCTAATCTTTCGGTGATTTGCCAAGTTGATGTTTTAGCAATTTATAAAGGAATAGATAGATTATGGATGCCTATAATGAAATATGATTATCCTTCACTGAAATGCTAACATAGAACTTTTTATATTTGTATAAATATGAATAAATATATCTAATATATATTCTTCTTAAAAGATTTTATTTTATTTTGACTTTCTGCCTTTATTTTTTCTCCTTTTTGTTTTTATACTGAATCACAAAAAGTAAAAAAGAAAAGAAAAAACTTTATGCATGAATTATGCAATTCATACCATAATTACTTATCTGCATGTTGCCAAGCTGATTTGTCAGCTGTACTGCAGGCAGAGGGGGGCTGTTAAGACCAGAATGTAAAGAATGATGGTTGGAAGGATAAGAAGCTGGAGGACCTGGAAATCTGAAAACAAAAAATAACATTATGGAAACTCAGGAAATCACCATACAGTATATTATTTTGCTCATAAAACATATCAGCCAAGATGCACATGAATCACTCCTACAGACTCTGCAGAGAAAATACTGCACTTAAAATGTCCAGGAAACTAAAAAGAGGCTTTGTCTGTAGCAGGTTTATTCATCACATGCTGTACCACAACTTTGTATTTAATTATTATTTATAGGAGAACAATTCCAGATGAGCCATCCTCAGATATATTATTTGTCCCTTGTATTTTTTTTCAGGCACTTTCATAATAAGAGGTTTTCTTCCACTTCTACTAATAACAGTTTATCATTATGAATAAACCCATAAATACTATGGTTAGCTTTCACTGTAGCTTATTGAAAAAAAATATAGCCAGGTTGTTTCAATAAAGCACTTAACCAGTTTTTAAAAATTATTTATTACTAAACTGCAGCTAATCAAATGTCGAAGTTTCCAATTTCTTCTTCATATGACTGCTCAGCAGTAATAGAGTGTAAGTCCTAAATTGACCAAGGCTCATTCTCCGGATAATAAAATACAGTTTATGAAGACACAGACACTTTCAATTGTTAGAATCGTTTTGCACAACTGAAACTTCTCTTCTAAAAAAGGGTTTCCTTTGTGACATTATGCTTTACAAACACAATAGAGATGAGCTGAGATGATTAGAAGTAATTTTATTAGGAGACTAAATAGTTGGAAGCAGTCTTACCAAAATTCATTTCCAACCTAAACAGCTGGGAAAAGAATCCTTGGAAATTGACCTTTTTTCATATTGCAAAAAACTTAACTTGAAATTGGTGCTTTGCAATTAAATGTAATCTAACACAAATGATCTCAGTTTGCAAAAAGTTAATATTCCCTAGGAAAAACAACCATGTACTTACAAATAGCATTATGGATAATTCTGTATTTAAGGGGTGTTTTTTCCTTATTCTTTCTACTCCTTCATTTTGGTCTTTTTCCTTTGCAATATTTTTTCTAATTTATAATGGCAACACATAACCGTGTGTATACAGAAGGCATTAGAGTGTGCAAAGTGAGAACTATTCCACACAAGTCAGGCACAATTTGGCTGGTTTGAGACTGGACTAAACCCTAAACTATGGTTTACAAACCATAATGACAGGATTTATAGAATTTGCTAAACTAAGACCAAACATTTACATTGTAACTTTGCATGATGCAGAAGTCCAAAATCTGAGTAATCATGAAGATTACTTAGTAACATTGTGCTTAGTGTGGATTTTACTTAGTCTAAAAATCTTTCCTTCTCTCTTTTAATCCATATTAGCAAACATGTTTTATTAAATTCTCTTAATAAAGAGAATTTTCTCTCCCTTTCTCTTCAAATCTTGAAACAAAAATAAATGAATTAATTAATAAAGAAATACAACATATAAACTAAGCTATTTTTTCTTAAAACTTAAACAAAGCAAAACTTAATAGGGTTATAGAAGAATGATTTCAACTGGTAAGCAGCTCAATCTGAATAATATGCCCTTATTCAAAAATTATTTCTCAAAGTCATGCATAAGTAACTTAACAACTTCTACAAAATATGACATTATTAATTCCTGCATACACTGCTTATTTAATGACCAAGAAACAAAAAGGAACTGAAATAGATTAAATCTCATCTCATGGCGCACCGACCTTCAGCTCTGATCTTTTAAGTTAGACATAAAGGTCAAAGGCGATTTTCTGGCCACAGAATATGTTCTGCATTATGGATGCTCAAAACATATGGATTGAATTAGGCCTTGGATTCTAATTATAATAACTGCTTGATACAATAGTAAAAGAATTAGGCTTTTCCTTTTGGTTAATCCAATTAACCAAATTATTTATCAATATTTTAGAACTCAGTACAAAAATGATTTATTTTTGAAAAAGATTATGTTACTTTGTGTCCTTGGCATATGCAATATAATAAAAATCTCATTTTAGTAAACTGATCAGGGAGGACAGTGTCTGATTTTTCCCAAAGTCCAGTAAATCAACAGGTATGTCAGTATAGTGATGCAGATTACATTATCTGCCTTACGTTGTCATTATGCAAATGGTATCAATTGGCACAAATGTCATATGTATATTGACGTTACCATACATGTCAGATACATAATATATTATACACACAACATGAATTCTAACACAATATGATTGTTATATTCAAATTTCATTGCATAAAAGTTTGTAAAATCAAAGTCTAGTGATAGCCAATATAAGTATGCTTCCAAATGACAGAAAGTAATGACTCCATTGTGTTCTCATCAGTCAGATATTACTTCAAGTATTCTGTTCTATTTGGGTCATCGTAAGACTGAGATAAACTGGTGTAAACTCTTAAAACAGTAATAAGATGGTGAAAAAGTTATCCAGCAAATCCAATGAGAAAATATTGACAGAGTTGTTTATATTTAGCCTTGAGAAGTGAAGTACTAGAACAAATACGACAGTAGTCTTCTAATAGGGGAAGCCATATCATACAATACAAATCAAAGACTTATACTCTGTTGTGCCTGAATTTGGAATAATGTTTTTAAGCAGCTTCCAGATGAATATTAGGAAAAACTTCATAACAATTAGGGCAGTTTTTTTAGTGGAATCAATCATTAAGGGAGGTGGTTCCTCTATATGTTGAACCAGGGATGGATTACCCTTTCGGGGCACTGCTTTAAGTTGGAATTCTGCACTGAGCATAGGTTAGTTCCTTCCAGTATTATGATTCCATGCTGCTTATACAGCATATGATCCATAGAACTTCTGTCAGACTAAGGAGCTTGTAAAATTGTGCATACTGCCAAAGGAAAGCAGATGCTGCTTACATCATATCATGGACTGAGCACGGCCTACTGAATTTACAAAACAAGTTCCTGATAAATATTAACAAAATGTTTTCAGGAATGGATGTATCATAGAAGTCCATTTTTTTAAAAGTATTTTTAGATCTACCGTGCAAAAACACAAAGCAACCACAAGTCCTTTGTAGGTTTAGTGTACCCTCCTCTGCAGCCCACCTACCCCCAAATTTTCTGAGCATGTATGTGTTTGCACAAAAGACATTTCTGGAAGGACAGAAATGTCCCTTCTGAGCCTGCTTCATGTCGCATGAGCAAAGAATTTCATCAAAGGCTCTGCGCAGTCCTTAAAAGCATAAAAAATATTCCTAATGTTTATGGAGATTCTAGGTCATTCAGGTCATGACTGTCCCAAAGGTGCTTTTTCAAGAGGCAAGTGGACTTTCTTGTTTTTCTTTGAAGATGTTTTGCTGCTCATCCAAGAAACTTCTTCAGTACTGAACTGAAGAAATTTCTTGGATGAGAAGCAAAACGTCTTTAAAGAAAAACAAGAAAGTCCATTTGCCTCTTGAAAAAGCACCTTTGGGAACATTCCTAATGTTTTATTCTGCTTTGTTTCAAATCACCTGTTTGCCTGTGGAGCTGCTGCAGTGCTGGGTCCATTCTGGAAATTACTCTGCTTAGGTGAGTGGAGGTTCTGAGGTGGAGATCCCATGACAGGAGGAACTCCAAAAGGCACATTTGTTTTCAATATACCTAAAGTAAAAGTAAACAAACTGATAACAATGGAAAACCATTGCATTTAAAGGAGTACACTATAAAAGTCAAAGTGAAAATAATGGATGTCAAAGAAATACATTAATAAACTGAATTAAATTACAAATTATTCAGTGTCTTCCATTTATATCAGTATCAGGAAAGAAGAGAAAACAATAAACTTTTTAAAAGTTAACTTTATAGCTATACTTAAAAGGAAGAAAGACCTCAGTGAAAGAAGTTCATAAGTATTGTTTTTTTTCCCAGGCTTTAAATCCAGAATCACATACAGCCCGAGTCCACAGACCATGATAATTTGTTCTAATTTTAGTTAGTTTTATGATAATGAACCCCCTTTTTCCCAACTCATTACATCCAGAATTCCCCTGAAACATTGTCCTGGCTGAGAATGTGAAAAATACAACCCATTATTGTGAGAAAGAACCAGAACACAACAGACCATAAAGTAAACATGAAGTAACAATACCTGACTGAGATGCAAAAGGTACTGTATTTGGATCATTATAATGTCCATGCAGAGATGAAGAAACTGTTTGTCCGAAGCCAGAAGAAAATCCACCCATTCCTGGCTGGGCCTGGGAATATGGAGGTGCTGCAACATATCCTTGGTGATTCATTTCAGCAGTATTTTTTCCTTATAAAAATGTGAATAAATAGTAAAATTATAATTTTCATGCACTAAAAATGTGAATTGAATTATTATTATACTATATATTATTATATTAATATATAATATATATTATATATTACTATTATATTATGGAAGGGCTCTGATCCTGTTTCTTACTATTAAGAAACAGAATCAGGTTCAAATCAAGTTCTTTTTAGATCTGCTGTTTTTGACCACAGCATCTCTACAGGCTTTCAACCAATTCCCAGAATACTGGCTAAGGACTTCTGGGAGTTGAAGTTCAAACACCTTAAAGTTGTGAACACTAAGAAACACTGATATTCAGCAACAAGAAAACAAAGCATCTTAATTTTATTTAAGGTGAATGCTTATTTGTACTTTTCCTGGTATTTATCAATTTCATCCCTAATTTTAGTGTTTCTTGCTTTTAAAATATGAATGCTCAGAGTTGGGTAGCTTTTAAATAAATCCTCCTAATTCCATGGGGGGTGGAGCCCCGAATTATTTAGCAGTCAGTTTCTTAGTGTTCCTGCTCTACAAGAATTAGCTAGCTCACTAGCTGTGAAAGGGTCTGCCTCCATTCTCTATAAGGTTATTGGTGCACAGCATATTTCCATATTTCTGCACATCATATTCTTTTAATTTGGGGAATGCCCAAATACAGTTGGGTGAAGGGATAAACCAGCCCAGAGAAGATTAAAAAAACCAAAAAATGAGAATTCCTCAAATCCTGCTGCAGAGCCCTCACTGGTAGGTATTTGCCCTGGCTGCTTGGAAAAGGATGGCATCAAAGCCAGAAAAACACAGCAATCATTTTGCCTAAGCAATGAGTGGTGCAAAATAATTCCCAACCAAGCCTTGGAATAAAAAAAAAATAGAACTGGTAAGAATTGGTAAAGGAAAAAACAAATGTTATGAATTTTGTGCCAACTCAAAGGTAGCATTACTTCAACTCATAGAGAAGCGAAGACCCTAATTTGAAGGCCCCCAGAGTTGCTTATGAAGGGGGCAGGGGCCTCTAAATCTTTTAAATAAATAAATAAGTCTCTGACATGGGTAAAATTCACATGTATATTTCTCCTATTTGTACAAACAAAATATCAACTTCTGCAGTTCTATGGTTCACTACTTGCAAGAAAATCCTATTTACTTGCATTACATTACTTACTCATTAGAAGAACCATATAAGATTTGATGTGTTAAAATTTATAATTGATGAGGATGTTATTTAAAGTGGCAATTACAGTTGAAAAGAATAATAGGATTCACATTTAAGAACATGCTCTTTGAAAGAATGAAGTTTTCAATTCATAAGAGTTCCCAAATTTCTGTGCAGTGTGTTTTTCTGTTTATTAGATTTATAATATCCAAATCAGACAATGTGACTTTGGGTATCATACAACAATAACCACAACAAAAACTACTACGCATATCTATCTATCAGTAACATTAAAAGCTATGTGATATAAAAATGTAAAATACAAAACATAAACTATCACCAAGCACCCCCCAAAAAAGAGGATTCCACTAATGCCTGGGGGAAAAGCCAAGTCTTAATGGTTTTCCTAAAGTCAAGCAGAAGCAGAAGCCTTATCATACGGTAGATGGAGGTAGGTTTCATTCCAGAGGACAGAAGCAACTTCAGAAAAAGCACACTTCCTAGGTTCCAGAAGACGACAAGATTTAAAGAAGCCTGGACCATGTCGCCCTGTGGGAGCATGTGGGACAGGCAGATGTTCTTGGAAGAAAGTGTCCTTCAACAAAAAAACCCAGCCCTGTGCCATGTAAAGCATTAAAGGTAATAAGCAGCACCTTGAATCACATCCAGAAGACTAACGGAAACCAATGCATTCTGGACCAACACTATAGCAGTATTACAGAGCATATTGAGGTGCATCCATACTATTGTATTCTGGACCAACTAAACCTTTCCTATACTCTCTAAGGGCAACCCTACCTTGAGTGTGTTGCAGTGGTACAATTAGGACATGACTAGGTGTGAGCAACCATGAGCTGCTTCTTGTATGGGAATAATTATTGCACAAGAAACAGTTCTAAAGAGCCCCTCTGGCTGTAGCTGCCAACTGTTCTTCACGCAAAAGGTGTGAGTCCAGGAGAGACAACTAGAATGAAGGGGGAAAGACAAGAATTTGTATCTATCACTCTACCTTCATAAATGCAAATTTAGATTCTATAAAAGTTTACCAAGAAACAAGCTCCACAAATGTCAAAAAGGCTAATGCCTTTAATGCTAAGTAAATATGTACAAAAATGCAGTCAAAGGAGCAGCTGTCTAAAATTTCTCCCAGTCACTTCTCAATTTTTCCACTGCCAAGTTGAAACAACAGGAGAAAACAACAGGACAAAGTGAGAGAAAAAATTACAGTAGACCTGTAAACAGGTTCAGTTAAAATAATTATAAATCTTTATTTCTTTACCACTAATTCGTATGTGCAAAACTAGGAGAGGCTCACACAAACCTTGCTCTCTTCTCTGACATACCACTGTGGGTCCTATATCAGCATGACTAACAAAATGGTACATTTGTTGTTTGCAATAACTGGATGTACCAAATAAAGTTATCAAATTTCTGGGAAATGAATTTATGCAAAAATATGAAATGCATAAAAGGTATATAAAAATCAAATAAATTGTATATCTTGTACATCATAAGAACAAACACAGATTGCACACACACATACAACGTAAGCTTTGTTGATTACAACAACATTTATACAGACGGAAAGGTATCCATGACTACTTACTCACAACTTACTAAAACTGTAGACACTGAAAGAAATGATAACCAATCAGCAGTATTCTTAATTATGAATGCCAACGTGTACATCTGATCTGTATCATGCTATTTCTTTTCATATTTTGAAGACACATATTTTTTGTAATTTAAATTAGAACTTTTAAAATTGTGATTTTTCAATTGCCATCCATGCACATAAAATGAGAAAACTATTTTTGGTGAGGTGGCACTTGTTAATTAAACACATTCTATGAAAGGATCAGATTGCTGCCAGTGATTTCCCTCTCCTCCCCCCACAAAGAGACACATACTTCCTTTTTCTTTCGTGGATAGAAACGTGGCAGTTTAGAGCTGTAGTCATCTCAACAGGTGCATTTAACTGCTTGATATTAAAGCCATGCTGATTGTCAGCATTCTAGCCAGTTACAATTGATAGTATTCTGAGCCAATAAAACAACTTCCTGCACAGTTGAGAGAGAAAAAAAATGTGCCACATCAGAACATCTTACGTAAACCAAAGGCCAAGAAGGAAATGCAAACATAACTGTGCTTAAATGACTTCAATCTACTTTCACTTTCATGATAAACAAAGTAACCTAATAAATGTATCTCCCTTCCTTCTTCTCTTCCCTTCCAACAATGTGTATCAACAAGATGCAAATTAAAACCTATTTTATAAAGCATCTCAATACTAAGAAGGTAATCCGTCAATCATACTTATGTAGTAGTTTACATATTAGTTTGAAAACATCCCTGCAATTAGACTTTCCAAAAAGAGGTCAAAGAAAACCATTTTTAGGTAAGACGCAAAAAAAAGTAATTCAGATTTTAAGGCTTAGTTGTATAGCTATTAATTACTACCTACATAGAAAATGATCCAAACAACAAACACTTTCTTAACTAAGTCAGCAGAATGTCTTCCTATTTTTCCTTTTTATTCTATTATATAGCCAAATGGGATGGTTGATGCTAGGTAACAACAGATAGCAGGAGGAGCTTAATTTCTTTAATACAGGGGATGACTTCCTCCTCTGTTTTGCTATAACCTCTTTGGGTCCCATTATGCAGTACTCTTGACTTCTCTCGCTTTCTTATTTGCTGCATGATATATGACAGAACTGGTTTTGAAAATCCAGTTGGAGTCATAGTCCCTAAGTCTCGTTTGGAAGTGATCTCTGGTTTGTGACAGCTTGGCCAATCCAAACACCCCAGCAAATAACAATCGCTGCAATCAGGAAACATTGGTATGAAATTGAAGACTGTGAACATGGAGCATGGTCCAGGATGCCAACCAAAATTTGATTGAAAGTCAGACTACATGTTTAAGGCTCCCCCATTAATGATGATGAGAATCATAATTAACAGTAAACATGCACATTTTATGTACCTAGCTATTAAAAACCAGAGAAGATATAAAATAAAAATAATCACTACATTACACTGAATCAACAAAGTCAATGCTTTTGTAATGATAGCAGATAAAACAGTATTGAAATGTCAAGTTGCCATATTCCTATAACTGAGATAATATGTTACGATTGTCCCATGTATTCTTTAATATATGAAGACATAAGAGCTTAATCACAATCTACTCAGCTCATAATTAAAGGGTGACAATTGGGATGCAAGTTAAGGACAAAAGATGTATGCCACCACTGCAGCACATATGTCAAAATAACTATTTCCCCATTCTTGTCATACAATATGGCAGGGTCACTCTCCCTGCCCCCACCCCCCACCACAACACACTGTGGATTCAGGTAGCTTGTGTGTAGTGACGATTCATCCCAATCCAAAAATCAATGCCAATATCTTTAATATATAGTATTTACAGAAAACCGTTTTAAAAATTACTATTTCAACATTAAGTGTGAAAACCTTGCACTGCATGCAATCAGCCCATTGTTCACAGTTTTTGAACATGTTACAAATCCTTCAGTCTTGCAATAAAATTAAGGTTAGTTGCACCCAAGCTGGGAGGATGGGGCTTGACTGGGCTTTTCAATTGTTTTGAATCTAACTTTCTTAAAAGAATTAAACATATTTAGAACCTGAACAGCTTCAGGATAACTGAGGAGGTCGCAGACTAAATCACCGGATGCCCTTTAAAGCAAATCCAGCTAGTCCTCCTAAGGATAGACAGATTGGCCCCTGCATTAGCAATGTTGCCTATGAGACATCCAATTTGACATCTGCATCTCTTGCTCCGAGATAAATCTTCTCTTCCTCCTCTTCTATGGAAATTCAAAAGTTTTTTTCCAGCCCCAGATGCCCCTTGGTTCAAAAGGATGCTATCATCCCTGACTGCCCTACCTAACAAATACAGACGACGTTCAGAGGCGCTCTCGTGTCCAGACGGCACGTCCCAAAACGCTTCTAATTTCTCTTGCCCCCCCCCCCCCAATATCTACCGAAGGTCGTTCCTCTTACCTGGCCGTCCCCAGCTTTCAGTTCGCTACCTCGCCCTGCTCTAAGCCGGTCCCGCAGACGCTTGTCAGAGAGCCGCGCAACAAGCCGGCTGCCTTCAGGCTCTCCCTCCCCGGGAGCGCTCACAGAACTGCCACGTGTAACAGCGCTCGCGGGAGCGCGCGCTGAGGCCACAGCTGGCCTCGAAGCGCGCATTGCCGCCGCCACGCAAGCTGTGCTCTGCTCTAAGCTGCCAGCCAGGCTGCGAGCATGCTCCCCCCACCAAAAAAAAAAAAAAAAAAAAACCCGAAAGGAAGGAGAGCATGCGTACTGCCTGCAGTGAAGCATTTTGCCCTTAGGTTGCGTTCCAGTAATCGCATCTTGTAAAAATAGCATGCAAAAGAGAAAAAGGTAACGCACCTAGGTTTTAATAAGGAATGAAAGATTGACAGGGAAATTTAATTCCGCCATTTGAAGAGAGCAACGGTGGTTGTCTTCATAGTACCTGTTTAACCCACCATGGTTTATCCAATTTTTACGGATTTACATGTCACATGGAACTATATCTTAATTATACAGTGAACTTGATCAATGTGATCTGTTAAAATGTGGTTGAATGTTTTCCGTTTCAATGGAGTGAACAAATGTACCATCCTTTAGAGAGCATTCAATTTACAAACATTGGGCCAAATATTGTCTGCCTTTTTAATAAATAATAAACAAATAATTCCCTCAATCCTGTTCAACTATTACAAAGTCTGCACTGCTATTACTGTTAAATCTTGTCATCACTCCTTATCACTCATCCCTCCCACTTGTGACTGTATGACTAACTTTGTCACTTGTATCCTTACAATTTATATTGACTGTATCCCAGTATGATTGATTGCTTATTGTACCCTATAACTATCCTTAAGTGTCGTACCTTATGATTCTCAACTCCTGATGAATGTATCTTTTCCTTTATGTATACTGAGAGTATTTACATCAAGACAAATTCCTTGTGTGTCCAATCACACTTGGCCAATAAAGAATTCTGTTCTATTCTATTCTATTCTATTCTATTCTATTCTATTCTATTCTATTCTACTAATGTATATCTTTGGAGGTTGCTTTGGAGGAGAAATACTTGTTGAATAAGAATACAGCTAATGAATGGAAATGGGACAATTGGTACCAGAAAAAGATACAAACGCTTAGAATTACTGTCTTACTACACAAACAAGTAAAATAATACTTGGTCCAATCATATAAAATTATTCTGGTATAGTTTAAAAACAAAATTCAATTCAATTAAAGCCACAAATACTTCAACTGTTCTAATTATTTGATAGTCTGCAGCTTTCATCGATTGGTCGCAAGCTGAATTGGATACACTAGACAAAATTAGAAATTAAGGTCCATCAATCATATGTTTGTTTGTTTTTCTACCAAAGATCTTCTTTGCTGGAAGAAAGATGGGATACAATTTCTTCAAGTCAAGCAAGCAAGAGGTATAGTCTGAATGATTACATTAATAGCATCAAAATAATTCATATTTGTACAATGATATTAGGAAGATGTTCATGATATTATATTTCAAACACCTATCATAACCAACAACTAAGACACAAGCAGACATTTATATTGCTGTTTATGATGTGTGAATTTGGCCACACTTCATCTGACAATAAAATCAGGTGTGACTTCCTTTTAGTTGTTAAACGTCTGTTATGTGGTTCCCAGAAAGCTCTTATATCTCCCATTACTCATGGGTATGGGTTTCATTTGATGTGGGACTTATTTGTTTCTTGACACCTAATGATAATGTGATTTGATAGGTTTTGGCTTAGTGCACTGCTTAAACCTAGCCAATTCTGTCTGACTCAACAAAGCACATTAACCAAACTAATTCAGTATAATATGTGAACTCAGTCTATTTCTACTTGTCTTATTGTTTTGTTTGTTCAATGTTTTAAGACCTATCCTGAAAATTAGACTTAGCATGTTTTTATGTGTGCCTAATATAAGCCCTATCTCCAAATTAAACCCCACTTAAGAGCCTGCACAGCCGGCCACCTGCCCATTCTGTCTGGTTGTTTGTAGTGCTGCAATCACAAAGCAAGGGGAAGGGTGAAGCTGCCCCACATGCCCTGCGCAGGCTTACCTCAAGGCCCCCACAGCCAGGCTATTCATGACCTGACATCTGCCTTATGGCAGCAGCACTGGCAGCCAGGTGGCAGCCATGCAACAGGAGCCCACGTGGCTGCTGGCCCACTTCTTCTGCTTGCTCTTGGCTGCAATGGAGCAGGAGGCTGAGTGGTGTAAGGTGAGGCAGGTGTCAGAGTGTAGATGGCCTGACTGCAAGGGTCTTGAGGTAAGTCAGTGTGGGGCTCATGGACAGGTCCATCCCCCTCCTCAAGGCGGCAGCACTGACATGCTGCATGGCATCCTGCACCAGCAGGAGCAAGCAGAAGTGGGCCTCCCATACATGGGGAAAAATAAGACACCCCCCAAAATAATAAGCCCTAGTGTTTCTTATGGGACCTAAAAGAAAATAAAACCCAGTCTTATTTTCAGGGAAACATGAGTTATATAGGTTTCTCATAAAAACAGATGTTCTGGGATTCCCATTTTTTCTGTGCATATTCCGCAACTTGATGCAATTGACACAGTCAAAGGCTTTTCTACAATCAATGAAGCATATTATTTTGGCTTTCTTAATTATCCAGCATGCATCTGCTATGTCTATGTTCCTCTGTCTTTTCTAAAGCCAGATGAAACATCTGGCATCTCTTTTTCCATGTAGGACTCTAAACTGTATTGGATAGGCTAAATATTATTTTGCTAGCATTTGAAATTAAGGATATTTTATGGTAATTTGCACAATATGTTAAGACTCTCTGTCTTTTTTTAAAAAATTGGTAATGTAGGTTGACCTCTTCTAATCTGCTGATCACTGTGTGTTTCTCCAGATTTGCTGACTAACTTGTTTAAAATCTCTACTGGTGTTTTTCTCTGTTGCTTGTCATATTTCAAGGGGCATTCCTTCAATTCCTGTAGTTTTTGACTTGGTAATGACCAGAAAGCTAGTTTAATTTAGTACTAGAGGTTCTTTTAAAGTAGGAAATACCTTCTAAGATAAGATGTTGACGTTATGTTCAGTGTTTTGGTTTTCTCCCATTTTACATATATAAAGAGCAGGAAGCAGCAGCTGTCTAGAATCATAGAGTTGAAAGAAATCATTTATTTATTTTTATTTATTTATTTATTTTGATTTGTCAATCATTTACAAGATAATAGGTATAAGTATATACATAGTTATAAATGCATGAAATGGGTGCACGTAAGAAAAATAAAAGAAACAATAAGACAGCAATGGTAGGCACGTTGGTGCGCTTATGCACGACCCCTACAGACCTCTTAGGAAAGGGGTGCGGTCAATAGTAGACAGTCTAAGGTTAAAGTTTTTGGGGTTTGGGGAAGAAACCACAGAGTCAGGTAGAATATTCCAGACATTGACCACTCTGTTGCTGAAATCATATTTCCTGCAATCAAGTTTGGTGTGGTTAACCTTGAGTTTGTTTCTGTTGTGTGCTCTTGTGTTGTTATGGTTGAAGCTGAAGTATTCATTGACAGGTAAGTCATTGCAATGTATGATTTTATATACCATACTTAGATCAGAACGAAGATGGTATAATTCAAGGTTTTCTAGGTCTAGAATTTCAAGTCTGGTGGCATAAGGTATTCTACAACGAGTAGAGGAGTGGAGAACTCTTCTTGTGAAATATTTCTGGACTTTCTTCTTGGATAAAAAGCAAAATGTCTTCAAAAGAAAAACCAAAGTCCTGTTGTCTCCTGAAAAAGCATCTTTGTATATAGTAATATGTCCACCTTTTCAAATTACATATGTTCTTTTTAAAATAAATATTTTTTAAAAGATCTTAATTTTCCAGCCTGTTGTTTTCCACCTTTTCTTTCATTCAGTTTGTTTACAGTTGTCGTTTTAGCATCTCTTTCTCTTCTTCCTTGTCATCCCTCCACACCATTTTTTAATTTATTCACCTTGACCTCCATTTTAAATTCTTTTTAGCATTACATAACAGAATTTCAAAATTCCTGGTACTTTTACTTCCTCAATAAAGTCTTTGCTATTGATTATTATCAAATCAACTGATTCCCTTGTTACTTCCTTTTTCTTCCAAAGGAAAAACTTGTCAGTAACATAAGTCAAGAATTTCCTGGCATGAACATGCCTGGCCGTTTGTCTTCCAACAAATATTGAAGTAATTCAACTCTCCAAAAACAAATGTCCATTACTATGTTTAAAAAACAAAACAAAATGTGCACGATGACGTCACAGTACATGTATTTGCATCAGGTAGGAATATGGACTTGCCACAAGAATTAAGGAATGAGTATAAATTCCTGTCCATTAATCTTAATTTCAATTTTGAGGTTCCCCCAGATTTTATTTCTTTGTTAAAAAATTCTGAACCAAAGTTTGCAGCATAATTCACCATTGCTACTTCTCTCTTGTGCTGCTGTGAATTGCAGATCTGAATGGCCACAGGTATGATCTTCAGTCATTTTAATCATTGCCTCCTTTGATATGAAACTGATCTTCCTCCATTTGCATTAAAATGTAAAAGTTAAGTCTTGCTGTTTGCTCTTTAATTTTTAATTTTTTTTTGAAGGAAGCAAATACAAATTGTAGCTTTTACACATAACGATGGGAAAAAGAACACATATGCCCAATTCATGCAACATATTGCTTTGGTTTTGATTTGCTGCATTGAATTGAGTTTTATAAAACATGAGTTATTGCTTAGTTCATAGTTCAAAACCAGCCAATACTTGAGCATATCATGGCATAACACGTGGGGTGTGAATCCAGGCACTGGAAAATTTATGCCAGAAAGATCCAGGCATATGTCAAAAACTCAGGCTATCATTTGATAATTGTAAACATCCTATCACAGCAGGTCTGTGGGTAAGTCTCAGTGGGATGCTTCATGCTGGTATCTGATGAAGAACTGGGGAGGAAGACAACGTTTTTTCTCTTCCCCTCCTACACTTTGTTTGGGTTATGAGAACACAGAACTTGTTGCAACTATAGCTTAACAAGTCTGGTAACACTTACAAAAGTAAACTCTCTGTCCTAAATCATTGCAGGGAGATTAACAAGTCCTTTGACCTGGCTGTTTTGATTTAGCTGTCATAGGCAAATGCTCTTGGATTTAAATATAGCCCTTTTTTACCCTCACAGCCGAGTGCTTTTCATTTGTGTTCCTCTGACATTACCACGAAGGTGGGCTGAGCACAGCAAATCTGACGAAAAAGTGGGTTGATCCCTTGGACTGGGAGCACTTCCTTGCTCTCAGTCAATGATTGTGTTAACCAAGTGCAGAACACAGGCAGTGCCAACAGCAGTGATCCTGACTCTCCTCTGCTAACAGCATCTAGAAGGCAAAGTCCAGCTGCAAATCTCCAGCTGCAGGATTTTTTAGAGATACATTTTTTTTAAATGAACATTGACTGATTTTCCCAGAAAGATAATGGGTGTGCAGGATTATATTTGCATCACTATGACTGGAGGGGCACCTTGGGGTTTCAGACTTCAGGGTGGCAAGGAAGAAAAGCAGCCTTTGCAGATTGCCAAGGTAAGAAAATAAGAGTATCTTCCTTCCTGTTTTAATCAGTGTATGAATTTGTACATGTGTGTAGAGAAAGAAATAAAAGCTATGTATAGTATAATTTGATAGTTAGAACACTTGGGAGTACTTACAGAACTTCTTCAAATGAATTATCAGATGCACTTTTTAAGAAAACTATCATTTTAAAACATTCCTACTTTAATATCTTGGAAAGTACAAAGGGATTCCCCATATATATGTGTATCTTCTGAAATGTTCATTAATTTTAACTTCTGTTGAACTTGTTGAATGGCATTAAAAAGACACTCTGCAGTAAGCACTAGGCTTTGAATGAGCAGAACCTCATTTGATGAGAGATTTGTGATACTTTTTCTTCAGTTTTGACAAAGAAGTAAACTTATGGCTGCAAGGGAAAAATTGCACCTAACCTTTCACTTAGTTTGGACAACTCAGTCATGAGGCTATTGTCTCATTTTATGTAAACTGACAGTGTTAAAATATTGTTGATGACAAATGTCTTTTACTTGCTATGTATTTTATTGGTGAAAGCAAAATAACAAGGATATGAGAATTCTAACTAATTGCTTTAAGATCCTCCAATAGCATAGCCAAAACCAATAGTATTTTAAAAAAAAACATTGGCAATAAGTAGTTAATGAAATCAGTGTACTAATATCAAAAAAGATCATGCTTTCTTTATCCTGTGCATATATAAAGATACTTTGATTCATTGAAATTTATTTTTATTATACAGCTTGCTTTTATTAAGAAACAAATAAGGAACAAGGAGACATTTTCATTGATTTATGAATATGATATAGTAGTTGGAGGACTGCCAAAGTTTACTGTAATATTTTGTTGAACCATTTTTATCAGTTCATTTTTAGTATTTAAAATAAAATAAAGTTTATAGCAACTACCTTATTTCAGTCAAGGACCAGATGTCTTTCATGTTCTTCCTGTATCTTGAAAGACCAACAGCAAATTCTTTGGGTACTTTGACAATAAATGGTTAATGAAATCAGTGTACTAATATCAAAAGAATGTTATCATTAAGTATTTTGTACTCTGGAAGTAAATTTTCTTTTGGAAAACCAATAAAAAAGAGCTTTCTATTTTGAATGTAATTATAGTTTGAACACAGCTGTGATAATGGAATTCTGCCACCTAGTGACACAGGAAAATGAACTATAGAAATTAACGGAACGAGCACAGTTGTAGGACGAATGCAAGGCAAAGCTGATAGCATGCATTAGAATTATTGAAAGACATTGCTGGCTGAAATCCAGTGAATAAAAGAAAAAGAAAAAGCTATGTCTCTTTCAACATGGATTTAATGGTGCATTCTTATCAGAGTGGAAGCTACGTTCATTGTATGCAGAGATTAGGGATGGTTGGTTAGTAGATATCTATCGCTGCAAATATAAAAACTGTCCTGCTGACTCAAAGTAAATATATATAGTCCAGCAGGTGATAAAGGAGTTGCCTATCATTTATGCTCTTTTTTTTGGCATGTGATTTTCAGTGATATAGCACCTCTGCATATGGTGTTTCCTTTTAAGTCTTGCATCAGCTTCCTTTGCTAGCCCCCTCTTGTTTTCATTGATTGTTCAGTAATATTTCACCTTTCCTCCAAGAACTCCTATACATGTGTCACAGCTTCTTTCAGCTTTATCTGTGCAAGAGCACATGTAGTGTTCAAGCTAAGAAAGGGTGACTGGACAGTGAATTTTTGTGACAGAAGATAGACTTGAAGTTGAGGTTCCTGATAGAACTGGTTTCATCACACTGGTTTCATGAACTCGTGTAATCGTGTAACAGCAATGGTGATCCTTTCTGACAAAGTATCAATAGGATTAGCAGAAGGAGAACTGAGAACCCCAGATCCACAAGAGATCTTGTGGATAGAAAAAGATTAATTTATTCAAATGTGTAGAACAAAGGATTAATTAAAGGACTACATAACACAAGTAGAAAGTTGGAACAGAAAAATATGTACAGCGACTTCAAGCCAGTCACTGAACAGAGTTAGTTATAACTCATATAATTGCATTTTCTTCCCAAAGTATTAATGATGATTCTTTCAAATGAATAACTGCTTATATAGTGATCAGATAATATTCAAGTTCTTGGTGATGAGCCTACAGAACAAACTGTGCTGAAATGAATGTCTCAACACTTATCTATGGTAGCTGTTTAAAGTGAAAATGGAGTCATAAAGTTGTGGATGAAAGGAATCCTAATCCATGAAAATGTAGGCAATTATTTTCTGTCAGTCTGTGAGGTATCTCAAGATCCTGTAATTTTTGGAAGAACAGTTGTAAAAACAAAGAGCAAAAGGCACAATAAGATAGCTGCTTTGATAAATATAGAATGCAGTCTAATGCCTGTTCCAGTAATTTTCCTTCTGCTTAATGTGAAACATTACTTACTATAATATCTTTACCTTTGTATGGATGAGAAAAAACTGTAGTAAGATATTTTCATTTTTTTTTTTTATTTAAAGATAGCAAGCTTTGAAACAAACCCTTATAAAACTTTTCATGACAGTCATGGGACTGCATCTGCTTAGAATCTTTCCCAGCACACTGTTGGCCTGTGTGAGAAGGAAAGTTGCCAAATCTCCAGCATGTTCTCTTATCTAAATTTCCCAAGAGAACTGGTGATTCAGCAGATCTTCTAAGCATCCTGCTTGGACATCTATGCTCTCTGAAAAATTCTGGGGCTTCAGGCATGGATGGTACTGGAAGCTTCTTGAACTATTTCTATCTATTTTGCTCTGCATCTTTTAAACTTAGATTTATGTGACTAGTCTCCATTTTGGGGGGGAATGTGACCCCCAAAGCTTATTTTTGTCTTTGATTTGTATAAGACATTCCCTATAAATGCATATTTAAGAGCCTTCCAGAATCTAATGGGATTCTCACTAACTTTCATGTGGTTTTCCAGTTCTGCTATCAGACCCTATTGAGGAAGAAGTATAATTGAGATTATATTTCCAGGTCTAAGTTTCTACTGGCTGGATTCATACACTGTGGGAGGTTATGTTTTCTTTTAGACATAATTCGGATTATAATCCCAACTGACTGAATTTATGCATTGAACTAAGTGACACACCATCATTTTATGCTTGCCTTCACATAATCAAACAAACTACATAGCATTTGCCACATTTGGATATGAAAAAATATGGTATTGCAGTTTGGAGTACCAGTTGAAAAACTCTTCTACTGTCTTCAGACTAAACATTGCTGAATATATATTGTTGCAGTGGACTACCTAGTTAGCTGCTGCAAGGTGATTATACAGACGAACTACAAGTAAGGCATGTCAAAGTATCAACGACTGTGCATTGAAATATCAGAAAGCAAGAACTGATAGGAGTTTAAATTACACCAAGTAATAGACAATGATAAGTGCTCTGGGACTTTAGAATTTAGAGAGATAAGCACCTGCAACGTTACCCCTCAGACTTAACAATTGGCCATTACATTCCAGACTTAACAATCGCCAATAAGAAACATAAAGTAGTTTGGATAGTGGCAGTTCCTGGAGAAAGCAGAATAAAAGAGAAAGAGAAAATCCAATGTCCTGCAGATAGAAATGGAACAACTGTGACAAGGGAAAGCTCTCTCTGTGTATGTATGTGTGTGTGTGTGTACATACATACATACATACATACATACATACATACATACATATATACACACATATTAAGCATATATACCTTTTTAAACATTGACAATAAATTGCAAAAGACAGCTTTACTTACAACAGCTTACATCCTCCTCAATACCTTTAACACTATCAGACAATATCTGCTTATCCCAGGTTGATAGGTGGATAAAAATGCCAGATGCTATCAAAACACCTGGCTGACCATGCAACCAAAAATCACTTCATTTAATTTGGACAACTCAATCATGAGGGCATATTATGCAAGCGAACAATTTTAAACACTGTTGATGGGATGCATCTTTTATTTAATATGTATTTTGCATATAAAAACAAAATAACAATGATCATATAATAATTCTGATTGCTTTGAAATCTTCCATTAGTATAACCAAAAACAGTAGAAAATTATTTTTAACCATTGACAATAAATGCTTAATGAAACCAGTCTAAGTAATATCAAAAGAATGTAATCAATAAATATTTTTGCTTTGTAAGTAAATTTTGTTGCAGAACAACAACAGATTTGAATGAAGATCTCGGCTTTTTAAAATAGCTATTTCAAAGCTTATTGAGGTATAATACTGAATGTATCATACCTAGGTCATAATCCATCATCTTTCTAAATTAGACATAAAGAATAATCTGTGAATGTAGGAATTACAATACTATATAAATGCAATCTGACTGATTGTGAAACTAAGAATACATTTTTAAATAGATAAATTAAATTTCCCATTTTGCATATCACATTTGGATCAGCTTAACCAGTTGACAGATTTAAAGGCCAGTTATTTTTGAATGTCTACTGAAGTAAGCTAAAGGGCTAGAAGATGGAATATGGGAGTGTATGAGTTAACTGTCTTGTGTTTTAGTTTAACGTTTCCTGTCTGAATATTTTTGCCAAGTATTTTCTGTTTGTTACACTCTCGCGAACCAAAAATTATACAATAGGAATAAGGCAGATCTGAACACATGGTATGAACTTCTGAACTTGCTTTCTTAATGATATCATGACATATAAGACATATAAATATTTCAAGAAAGATCCTGCAAAGTATTTAGATATGAAAGGAAAAATACTTTGATCCAGACTTAGAATAATCAATTGAACTTCAATTAACTCTGACTCTTCTAAGTCCATTAATTCGTACTCTAAGGATATTAAGTTGTATTCCAATTCATTGTTTAGACATTTTTATTTTGGCACAGATTTTGATGATTTTCATCACTTTTTGATTTAAGTTGCTAAAAGAATTTTGTTTTCATCATTTTTAGCAAATCAATGTTTTAAATTATTAAGACATAAGAGGCTGTCTTAAAGATAAGCAATTTTTAAAACTAAAATGGGATCTTAACATGCAGCATATTGTATTATAGATTTGAAAAAAATCATCCAACAAAAAACTATGAAGGGCTTTCCTTCATGGTTCTCCTGATGTCTACACTGATCACATGTAACTTGTCTTGATATTTTGGATGATACAGTTCATATGGGAAATATTTATGTGATCAACCCAGGAAAAGAGTGAGAATCTCTCATGCTTCCTCAGCATTATGGGATGAGTTTATTTTATAGCTAGATTTATATATCAGTCATAGTTTGGGCACTGATCCAGAATTTAGACTAGATTAACTGCTTGGCATATCAAAGAAATAATCTATTCCAGTAGAGTCTATTGATTTCTTAACATTTAAAAACATAGCACTATTAATGTTTAAAAACATAGCCCTATTACAACCTTTCCATATATTACAAGATAATGCTAGAATCATTTTTCACAGTAAACATAACTACAGATTTGAAATATAAGGATTCCTATTCTTTTCCATAGGAAAACCCATTATTCACATAGTAGACATGTACTGAGGTTCCATTTTAATAAATGGGTTCACTGCTTATTTATGTTCTATTAAGTAATACTTTGCTGGTGCAACTACTGTGTTTCTCACAAAATAAGGCCGGGTCTTATTTTTTTGACCCCCCAAAAAACAGATAGGCCATCTTTTCGGGGGTGACTTAATTTCCTCCCCCACCTAGAATGGCCCATGCGCACATACCTCTCCATGAGGCCATTTCTATCGGCAGATAAAAGCTCCCCAAAGGCAGAATCCCCAGCCACTTCGGGGCTGCCCATGTCTCCTCACCATTAGGCAGTGTCTTTTGGGCGATGGAAGTTTCCCAAGGGCAGTCACCAGCCACTTCAATCAGCGAGTAGAAGCAGCCTCGGGGAGAGCACGCACGCACACTCCCCTCACCACAAGGCCACTTCTATTAGCTGATTGAAGTGGCTGGTGACTGCCCTTGGGGAGCTTCCATCACCCGAAAGACACTGCCTAATGGTGAGGGGACACGGGCAGCCACGCCTCACCCTGAAGTGGCTGGGGACTCTGCCTTTGGGAAGCTTTCGTCGGCTGATAGAAATGGCCTCGTGGAGTGGGAATTGTGCATGGGCGCTTGCCTCAAGGCCACTTCTACCGGCCAATCGAAGTGGCTCGTGACTCTGCCTTCGGGAAGCTTCTATCAGCTGATGTTCTATCAGTAGTAGATCGGGGTATTCTAGCCTAGGCTACCTGCAGGGCGCTCCTAAAGGCAAATTTTCTCCCCACCCTCCACCCTCCCCTCCCATTTCTCTTCACCTTGTGTAGTTCTAACGAATGATGTGAGAAATGGTGGGGAAACGCATGGTTTAAATAGGCCTAAATTTTGGGGATGGGGCTTAATTTCACCTCCTGCCTAGAAATCATGCTGGGCCTTACTATTGGTGGAGGCCATATTGTTGGAGAAACATGGTATTATGTTTTGTGAGTTCCTATAAAGTTGGATTTTAGATACTCTTTGTGATTTCAAAATCTTTATTTGTTGGCTAAACAAATGTATATGGCTGCTCCTCTACCACGGGAACTTTGAGTGGCAAAGAGGAAAAAAATTAAAAGACCCATAAAGTCAAAGCCCCATAAAAATGTCATATCCATAAGTCAAATAATTTCCTGGGTACAATGCTCAGGCAAAAAGCCAGGTCTTCACTGTGTTTACGAAGGCAATAAGATTGGGATCATCTAGATCTCAGGAACGGGGCTGCTCCCTGAGGTAGGTGCTATGCAAGAGAACATTTTCATAGGTGCTATGGAAGAGAAGTCACACTTTTGAGGCCCCATCAGGTGTCACTGTTTCACAAAGGGAACCAAGACTGTGCCCATGCTAGTAAGGCATGCAAAAACCAGGTTTTGGTGGTCCTGCAAACAATTTTGCTCTACACCATGAAGGTCTTTGCAAGTGATGACTAGTACTTTGATTTGTACCAGGAAGCCTATTATAAGCCAGTGCAATTCACATAGCAATTATGTTGTAATGCAGGGGTGTCAAACTCAAAGCCTGGGGGCCATATCCAGCCCATGGGGTGCTTAGATCTGGCCCACGGGCCCACCCTGGAAACAACGAAGAACTGGCCTGTGGCCTGGGCTCCGTTTTTGGCCGCAATGGCCACCTGCAGCCCTCTGCCAACAAAAATGGAGCTCAAGGAGGCTGCACACAGCCTGCCCAGCCTCCATTTTCAGACACGACAGCCTCCTGCAGCCCTCTGCCAGCAAAAACAGAGCCCTGGCCAGCCATGCACAGCTTCCTCAAGCTCTGTTTTCATTGGCAGAGAGCTGCAGGAGACTATCACAGCCAAAAATGGAACCTTGGTGAGTGACGTGAAGCTGGCCATGCCCATCCTGGCCCCCACCATGACCCCACCCAACCCCAGACCCCTGAGATCAAACACAGCTCTGATGTAGCCCGCAATGAAATTGAGTTTGACACCCTTGTTACAATGGTATTTTGTAAAGCACCCATCACCGCATTCTGGATCAGCTGAAGCTTCAAGTAGAGGTCATTGCAGTTATCTAATTGTGACTAATGTGTGAGTGAGAGAAGTGACTGCTAATCTAGGAATGGGTGAAACCAATGTATTTGTGCAGACTCAAAAGGCTTTCTTGGCTGCAGCTGCAAGTTTAAGCAGGAACTGAGAGTCCAGGAAGAACCAAGATTGTTCACAAACTCTGCTGGGGAAGTATAATTGCAGCAAGAACTAAAGCTGTCAAATCATTAGATGAGGGTAACCCTAAAACTTACAGCCCCTTAGTGTTGTCAGTTGGTTCTTTCCCATCCAGATTATCTAGTTTCTAGACATGGAACAAGTATCTCACCACCATCATTTGGGCCATCCAAGACAGACATGTAAAACTGAGTATCATCATTATATTGAATCTCAGTCAGGCATTTCATATAGACATGGATGCTAAATAGGAGTCAAAAGAGAGCTACTCCTATGACATCTTGGAAAATGGAGATTACTGCAGCACCAAGTAATATTTTTAAACATTTAGAACATGTCCAATATTCATTTTCTATTGCAGTTATCTATTATCATAGAAAGAGAAATTACTTTTTTTACTCTCTGTTATATTTTGGCAGAAATATGTAAATCCTTGCTTAAACATAAATCTGAAACATGATTAAAGATGAGCAAATGTGTACATTTGTTTTACAGTGTTCACTGAAACTGGATACTCTTTTAAATATACATTCTCAGGCCTTTGGGCGATTCAGCCCAAAAGGTAAAGATAGTTTTAGTCATTGTCATTGCCCTACGGAACTGTAAATAAGCAATTGGAACAGGAATGTAGGTAGTTCTGTCTCCTTTCCAAGAGAATTCTTTTCAACAATAGCATTGGATGGATTTTATTCTCATTCTCTCTCTTTTTCTTTCTCTCTCTCCCTCTTCCCCTCCCTCTCCATGTGAGATAGATGCACCAACCAAATTCAATGTTGAACCTCATTTCAGTATGTAATTTGTTTAAATGGTTATTTCAAACATCTTTATGTATAAAGCTGGTATGGTTGAAACCAGCTATATTTACAAGAATGTAAAGTGATAGTAATTGCCTAGATCATGGGTATCCAATTCTGACAACTTTAAGACTTGTGGACTTGAACCCCCAGAATTCCCCAGCCAGCCTATTCTGGGAATTCCAGAAGTCTTCAAGTTACCAAGGCTGGACACCCCGACCTTGATAAAAGACATAGAGAATATAGTAAGAGAAACATGAATACACAGAAGTATGTTATGGAATATGGCTTAGAGAGGTTTTTATGTGCTAATAAGTTTAGAGAAATAAATTCCAAGAAGAGTCAGGATCAATAAACGGAACCATTTCTTTATAATGGCTGTGGAATTTACTGAAATTCAATGAGGGGGGGTGGCTATTGTTCATAATGAGGGACGGGAAACATTTATGAAATGGTTGGAATATCAGTGGCTATTAATCTTAATAACTGTTTGGTACTTTCCAATATCATAGGTAGAATAATGGAAGCAATATAGAAAAGAATTATGCTCCCCCTGCCTGTGTTTATGAATTTTCTGAATGTATCTTCTTGATCATTGTATGAAAATAGCAGATTATGAAGACCATTTGCCTGAACCACCAGAACTCTTCTTTTCTTCTAATGGAGGCAGGGTACAGAGATTTTAGTGTAGAGCTACTTTCCCAGCATTTCTTTTCCTAAATGATTCACTGTAATGGCTACCCCTAAAATAAGAACCATTTTGAACAGATAACTTTCTCTCCATGATAGTGCTCATCCCATCTTCTCAACATTCTAAATGTAGCCATTTATTCTCTAAGACAATTATAACCTCGAGAATATGTTATTGCAGGAAGAACCACCATCTCCTTGGTGAAGAGTCAGGACATATAATAAAAAAATATATAATGAAAATCTTATTCCTATGGAAATATCTCCTACTTGTGAAATCAACAGAGAACTAGTTTGGTAGAGTGATTAAGGAATCAGATCAGAAATGGGAGATGATGAATCCTAGTCCTGCCTTAGGCGCAAAGCCAGCTGGACTTGTTGGGAAGAATGGCAAACTACTTCTGAAAACCATTTTTGACACATTTTTAATTAATTTTTTTGCAAAAAAATTATATGTATTATAAGACCAGTGTAACATATTACTGATATAAGACATAAATCTTATTGAATGTATCAATTATATTGTAATTTTAACCATTACTATGTGATTACATAAGTACCCTTTATGTCAGTTTGCTAAGGCAGCTGTCACAAAGGGGTATTGGTTCTTCAGGTTTCACACTTAAAATAATTGCACCTATGTTGTGATATTTTAGGAATAGATCCCTATCTATTTTCATTACTGTCATAGTATCCCAGCAAAATAGATATTGATATTGCCCTTTTTTATACTGTTGTGTTTTTCATGTTGGTCCAAAGTTCTCTTGCCTATTTTGTGTGCATTTTGGAATGAGAGAAATCTCCACCCTCCCTGTGTTTACATAACATATCACTGTGTTTATTCAAGGCAGGTGTACAATGAATTATGTGTAGCCTTGTGTGACTCCAGAATAAGAATTTGCCAGGATAGGGAAAATTTTCTCAAGAAAAATGGATCATTTCAATTTTAGCTTTGGATCCACATGGAATCTTCAACCGGCCTCACTTTTAAATGCACAGCTCTTGAACTTCTGGGTAAAACATGGTGATTTCTGGAGCTATCAGAAATTATGCACCCTTGATGTAAGCAGTGGTTTCAGTGTTAGTGTTTGAAGATCGGCCTTTGTGTTGGGAAACATTGAAGTGAAATGAAACATTGAAGTGAAATGTTGGTGTATTTTTCATGCATTGTTTTTTAATGATTTCAAAGACTGGAGGCCAGGGTTAACTGGTTTATTTACATAGAAAATCACATAGAAAGGCAAAATTGATAACTTGGTAGTGAAAGTAAAATACTAGCAACTAAATAACATTTAATTTAATTCTCTGTTAACTGATTACATCAAAAATATTTGGAAGATTGGTACAAATATTCATTTTAGACAAATATTGTGTGAGAATAAATGTATTAAGCAAGCTATAATCATCCTATATTTCATGTATAAACTAAGGTAATAAAAATCAGGATCAAGATTTATTTTCCATAACAGAACTATTCTGAAAAATTAACAAAATTAAATGGAGTTCTAATCTAGCTTCAATTCGGTCAGAACAGTGTCTGCTCTATTTGCATATTAGGAGTCACTTTGGATAGGCAGGTGGGTGCATATAAATTTAATAAATAAATAAAATAAACTATTGATGGTTAAGCTTTGGATTAAATCATCCCTTGAAAGATAATAAAACATAGTTATATCACTTTACTTACATTTCAGAATAAAATACTGAAATGACTTATCTGTATCAGACTAATAAGGACATTTTTCAGTCTTGACTGTTCAAATGCTCAGTGTTTAACTAATGTTCAACAGTAGGCAAAGAAAATGACTAGAATATCCTCAGCATAGCTTATGTGGTTTTCAGCATCTTGTGTGAACAATTTTGGCTAAAAGATCAATCTGAAATTCAGGCTTCAATTTCTCTACAATGGAAACATGTAATAATCTTTCCTTTCTTGTGATAATGGTTAAAACCACTCTGAGTGAAAAAATTAATAGCATTATTGAATGTGAACTGATGGAGTCTTTATTAGAATGCATACACCTGTTATTAAGTCCCAGATTCTGGGAAGGCTATCACCTTTAGCCTTAAAAATACATGAATAATTGAGAAACAAGATATATTCATGCATATATGAATATGGGCATATATGATTATAGAAGAAAAGGGTGGCATAAAAATTAATAATATAATTAATGTATTAATTTTAAATAAATTAAATCTTTTGTTTGCTCTTTCATCAGCTGTTGCTTTGCCTATCTGCTTTAGAAAAAGTTCCAGTGATCACATTGAACAAAAGCATACTGGTGATACCATTTGAGAAACTAAAAATACATTTTAGTAAACTTTTTTAACAAGACCAAGACATTTGGATTTCAGGATTGTTACTTAGCCAGTCTGGATGAAAGAAAGATGAGACACCTAAGCACAACTGAAATTGTGACAGGATTTGTCTAAGAAAATATAAGCAGCTTTAGGTAAATCTTTGTCATATTAGAAAAACAACATGTTTTATGATGAATCTGTATTTGTAGAATAGTAACTGGGCATATAGCCTATAAACATGAGAACAAGACAAACATACATTCTATGTTACATAAAAAGTTAATGATGATATAAACTCACAATTGTCCTTGTAACTTTGAAGTGAAATCTAAATAAAATGGGACAGATAGAATTTAAATACCTGACCATTCTTAAACCTTAATGATTTTTAAGTGAACTCAGTTTTCACAATTAAATAGTTTACACCAGTGGTGGGATTCAAATTTTTTTACTACTGGTTCTGTGAGTGTGGCTTGTGGGTGTGGCAGGGGAAGGATACTGTAAAATCTCCAATCAAATGTGGTATTTGCTGCTCCTCCGAACTATTCAAATTTTCCGCTACTGGTTCTCCAGAACTGATCAGAACCTGCTGAATACCACCTCTGGTTTACACATGTGTAAGACAGGTTATTATAAGCAGCCTTTAAGGCACATCCATTACAATGTTTTGTTTATTTGCTGTGCATACATATATACCATGTTGGTGTAAGTAACATACTGCAAAGTGAAGAAAAGGAATAAACATTAAAAGCCAAACAAATTAAGAACATGAGGCAATAAAAAGAATCAATATAGCTAACTACAATTTATACCAACTGTATTCGTACTATGTTTCTATATCTCTCTCTATCTTTATAAACCATCCTTATGTCCACTATGTGGAAACATTCCATACACCAATTCATATATTGCCCTTTTTTTTCTTTAAAAGTTTGGTGTCTTTCAGAATTTTGGAGTCAGGCAGTACCTATATTTAATGAGATGAAGAAATAAATAAGTCAGCACCATCCAGATTTTTAAGATCTGCAGTTCCTCTTTAATTTCTCTTGGATTTTTCTTTTACTTCGAGCTCATTTTTTTTCTAAGCAACTATTTTCGCAATACCAAATGATAGTTTGTCCCACATTCAAAGTATTTCATCACTTTCTTTCTTTCTGTCTAGATTCCCTATTTATATTAAGGTCAGAACTGTTCTTGCCAGGAGAAAATCTTTCTATGTGGTTGCTAACAGTTATGACAGACTTGCTGGTACATAAACAAGGAGGATATATAAAAAGAGGACAGGATAGGACAGGACAAGATAACCTTTGTCAGTTTTTTCCTGTGAATACACTGAAACACATTAAAAATGAAATTATGATGCCCGCTCTCAAAAGAAAATAAATATATACACATACACACACATGCACATACATATACAAAGGTTGATACTATACGGTACAAAGCTATTACAGAATCTAGTTATTCTGCTTCGGATACCACAAAGCCTCCTTCCAGAAGGCAACAATGAAAATTGATCATAGAGAGGATGTGTAGCTTCCCTGCCAATACTGCAGACCTTGATCAAGGGTTATGGTTTATATATGCCATGCCCTGAATAGAAGGAAGTGAACATTCAATAATCTTTTCTGCTGTCTTTTCTGCACAGCTCTCCTGTCCAAAACAGAAATACTTTCAAACCAAACAGCAATACAAAACAAGAGGATACTTTCAATTGTCCCTCTATAGAAAGTGGTAAGGAAAGGGGAATAATAATACTATTCTACTAATAGTTAATTAGTTAGGTATTTTTGCCATATTTCTGAGTAGATCCCAAGTCCAATCAAGACCAGTTTTTCCCCACAAGGATGTTCCTATGCTTTTTTTAAGGACAGGACCTCTAATCAACATGCTATTTTGTGGCATACATCCTACTAACATACATATAGGAGGCCAACTTTGCTAATTTAGCAATTTATTTTAAATTAGAACTAACTGGGAATTCCAAAAGATTAATATTAACTATTGGGAAGAAAATGTTTTGGGGGGAAGCAATATAGTGTAAAGCTCAGAGAATCTCTAGTGAAAATTCAAAATAAATGGTTTCTTGTGTTCTAATTCTCACCTGTAAATATATCCCCCTACATTAGTTTTGCTTTGCTTTGTTTTTATTTTCTGAAACAACTGTATAGAATCAGAAGTAATATCAGTCATGCAAATGGAGGAAGAAAGAAGAATGCATTTGTCAGTGTAGAGGAAATGCTACTATTTCTCCCAATGAATATTTCTTCTCAATATTTATGTTACTTTTGCAAACATGAATTTGGGGATGTGTACATCCTAATTTCTTCTCTAGGGAGAAAAAGATATGCTATTTTGAAATCTATTAAATGCAGCATAGAATACAAATCAAGTGAATATATTGTCCCACTCCAAGCTACCTTGGTCAAGCCCCAACTGGAATAGTTCCCCCAATGTTGCCCACTGCAGTATAAAAGCAGAGGTGTATTCAGCAGGTTCTGACCAGTTCTCGAGAACCGGTAGCGGAAATTTTGAGTAGTTCTGAGAACCGGCAAATCCCACCTCTGACTGGAGATTTTACAGTATCCTTCCCCTGCCACGCCCAACAAGCCACACCCACAGAACCAGTAGTAAAAAATTTTTGAATCTCACCACTGTATAAAAGGATGATCACAAAATGGAATATATTCAGAAAAGCAATATTAAAAAAGTTATAAACCAAGTCCTATGATGAATAGTTAAAAGAGATGGAACTATTTAGTTTGCAAATAAGAATAACAAAAGGCTTGTCATACAGTGAAAGGAATATACAGCACCAAACAAATTGAAAGTCAGGAAAGCCAGATAATACAGGTCAACAAAATGCTTAGTGTTCACTGTATTGTCATTAACCACAGTGCCTTATACCAAGCAGAGCTCTGGCTTATATGACCTCTGAAGCTACTTCCAGCTCTGTAGTTCTTTCTACTCTGACAGTTACAAACATGCAAACCAAACAGTTTATACCAAATCTTCTGTATGTAATCAAGAAAAATAAAACTAGAAACCAGAAGTTTTAGACCTCCCTATGAACTAAAAAATGGAAAGATTAGAAGAATTAGATAAAATTAACATTTTAGAAACAGAAAGTTTGGGGTGGAATTCTTTTTTAACATAATTCCATACAGATTCACTAGATAAAGGTAGGTTTCAGCTCAGAATTATAAAAAGAAACAGGAAACAGCATACATTTTAACTTTACCATCATTTATAGTGGCAATTACTTCTGACTTTTATTTAAAGACTTTCCAGCCCTTTAAAATCTGTTTTATGGGAAAATGTGAACTATGTTTTTTGTAATTTTTGTAGTTAGCTGTAAAACTTTTCCTTCACATTTAATTAATTAAAATGATATCATATTATATAGCTTGATTATTTTAAGAAATAAAAATGATATAATGGGTTAAACTCTTGCTTAGAAGTAGTATACAAATAACTTTATTGCAATAAACTGAAAATTGATAAAGTTAATTTTGTCAAGTAAAATCTTTAACAAATAATTTGTCAAATGTGAGTTTCAACAAATAATGCTGTCACAATAATGGCTTATTAAGAAATGTTTTTGCAAGGGCAGAGAAAATAATTCTTCTGGACAATCATACTTGAAATGGCCTCTGTTAAATTTATGTTACAATCAATTTATAATTCCAAAATGATAGGAGACTAATACATGGCAATATAAACAATGGCCATTGTAGTAACACTGAAGAATACACATTTGGATTCTTAAATTCTCATTCATTCATTCACTCACCCACTCACTCATTCATTCTTTCATTCATTCTGACTTTTGAGCCCTGATACCTTCAGCTCAGCCAGTTGGTTGGTTGATATCAGATACACATAGAAATAGATAAGGGTATAATTATGATGCTGCAACTACCATGTTTTCTGTTTTGATCTTCCTCACCCCACTTCGGATACAAAAGAACTTGATAATTGAGTCAAACATATGCCTTCAGAAATGTGTACGGAATTATAGTGATTTGGTATAATCCAGTCCAGTGACTATAATCATGTCATATAGTGCCACTGATATTAACCTTGTGAGAATGAGGACAACTTCCACGCCAAGATAAAGCAACACTTAAAAAAAACTGACCTGCACATATAATTTGAACTGTATTTTCTGTTCATTAATTTGAATTGTAGTTTCTATTCATTAATTGATACAGTGTGTTCTGTTCATTGATTGATACAATCACAAAATTGAAGCCACCTGCTCCAGTTAATATTTATTTATTTATTTGTTTGTTTGTTTATTTTATATTGACGCCTATTCACCCATGGCAACTCAAGGCAGCTTACAGACTGTAAAATAACCTTATATACATATTGACATGCCATTTCCCATCTTATCATGTAAATTTTTAATAGATGAAATAGTAGAAGTTTTTGACAAGTCTCTTTGAAAATTATTTCAGGCAACAAAAGGAGGACAAGGAAGAGAGGCACCAATTTTTACACTCTTTATATTACTTTAAATTAAAAAAAACATATACAAAAATTGCATGCTTCCATTGCAAATATTGAAATGAATGATAAATGTAAAAATCAGTACAGGACAAAGGAAGACATTCTCAGCTTGACGATTCTGAGATTCAGCAGCCTGGAGATTTCCAATAGTGCAGTTTTTGTTTTCCTAGATATAAATAAACCTTCTTTATTGTCACTAGAACTGGAATGCCCAAACCAGATGAATGCTATTGTTGACTATTAACTGGACATGCACCCACCCACCGGGATCATGGCAGAAAAATTAAAAGAGTTATAGAGTTCCTTTGTGAGCAATTAAGCTGTAAGAAGACTCTTGGTAGAAGCCTCCTGGTGGACTTCTGAAACTTATCAAAGCAGCAATGGAGAAAGCCTGAAGAGAAGCACAAGAAAAATTAGCTACAGAGACCAAATGTGGAAGCTCCAGTTCCAATCCACCCTCACTAATCAAAACTCACTGGGTTTCTCTTGAACTAGACATTCTCTCTTCTGTCATACTACCTTTTTTGTGAATTAAAATTGGAAGAGAAACATCACCTTGAAGTACTGAGATAAAGACAGAACTTACATTTTAAGAATATATAAATATTTGTGGAGTGCCAATTAAAGCCCGAGACAGGACAGAGGATGATTCTGAAGGAACACCAGAAATTAAAAGAAAAAGATAATTTATTAAGGAATACAGTGGGTGTGGTGATCCAGGGCATGGCACAAAGGCAACACAGTCACATAAGTTTAAAAAAGTCTCTTTAATATCTCCAACATTGCCCTCAATGTCCAGTTACTTTCAGCTGGAGAAAAAAACTCTCCCAAGAACAGTCTTTAAATGAAGGAAATTCAGTCCAAAAACGAAGTACATATAAACTGTAAATAAAAATCCACACAAACCATGCTGCAGCAATTAACTGGATAGGACAGGATAAGGAATTGCAGGCTTCAAAGGCCAACAAAACACACACACTTGGGAAGATTCCAGATGCCAGATAAGCCTTGATCATTAAAGATAACTTACGATTTGCTTCCCATGAGTTGCTGTGCACAAACTCCCTTTTTAAACACTGTGTTCCCAGCTGCAGCTAATGAAGGGAATCAGGGCCCTTTCCTCCCCTGTAAGCCAAGCAACTCACATTGCTCCCTTCTCCATTCCTCCCTGCGTGCCCTTGGATGAAGAGAGGTTGGGCCTGGATCTTCCTCTGAATTCCCTCTGCCTTGCTCTGCCCAGCAGGATTTTTGCCCTTCCCCAGTTTCTTCCACAGCCACCTGAGCCACACTCCCACTCCCTGTCATCTGTTCAGCCTCCCCCTCAGAATCATATTCTGACAGGGGCATGACAGTGGGCTTTCTAACTGCTATACAACAAACTTGGTAAGAACACTGTTTAATATAAGTTGTGAATTATTCCTTCCTGATCAGAAGAAAGTCAAATGAAATTGTTATATTAATATCCCCAGAGTCATTGCATATTTTATATTAGAATCCACAAACGTTCTGGGAAGACCATAATGAAGGTGATTACAGATTCTATATCAGATTGAAATAGTGTTTTTAATGCACTAGGCTAGAAACCTTGAGATCTAGTTCAGCCTTAGCCATGAAAGCCAACTTGGTGATCTTATGTCTATCACTGTCTCTCAGCCCAACTCATCTCACAGGAGGGTTGTTGTGGGGAAAATAAGAAGAACAAGGAGTATAAAGTATATTTATTGCATTTTAGTAAATATACTTCATTACTATTTGTAATAATAAAGGTGGGATATAAATAAGAATAAATAATATTTTCCAAAAAATTGATATTTATTATTTATTTTGAAGTCAGACCTTCAGTTTTCCTTGGATGTTGTGTTTACTTCCCCTAAAGGCTATGGGCATATACCTATATTTCTTATATTTTCATGGAATCATAATGAAACACCATGATCTTGATCCAAATATTGATGGAGCTGCACCTAATATTTAAAGTTGATGGTGGAATCTAAATGAACAATAGGTTGGATCAAGTGGTACACTTGCAACCTGTAACATGGTTTTGCCCCTTTCATAACTGCAAAGAAGGCAAAAACTAAAATTTAAAAATGTTACCTGCAGAGATTAACCATGAGAACTGTTATAACTGTAAGTAAATTTTTGCAAAAGGCTTCTCAGAGACTTCTATGCACTAGGGTTTGGCAATTCTTCTTCTTCCAAGTCACAACTATTTGAATCCAGCCTTCGAGTAATAAAGTCATGATAAGTGCAGATAGCTTGTCGTATAGTTTTATAGAACAACATTGCATGCTTATATAAATTAAATATGGGATAATAGAAAACTTAAGACATCTCTAGATAACAACCTAATTTTACCAAAGGAAAAAACACAAAAAAAATTCTAATACAAAGCAAACGTGTAAGTCATTGCATGTACAAATTGAAAAATAAATTAAAATAAATAAATAAAATATTCTTCTATATCTATATGCCTTCTAAATAAAAGTTGTATTTTTATCAGTCTTAATTGTTAGGGTATGGAGAATGTCTTCAAATAGGACTGGAAAGAAGTTATCACAGCAAACAGATCTGATTCCCTTAAAAGGAAGCAGCTCCGTTTTTCTTCTGCCTCTCTGGAGAACTGGCTACAAACTGGGAATTGTTATTGTATGACTCATTGGAGGGACCATAGCTACACAAAGTTCAGATAGGATTTTAATAAAACAGACCCCACAATACTGAAAGGCAGACTTTTTCTTAAGGAGGAAACTTTCAAAAGGTTTTAAGGCAACACAGTAAGTTTATCTTTCAGGACAAGCAGCAATGGAGTTAAATTTCAAATATTGGTGTTGACCTTGCTGCAAAAAAATCTGCTTCTTGTGAAACAAATGTGATGGCCATGTTTTAAAGTTTGCAAACCACAAAGAATTAATAGTAAAATGTGTTGCATTTACTAGTCAGACAAAGTTTAAAGATGCTACAGTTGCTGTTACTGTAATTTCCTTTGCTTGCTATCTTCTTAATAATATTAAGAGGGGGAAGAGTATCGACATATTTTTTTTTAATCCCAAAGCAATGTACTAACTGAAGAATTAAACAATATTATATAAAATACTTATGAAATAATAATAAAATTCATCTAAAACAGACAATAAAAGTCTAGTTTATTTTTTTTTATGTCAGCCTCAAAGAGAATCTAGTCTTGGAGGAATTGTTATTTTGCAAGTGCCTAAGTGTTGTAAATTTTAAGGACTTCAAAAAGTTTCACAGAATTGAATCAACAATGATAGTAGATTGAATTAAGCTATTGCATCATTTCAACCTTGCTCATGCAGAATTCAGGGATAATTAGTTCATGAGCAAAATCACAAATTGTACAATTCCCAATAGTGTTTGAATCTTCTCCAGAGGCCAATTTTGCTGTAGGAAAAGAAATTGCTGTAGTAATAACTTTTCTTTAATATCTAAATATATTCTCTTGATGCCACTAGATTAAGGGAACCAGATTTAGATTGCAAAAATTTAGAGCATCTTTAGATAACAGCATAGAACTGCCAAAGACTCTTTGAACTTTGAAACTCAAATCTGGTAATCTTATTTTAAATAAATTTGTTGTTAACTGAAAACAACATGAATCAATTGCTCCTTCAGCCCCTTTTTTATTGAAAAGCCCCATTTCCCAGAAATGTGAGAGCTTGAAAACAAGAGTGGTGATCATTTAATTGGACAAAGGCAAATAACTAAGTGATTGTGTGTTCTGTTTTGCAGAAGACAATCTTCTTATTGATGGTCTAACAACTTAACAGAATTCAGTTAAACAGAGAGTCAAAAGAGAAACAGTAAAATTGATTGCAAGAATTAACAACTGGGCAACAGGTTCAGATGACACCAAAATCATCTGCCAGTTTTCCCTTCTATGCTAAGATAAATGCTTATTTAAAATGTCAGTTATTTTAAAATGTGTGAGTATATGAATGAGATTATAAATTATGCTCATTATTTTTGGTACTGTATAACAAATGCACATATTTAAACCTACTTTAGAACTAAATAACATATTATGAATTTGACATCTTTGAATCTGTAGTATGTCAGATACCTAGAGAGAAAACTGGAGACTCATATTTTGGCCATTGGAAGAGATGAACATAATTAAATTGTTGTAATTTATTTGCAAGGTATTGACTGTGATCATAAATCATTTAAACCGCCACTAACCAACATTTTAACCTAATATGTATAAAACTAGCCAGTCTTCTTAGCTTATCCACTGTAGTTAAATTAATTAATGGTGTGTCATATAAACAGAGACACAATGTATGGAGAAAGTTAGTTGCATCTGTTGTTATTTGAATTTCAATTTGTAGAATCTGTTTGGGACTTTAGATGGACCACAGGCAACAGGCCCTGATGTTATAATTGCCAAATGGTGGAGCAATTGTCTGGAAAGAAATACAGTATGTTGAAAAAATTATACTTTATAGAAATAGCTTGCAAAGCAAAGGTGAAGAAATATACGGGATATAATGTGCCAAACTTTTGTTATGCATTCCATATGTGGTGTTTGTAGATTTAAAAATGTGCTTTTGAAATGATTAGTCTGAGTGGAGGTATACTGATGCTTACAGCCAGAAAACCAAACTGCACAAAACTTGGGAAAGATGCTTAATCCTTCTCCCATTTAACCAAACCAAGCTGTCCTTTCCACATTGTTATGGATTAAGAATAGGAATGTGATGCATGGACAATCACCCCCATCCTACTACAACCCCCCCCCCCCCCAGCAGTAATTGAAGCTGTGAGCAAAGCAATTAAACTAAGAAGATATGATCAGTTGACCTATGTTTGGTGTGTTAACATACTTCAGCTTTAAAGCATACAGGGGGAGTTGTGGTATTATCTGAAAAGGCAGTTCTGAGGAAAGTTTCTCATTTTTCCTAGATGTGAAGTGGAATGATTCGTTTAACTATAGTTGAATAAGTCTTTTAAAAATTGCAAGCTATTCTGAAGACATTTTCAAATTTTGAAGTTATTATCCAGAAACAAGTAGAAATAAATCTGATCCATTTGGATTATTCAACTTCACCAGAGAGCTAGATGCATGAAGAGGACCATGTTGTTCCTATTTGACATGAAGCAATCTTATTATTTGTTTGTTATAGCTGCTTGTTTCACAATAGAGTGACCCAGGCAGCAAACTATCATAAAACAACCAAAATAAATAAAATAAACGTGAACTTAAAGGGAGGTCTAAGAACATACCCCGTCTAATCCAAGGATTGAAACCAAACAGTTCAGATCAAAAAGCTCAAAGGGAGTTGTTTGTATTTTGCTTCATTTCTCTTTCTTGTTCTTATTTCTTCTGTCATTTTCTTTTATATGCTTGCAAATTACATAGATATATGAAGTTCTACAGTCTATAGAAGACTTTAATCGTTTATCCTATTGTAATTTCTTAGTAGATAAAATTCTTAGCAACGTTTTCTCTCAACATGATTTGTCCTCCTGTTTTACCCATTGCATATACAGATATTCCTTAATTTATGACTACAATTGAGAGCAGAATTTCCATTGCTAAGCAAGCTGATTGTTACATGAGTCACACCTGATATTATAACATTGTGTCATAGTTAAGCAAATCACTACAGCTAAGTGAATCACATGGTTTTAAGTGAATCTGGCTTCCCCTACTGACTTTGTCAAAAGCTGGCTGGGAAGGTCGTAAATTATGATCATCCAGCCCCAGGATCAGGGATGGTATTCAGCAGGTTCTGAATACCTAGAGAACCAGTTGCAGAAATTTTGAGTAGTTAGGAGAACTGGTGGTAACCTTCCCTGGAGATTTTACAACATCCTTCCCCGCCATGCCCACCAAGCCACACCCATCAAGCCATGCCCACAGAACCAGTAGTAAAAAGTTTTTGAATCCCACCACTGCCCAGGATGCTGCATTGTAAATATATGCCAGTTGCCAAGTGCTAGGATTTTGATCATGTGACCATAGGGATACTACAATGGTCCTACTCTAAATGTGAAGACTGATTGTAAGACACTGTTTTCTGTGCTATTGTCACTTAGAATGGTCACTAAATGAATGGTTGTAAGTCGAAGAAAAGGCCATGAGTATGTAATCAGTGTAATTATAGCAGTCATGTAAAAACAACTCCCGAAAATGATTTTCTATCCTGGTAGATTCCAAAACTTGTGTCAATAATTCTTAATTATTTGAAATAAGTGGAAGTATTTGATAAGATAAATTGTTCTCCAATTCCTGCCTACTTTATGTGATAGTCAGTTCATGTTGCTTACTAAAAAAGATTTTTTCCCCTAAAGTTTATTAGGAATCAGACATAATTAATGTACATTGGACAGGTATCTGGGATAGTAAGTTCTGTGAGAAATCTTACTAGAGGATAATTTTTCAATAATTTAAGGCATGGATAACTTATCCTTGTGAAGGCCAGTTCATTATTTTATGGGTTATAGTTCTGAAAGTTTTTGCTGCAGTAATACAAAAGTCTGTAGTAAGTCAAAACATGATATTTTTTAATACTGAATTTTGTTTTAAAGTGTTTTATGGTTTAATATGTAAGCCACCTAGAGTCTGACAAGTAGATGACATACAAATTATTTTAAAAAAGGAAATGATGAATGAAATGAAGAATATCACAGCGGGTCATTAAACCTAGATGTAAAACAATACTGTGAAAAAGAGCTATTTTATCACTATTTCATTTTGGCTCCTTATCTGGCAGCATTGCTTATTATCCAGAACATTATTTGGTTTTATTGTTAAAAAACATTGAACTCTTGAACCTAATCATCGGAAACTAGACAGACTTTATTCCTTCAGAAGAGGTAACATTCACAGAAAGTTATTTCAAATTCTGCCTCCAAATCAAAATTATATTAGTAGTTCTAAAAAAGAGGATTTACCTTCAAATTGGCAGATCTTTGTCTCACAAGAGGGAATATTTCCAGTAGATACAGCTTAATTTCAGATTTCATTTATAGCTCCTGCTATACTAAATAGGAAAGCATGGAGGTTTGGTGATTTGCACCAAGTTTAAGATTTTTGCTAAGACTCACCCAACTAATATGATTGTTACCTGATGAAATCAGCCAAGGAGCAAAAACTGGAACAAGCCCTGGGGGATACATAGGTGGGAGTAATTTACTGCCAGGAAGAAAGTAACTAAATGTGCTACTCTCCCATATCTATGCACAGATTCTGGGTAATAGACAAGGAAGATGGGGAGCTTCTTCTCCTTGGCACAGTATAGCTTTCTGGTGTCACATCAGAACAGAAAAAAATTTGGTTTCAGAAAAAAAATGTCCTGCAATCTTCAACTCCTACACTACAAAAACATATGGACTACACTACTCGACCAGGGTAAAGCAATAGATACAATTTATATAGATTTCTGAAAAGCCTAAGCATCAGAACTCATAGCACCAATATTGCCAAAAAGGCTTTAAGAGTTGTAAATCTAATCTTGCAAAGCTTCGCCTCCAATAATACTGAATTGCTAACTAGGGCATATAAAACCTTTGCTAGACCAATACTTGAATACAGCTCAATTGTCTGGAATCCACACTGTATATCAAACATTAATACAATTGAGCGAGTCCAGAAGTATTTCACAAGAAGAGTATTACACCCCTCTACTCGCAACAGAATACCCTACACCACCAGGCTTGAGATTTTGGGCTTGGACAACCTAGAACTATGCCACCTATGGTTGGACTTAAGTGTAGTACACAAAATTATCTGCTACAGTGTCCTACCAGTCAATGACTACTTCAGCTTCAACCACACATAACAGATACAAACCCAATGTTAACCACTCCAAACTTGATTGCAGAAAGTACAACTTCAGTAACAGAGTGGTCAATGCCTGGAATGCACTTCCTGACTCTGTTGTTACCTGCTCAACCCCCCACTCCTCAAACTATCCACTATTGACCTCATCCCATTCCTAAGAGGTCTGTAAGGGACGTGCATAAGCACACAATCATGCCTACTGTTCCTGTCCTATTATCCCCATTTATTTGTACCTATTTCCTGTATTCATACTCTTGTTTATTCTTATATCTATTATCTTGTAAGCGATTGAATAAATAAATAAAATATAATAAATACAAGCCCTTCCATCTTCCCGCTTCTTGGCAGGGACGGTGTTTCTCCTTTGCACAGTGAAGTCTGCTCGTCTCCCAGCTGGTGTTTTCTGAGAGACATTGCACCTTTGTTGCTTCCAGCTTCTGCCTCTGTTCTTGCTGATTTCTTATGCCCTGAGTAATACTACTTAGCTGAAGCAGCTCTGAGTACTGCCAATTTCACTTTGTTTATCCATATGGCTGTGTTGAGGGGGGCCTCCAAGCATAGGGAAACCTCTAATAGTGAAAAGTTGCAGCGGGAGCTGGCATTTGCCTGCTGCATGGCACTTTTAAATTCTCAATAATATCTGGAAAAGTAAGAGGAGATAAATGTAAATGACAAAGTGCATTTAACGTACACAGAAAGAGAGCCAGTTTGATCTAGTGGTTAAAGCACTAAGCTAGAGACCAGGAGACTGTGAGTTTTATTGTTGCCTTAATCATAAAAGCAAGCTGGGTGACTTTGAGCCAGTCACTCTCTCTCAGTCCACAATGTCAGGCTCAGGTGACAAGCCAATTTGTTAATTCCTGTCACAACCAATGGATCAACACTTGAAAAAAGCCTGCATTTGTGGGGAAATGCTAGGAAGAAAAAAAACAATAATTGAAAACAGAAGAGGTCATGAAAGTGCAGTTGCTTCCATATCCTACATTTATTTATTTATCGTGATGATGAAATTTCAGTGCATTTCTCCATAAAGAAGTTATTCAAATCCAAGTAACCAAGTCCCCTCTGAATGTACTGAGTTAATGCTCCTTTAAGCCCCAGAGAGCATAGCCCCTAACTGGGATTATGAAAGCTCTAAGTCCAAAACATATGAAAACCCCAACTTCCCTAACTCTATTCAAATCACTTTCATTTGTAGTGTGACTATTCAGAAGACACATACAATGCCTCTTCACGATGAACAGGGCCATAAACTATGCTGAACAATATAAGATTAAGATACTGGAGATTCTTAGATGATAAATGATGCATTTTAATGTAGTTGGCAACAATCCCAAGCCTCCAGGTGCAGAGTGTGTTCATTTGAGAGGCAGTTTCTCCAGGAGGTCATGCTTTGAGTCTTCAAATGGAGTCAATTTTAAGTTGAAGATCATCTATGAGTTCACGTTTTAACTGTTTATTTCTGATTAAACATAGTTATTGTCTGAATGGAGAATCCCTCAGGGAAACAAAAATATGGTTCAGTTTGCATCTTAAGATGAATATACTTAATTTTTCAGTTTCAGAGTAATGCACAATCCGAAGCTCAAGAATCTTTGTAATGTTCATCATACCAAATGTCATGGATCAGCTCTCCATTCAAAACTTATATCCCCAAAATGTGTAGTAGTTAACTAACTGGAAGAACCTTTCATTAGGAAAATTGCTTGGGAAAATTTGATGCTAAGCAAAGTAGATTTTACAATGTAGGCATTCCAAAAAAAGGAACAGGATATTTTTTTCAAAAACAAATGTGAATGATTTTTAATTATGGCTAATTATATTATAAAATGGTATAATAGTATGCTTGGCTGCAAGTCTCAAATAATATCATCTTTTTAAAGATTTCATTTTAAGGATAGTAGAGAACCACATACTGCCTTTAAGTTTTATGATTTGTCAGGTAACTAAATCCATTGGTTGGGCAATTAGAAAACAATAGGTATATATTTGCAAATGACCATAATAGCTGGAAAATATGGTAGGGTTAACCCATTACAACCAAATATCTGCTCAATTCTTCCTGAACTGAGCTGCACAATTCTTCCTGAGTTTTTACTTGAGAGCAGGGGTGAGAGTGGGAGTTGTCTGAGGCATGGCTTTGAATACTCAAATCAGTGGCCACATTTTAAGCCAGAAAGTAACTACAGGAGACAAGATTATTGACTTCTGTGATTATATTCTGGACAGCATTTGCACTCAAATGTGCTTGCTTTGATTTATAGTCATTAAATCCATTAGGAGCTTGAATGGTTTTAACCAGAAAAGCAGAACAAAAGTTTTATATATAATTGTTTGGCACTATTGGCATACTTAATACCAGATGTGGTATTCAGCAGGTTCTGACCAGTTCTGGAGAACCGGTAGCGGAAATTTTGTGTAGTTCGGAGAACCAGCAAATACCACCTCTGACTGGAGATTTTACAGTATCCTTCTTCTGACACACCCACCAAGCCATGCCCACAGAACCAGTAATAAAAAAAATTTGAATCCCACCACTGCTTAATACTTTCATTGCCTAGATGAATCCTTTATTAAAGCAGGATGTCTCCTCAAAATCCTGTAAGTTCCTTTCATGACCATACAATGACTTATTGGGGCAAAGATTTTGAGGTTACACAGGGTTATTGTTGAGCGTCTACGGGTTCTTTGAACCCTTTGGGTTACTCTCCTTGGTGATTTATGTTATTACTCTGATATATTCAACATTTCAAAAATAAACCTGTGTGCCTACATTTGGTGATAGCCAGGATTGTATTTCTATGTTTTTAAAGATATATCTGAGTTGCTCATTAATGGCTTTGTTGGCTGATCTCTGTCTAAGGCCAGTTCAAAACTTCTTAAATCAAACTGCTAATTATATACACATATTCATGTTCCTGGCAACAAAATTGAGTTTTTTCCTATTGTCTTCTCCTGGATTTGCTTTCAACTACAGCACTGAAATTCCTTCTTCCTCCCTCCCTCCTTTCCTCCCTCCCTCCCTCCTGTCCTAATAGACAAGATTTGTTTTGGGTCCTGCTATCAGCTGTAACATTTTATGATTTACAGTATAATAAAGCCTATCTGTGTTTTATTTTCAGCTGCCTTGTTTTAGGGAACTAAAACTAATAATAAATTATTACTAAATCAAACCCCAATTTTGGACCATAGGCAGATGGATCAGACTGACAGCAGGAAAGATAAATAATTAACAAGCCTTACCCATATAAAAAAAATCTTGAAAGTTTCTCCTTTCCACATTACTGTAGCAACAACAAAAGAAGCTCAGAACCATGTGACAGCTGGTTCCTTTAAAATCAAATAAAATTTCCTCCTATCAGATAGGAAAAACATTGTTCTAGGTTCATTGCCTAATTGTCCAACAACACTCACATCACTAAGGAAACGTCTGGGTAGACCCACAAATGAGAGTCAATAGATGCGACTTATGATCATCAGTTTTCCAACTGCCAAAAATATGAGTGCCAACATTGACTAAGATTGGGAGATTTCATTCTCCAAAACTAATATGACTAATTTTGGAGCATGAAGACATTTACCCACCATTTATAAATGGTGCAGTTGTTGATTCTCCAGTTTATATCATGGCATTTTAAAAATGGCTTGCCTCTCAGCGATGTGCATATGTTTATGCACAGACATACACATTTACCCACACAAACTAAGATCACTGTCAAAATGCAAAAAAACAAATAATGTACATTTTAGCCTGGAAGAGCACGGCTGATCTGAACAAGACTCGTGTTTTGTCCTATTTAGGACATTTTTATTGTGTGCTCATGTTGCATTGAATTTAGCATGAAAAGCACTGAAAAAATAAACAGCAACAAGTTTTATTCATTAGATGAAGAAGCAAGACTTTTCTGCTTAGCTAGATTCTCTGCTTAGCTAAATCAGTGAGGACTTGGACTGATGAGGCAAAGCTGAAGCTTCAGTCTTGCTTGGATTTGCTTGCACTGATTGGAAAGTTTTTGAAGATACCTCTGCAGACCTAGATGAGCTCACAGATACTGTAACATCATATGTCAGCTTCTGCAAAGACTTATGTGTACCAACAAGGAACCTGCAAATATATAGTAACAATAAACCTTGGTTCACAGCTAACCTTAAGCAGCTACATTGTTCCAAAGAGGAAGCCTACAGAAAAGGTGACAGAATGCTATACAATCAGGCCAGAAATGTATTAACAAGAGAGATCAGAGTAGCAAAAAGAAGTTACTCTGAAAACTTAAGGAGTCAGTTCTCAACAAATGAACCAGCAAACATGTGGAAAACTCTTAAAAACATCACTGGCTACAGCAAACCTCCTTCCCAGGCAGAAGGAAATCAACAACTAGCAGATGACCTGAATGTGTTTTATTGCAGGTTTGAAAGGAAACTACAGCCACCTATCTCCACAACCCCATCTCAAACACACCAATAACAGCCAAGCCTCCTACAACTGACCCCAACTCATTGGGTTCACAACCTCTGGTGATCACAGAAAAAGAAATGCAAGATCTATTTCTCAGACAAAAGCCAGGAAAAGCACCAGGGCCAGACGAGATAACTCATTCTTGCTTAAAAGTCTGTGCTGACCAATTGGCCCCCCATCGTCACCCAAATCTTCAATAAATCACTAGAGATGTGCTATGTTCCTTCCTGCTTCAAACGTTCTACTATCATCCCAGTGCCAAAGAAGCCCTCCATTAAGGAATTGAATGACTACAGAATAACCTTTGAAAGGCTAGTGCTGTCCCACCTAAAATCCATCACGGATCCGCTGTTAGATCCCATGCAGTTTGCATACCGAGCAAATAGATTAACAGATGATGCTGTTAATATGGCTCTGCAGAACACTTTCAATCTCCAAATACCTACGCAAGGGTCCTCTTTGTAGATTTCAGTTCAGCATTCAATACCATCAGCCCAGACATTCTTCTAAGTAAAGTAAACCAATTAGCGGTACCTGAACACACTTGTTAGTAAGATCATAAGCTTACTAACAGACAGGAGGCAGCAGGTGAAGCTAGGCAGAATCACATCGGATACTTGAACAATTAGCCCAGGGCCTCCCAAGGCTGTGTGCTTCCTCCACTTGTCTTCTCCCTATATATCAGTGACAATTGTTAAAGAGAGTTTTGCCCCATTTTACAACCTTTCTTGAGAAGATGACAAAACCAGTGCCGTGGCCTAGAAGTGGAACTCTTGCCTCACAATCAGGAGGCTGTGAGTTTGATCCTAGGTAGAGGCTAATACTTGGAAACCACAAAAAACTGAGACCATTTAGGAATAACTGTATCCAACAGAAATTCAGTAACTAAAATGTTTAATTAGGAAAAAGTAAAAGTAACTTTAAAGAGCAATGGGATCAAAAATCAGCATATCATTTATGTCGTATATCTCATACGCACAAAGGACGCGAGGCAGTGACTTGGTTCAGCTCTTTATTCGGTAAAAACACAAGTGGGGAAAGTGGGAAGAAGCACGGCTTAAAAGACCTTCTGCTGAGTGCTGCGGCCAATCGGAGTCGTTTGAATCGCCCGCGATCGGCTCAGCCAATCGCGAGGCGATCCCGAGCGACCAATCAGTGCCGCGCACTCAGCCAATCCGGTGGCAGTGCGTTTTAGCCAATCCGGGTTGCCGGATTTCAGTATGTAGATTTCTATACAGAACACCCTCCCTCTTGGTTTGGTCCTACGTGACGTAGTCCCGTAAGTAGGCGGGCTCCGTATTTTCCTACTTGACTTGCGTTGGTCAGTTGTCATCTGGTTGTTGGCCGGTTCGGGTGGGACTCCTGTCGCTCTCCGCCTCGTTGATGGAACCGCCTGGAAGGGTGAGTCAGGCCTCTCGCCGCGGCTCCCTCCTGGTCTTCCCGGGTCGGTCGAGCTGCTGGCTCCGCTGCTCCCGCCGGCTTTTCCGGGCTGGTTGAGCTGGCTTGGCTGCTCCCGCTCGGGCTTCCGGGGTCGGTTGAGCTGGCTCGGCTGCTCCTTCCAGGCGAGGCTTCGAGTGGGTCGCTCTCCGGTTCTTCAGGTGGTGAGTACTGCTGGTTCCTTTTCGGGTGGGTTTGTTCTTTGGGGTCTTCCCTCCCCTCTTGGTTGGTGTCCTGCCGGTTCCCTTCTGTACCTGGTATCTGCGTGTCGGTTGTGTTTCCCGCGGTGGTTCTTGATCTCAGTTGGTCGATGTGGCGCTTCCACGCTCGTCCGTCAGCTGTTTGGAGGCGGTACGAGAGTGGCCCTGTTGCTTGGGTGATCGCTGCCGGTACCCAGAGGGGTCTCCGGTGAGGTTTTTGCGTAAACCTTGTCTCCCGGTGAGAATGTTCTGTGTTTGCTGGTAGAATCAGGGGTCTTTCCGGGTTGTATGTGGGGTGCAGGCGGTCGAGCGGGATCGCAGTTTTCTTCCCATTAATAGCTCGCTGGGCTCTTGTTTGTTGTGGTACTGGGTTATGTGTTGAATTAGGAGCATTCGATTTATCTTGTCCTGTATGTCGCCGGTTTCGATCTTTTTGGATGGTCTTTTGTGAATTGGACCATTTTCTCCGCCCCTACCGTTCGCCGCCGGGTGTGCCGGGCGCTGTTAATGCGTGTCGGATCCCTCGTTCTGCTAGGAATTTTCTAACGGTAGTGCGGTGAACTGGGGGCGTTGTCCGATCTGATGACATCTGGGAGGCCGTGGGTTGCGAAGAGTTTGCTGAGTTCTCTGATGACGGAGTCTGTGGTGGTCGTCTTCATGTTGCTTACCTCCAGCCAGTTTGAGTAAGCGTCTACGGTTATCAGGAAGGTGTGTCCTTTGGTTGGTCCCGAAATCTACGTGGATTCGGGACCATGGACCCCTGGGGTTTCCCACTCTCGGCTCGGGCGGCGGGTGGGTTTGGTCTTGATTCCTGGCACTGCTTGCAGGAGGCTACCCAGGCTTCGATCTCTTTGTCCATCCCTGGCCACCAGGCGTGGCTTCTGGCCAGGGCTTTTGTCCTAACGATGCCGGGTGCCCTTCGTGTAGCATGCTTAGGACTTTTTTTGTAATTTTTCCGGGATTACGACCCTGTCCCCCACAATAAACAACCTTTTTGTGTTGACAGTTCTGTTTGTCGGCCCGGTAAGCTTTGAACTCGCTGTCTTCCTCTTTTTCTGGCCAGCCTTTCCCCACCCATCTCAGGACCTGCGCCAGACATCTGTCTTTATTGGTTGCTAGGGCAATGTCTGACGCGGTCAGGGGTAGGTTGGGTAAGGTCTCGATGCTCAGGGTAGACGTGGTTGGTGCTGGGTCGTCGTCCAGGGTTGGCAACGGTGTGCGGCTGAGGGCGTCTGCGTGCGGAATTGTTTTGCCGGGGCGGTGGATTAGTCGGTAATTGTAGGCGGCAAGAAATTCGGACCACCTTGTCATCCTTGGGGAGAGGATGATTGTGTGGCCCGGTCTCCTGCCAGTATTCCCAGCAGTGGTTTATGGTCCGTGATTATGGTGAAGGTCCTGCCGTAAAGGTATTCGTGGAATTTCTTTACGGCGCGCGAACGGCTAAAGCCTCCTTATCCAATTGGCTGTAGTTTCGTTCGGGTTTTGAGAGGGTCCTCGAGAAAAAGCGATGGGCGCTTCTTTTCCGTCTGCGAGGTGTGGCTGAGGATGGCTCCTACTCCGAAGGGGATGCGTCGCACGTTACCGTGATGGGGAGTGTCTCACTGTACTGGATGAGGACAGCGTCTGATGTGAGAAGGTCCTTGGTTCTGTTGAAGGCGTCCTCTTCTCGTCTCCCCCCACGTCCAGGTGGCTGCCTTGTCGAGCAGCCTATGCAATGGCTCCGCCGGTCGCCTTTTGGGGCAGGAAAACATTGTAGAAATTTATTAACCCCAGGAACGCTTGTAATTCCGTTTTGTTTCGGGCTTCGGGCTTCTTTAATGGCTTTTATTTTGCCCTCGGTGGGGTGGATTCCATGCTGATCTAGTAAATACCCCAGGAACTCGACCCTTGTTGTGTGCAGTTGGCACTTCTCTCTCTTAACCTTGAGCCCGCTTTGGAATCTCCTCAGTACTTCCGTGGCGGCCCTCTAATTGTTTCCGATCAGCCCGGCTACCAATACATCGTCAAAGTACGGCACCACCCCTTTTATGCCCCGGAGGAGTCTTTCCATCAGGCTTTGAAATACCCCGGGCTACGCTGACTCCGAATTGCAGCCTCTTGCAGCGGAAGGCCCCGGTGTGTGACTATTGTCTGCGCTTCGGCGGTTTCCTGCGTCTACCGGCAGTTGCTGATAGGCTTGTGCCAGGTCGAGTTTGGCGAACCCTGCCTCCTCCCAGTGAGTGCAAGAGGTGTTGTACTACTGGGACGGGTAGGCGCTTTGTTGTAGCACGCGGTTTAGGGTGGCCTTGTAGTCCCCACAGATTCTCACCGACCCGCCTGGCTTTATCGGGGTGACTATGGGGTCTCCCATCGGGCATGATCTGTGGCCTCGAGGACTCCCTGTTCGATGAGCTTGTTTAATTGCTCATCGATTTTGGGTCGGAGGGCGAAAGGTACTCGCCTGGGTTTGAGGCGGATGGGTGCAATGGTGGGGTCTAGGCTGACGATATTGGGGGCCCGGTACTTGCCTAGGTTCCCGTCGAAGACCTCCTGGAAGTCGCGCACGAGCTGTTCCTCCCAGTCTGCTTCGGCGATGTGGTTGGTGCCGGTCACTTCTAGTCCCAGCGGCGCAAACCATTGTAGTCCCAATAGGCTGGGGCGGTCTCGCTCGGCGACTGTTAGCGGAAGTATTTCGGTGCGCCCTTTAAAAGTGACCTTGAAGTGCCCGGTCCCCACCACGGGGATGCGATTCCCCTGGTAATCTTTGAGGACGAGTGTTTGGCTCTCCAGCTCGTGCCGCTTCATGGAAGGTACTAGTCGCTTAATTTCCGCCATGCGACCATGGACAGGTACGACCCGGAGTCGACTTCCATTTTGCAGGGCGGTCCTCGATCTCGACCTCCACGTGGACCTTCCGGCTGTCCCAGTTGGAGGAATGGCCGACGATGACCGTTTGGTGGGTTTCCTCACGCTGGCGGCCTTCGTGTAAACGGCGGTTCCTCGCTTCCCGGCTCCAGCGGCTCTCGCTGTCCCGATCGCGGTTTCTTGGTGGAGTGTTGTTGCGCCTGGTGGTGTCGCGTCTTCGGGGGTTGTGTCTCGGTGGCGGGGCTGTGGTTCCTCTTTAGGCGGCAGACCTTTGCGATGTGTCCCGTTTGTCGCAATGGCGGCAGATCGCGTCTAAAAAGCGGCATTCTGACCTTGGGTGCTCACCCCGCAGCGGCACACTGGAACTTTGATCTTCGGTTCCGTGGGTCGCGCCGGTCGCGCCCGTCTGCATGCGATGGACATCTTCCTCGTCGTCTTCCGAGCCTGAGGAGGACTCGAGGTCGCCGTGGTGCGTGGAGGTGGCTGTTCGGTAGTTGTCGTCGGTCGCGGCTGCGGTGGTCCGTTCTGCGGTGCTGGTTTGCTTCAGTTGGGCTGCGGATCTCCGGGTCGCTTCTGCTGCCGTGGCGTCTGCGAGGGCATCCGCGAGGAGATGTCGCCTTTTGCCATGATCCGGCTTTGCAGGACGGAATCCCGGAGGCCGAGGACGCCAGCGCGGTCCCTCAGGGCTTCGTCTAGATCGGTAAACCCGCATAGCCCTCCGAGGTCCCTGAGCTCTGCCACAAACTTGCTGACGCTCTCACCTTGCTTCTGGTCGCGGCGGTAGAATTCGTGCCGACGAATGAGGGTGGGCACAGCGGGTGCGTAGTGGCTCCTCAGCAGGGTTCGAGGTCGTCCCAGTCCATGACCTTCACATCGAGCGGCTTGGCAAGGGCTTTTGCCATTTTGAAAACCGCGGGCCGCAGTGCGTGAGAAAAGCGGCCCGTTTTCTTTGTCCGTTCGCGTCCTTGAGATTGTTGCTCTCCAAGAACATGAGGAATCGGTCGATGTAAGATTCCCATTCTTCAGTAGCGGCGTTGAAAGGAGCGGGTGGCACGCTGCCGCTGGCCATGTTGCCGGTTGCGGTTCCGTGGGCCCGTGCGGTGTGGGATTTGCTAGAATCCCATCCTCGTCGCCAGTGTCGTATATCTCATACGCACAAAGGACGCGAGGCAGTGACTTGGTTCAGCTCTTTATTCGGGTAAAACACAAGTGGGGAAAGTGGGGAAGAAGCACGGCTTAAAAAGACCTTCTGCTGAGTGCTGCGGCCAATCAGATTCGTTTTGAATCGCCCGCGATCGGCTCAGCCAATCGCGGGCAATCGAGCGACCAATCAGTGCCGCACTCAGCCAATCCGGTGGCAGTGCGTTTTAGCCAATCCGGGTTGCGGTTCGAGTATGTAGATTTCTATACAGAACAATTTATACATTTCTAGTTATTACCAATGAAAAATTATGAACAGCAGAAATCTTTCCTCCTAGAGCCATTCTCACATATTGTACTGTAACAAAAAGATCCAAATATTCTAGTCTGTCTCTTTTCCTTTTAAAAAAAGCAAATATAGTGTTAAAGAGCTGCATCTGTAACTCATAAACTATATTAATGGTCTATATTTCCAGTTCATATAAAGTAGCATGAAGTCCTAGTCTTGGTTAGTGATTAATCCAAAATAATGATGGTCTGTCAACTCTTCCATATCTTTCATTTAGTGCATATGAATAAGCTCCCTAGATATGCTTCAGGGAAGCTGGAGCTGGGATATCTGCAGAAGCCAAGATATAGTTGAAGGAATTCACTTCTATACCTAAAGCAGTTTCCCATAGCTACAAAAAAAAAAAAAATCACATACTCTTGGTGACATTTTTAGCATCTGCTCCCAGCCCCCTTCCCAGCCCCCTCCCCATATCTTTAGTTTCATATGTCACTGATGGACTGAGCCTCTTTCATGCTGACATCTCGAAGCCTAAATGCAATCCAAGATTGTAATGTCTAAGGAATTTGCTAAATCATTTTCAGGTGCTTTTAGACCTGTGTGGCCTCAGCAGTGAAACTGAGCACAGGAAAGACGTGTAGGGTTACTGTTGAGTTTTGTCATAAAGAGCCAATCTTTTCCTCCTCAGAGCTTCTTGCCTGCCCTATGGGTTGCTACCCCCAGGAATCTGAATTTAAGGAAGACCAGCTGCACATGCACGGTCATCTTAGGGATCCTTCTTCCCCCTAGTTCTTGGGTCCCCCATAGGGCGAGGGGAGAAGAAAAGCAAAAAGAATGATGTTAGAACATATGGGTATTTTTACTTTAAAAATATTTGGCTTAGAGAATGATTGGCAGATGTGCTTTTAAGCATCTTTGCTTCATGTCACATAACGAATTGATGCTGTACATGCTTCGTCTGAGGAACATTTGAGTAAAAAGAAATAACCATAACATTCACATTCCCATAAATATAGAAAATGGGAGAGACTCATTTTCAGGTTGTAATTATTCCATGGAGAGACATTGTAAAAAAAAAAAAGTGAGATTTATCTTGTGCTTGGACTAAATTGGTTTCCAAAAACCAAAAAAGACATATTGGTATTCATTTAAGCAGTTTTCTTTATTGTTTCTCAACTATCGACTAAAATCTTGCCAAATTAAAGCAAGCTACTTGCACCTTATACACTCTGGGAACTATTAGGGAAGGCCTGTCTTCATCCTCTTTCTCTCACACAAACTATCTAAACTGCATTGTCTCTTGCTTTTCTGGAGTGCACTCCCTCCCTCCTGGGAATCTGGATAATATTCCAACCCCCAAGAAAGACGACTGAAACTGGAGAAAAGGCTAGATTACACGTGCATCTTAATGTGCAAGGATGGAAATTTAATTCTTTTCTTGATTGGAATGGTTCATTTCTCTTTTAGAGAGAAATTGGTATCATTTGGTATTGATCTCCTACCAAATATAAATCAAATATCAGTTTAATACCTTTTTTTCAGGACAGCAACAGGAAAGGGAAGGGAATCGATATGACTGGGTTCCCAGAAAATTAAAAGAAAATATCCAAGCCCAGTAGCAGTAGCAATAGCAATAAAACCTATTCAAGTAGTCTTGAGTTTGTTGCTGATTTATATGCTACTGCATACTGAAGACATGGCTTCCTCCCTGGTGGTTCCTTGGTAGAGCATTGAGAGCAATGTTTTTCTGCCTGATTGTTTGTTGGTGTTGATCCCAAGCTCAGAACGAAACTCCATAGCTTAACCCAGAGCCTCTATACAGGTAGTCCTCAACCTCTGATCACAATTGAGCCCAAAATTTGTGTTGCTAAGTGGGACAGTGGTTATATGAATTTTGCTCCATTTTACAGCCTATCTAGCCACAGTTGCTAAGGGAATCACTACCATTTGTTAAGTTAGTAATATGACTATTAAATGAATCTGGTATCCCCATTGACTTTGCTTGTCAGAAGGTCATAACAAGGGATCACAAGACGCTGGGACCCTGCAACCATCATAAATATGAATCAGTTGCCAAGTATCTGAATTTTGATCATGTGACCATAGGGATGCAGCAATAGTCATCAATATGAAAAACAGTCAGGAGTCACTTTTTATTGCCATTGTAACTTTGAACGGTAACTAAATGAACTGTGGTAAGTAGAGGACCACCTGTATATATATATTCTCTTCTATAAGACTCCCTTTCTCCTTTCCTGATCCTCTCATCTTGAGAATGGAAAACTAGAATATGAAGAGGAATCTTCTAAATTACAACTGCATGGCTGCAATTTATACAATTGTATGACACACCCACACAGTTCCTTCTACCGTCCACTGTCTTTTTGTAACTCTTGTTTGATGAAGAGGTAACTTGAGTAAAGAGAGAATAATATAAGCATGACATTTCCTATCCCCATTGGTGATCCTTATCCTGTTTCTATTGTCTCCATTTCAAGGCACTCAAATCAGGGGTGGTATTCAGCAGGTTCTGACCAGTTCTAGAGAACCGGTAGCAGAAATGTTGAGTAGTTCGAAGAACCGGCAAATAGCATCTCTGACTGGAGGTTTTACAATATCCTTCCCCTGCCATGCCTACCAAACCATGCCCCCAGAACCGGTAGTAAAAAAAAATTGAATCCCACCACTGACTCAAATGCTCCTGTAACAAAGCCAAACAGATTTTATTCAATTTGAAGTAACCTTTTGAAAACAATGCAATAAAAGTCGAAGTGCCCCCTTAATACTGATTCAGCAAAGGATAACCGAAACCTCCACTCATGGGCTGAAGATAGGGTGAAGGTTACAGCAAAAACTAATTTAAAGGTTTTACTAGGACATAATTATGTCGTGATATGAACAAGTCAGGAAGAAGACCCAACAAGAAAAGGGGAGGGAAGAGAGAGAGAGAGATATGCATTTTTTAATATATTGTATAAGAAAGTATACAGGGTGTACTTTTTGTATAAGGTATAAAGAATCCCTTGAAGCAAACCTAATGAGATAGGTACATGCATGGATTTTTAAAAGCAATAATGAAGTGTTTTGCCACTGCTTTTTTGTTTTTGTTTTATTTCAATCCTGGAATTTCTTAGTAATCTCCAAGGACCATCCAGATCCTGTTTTGTTTTGGTTTTTTGTTTGTTTGTTTTTCAGATAAAATAACATCCACAAGATGCTGCCAGTTGGCTGGGCTTTTACATCAAATGCTTATGGCAGTTTTACAGAGACCCTGGTGCTAAAAAAATAACAGTTTCCTCTTACAGTAACACAAGTGTTCATCAAGGATAAGCATGATGGATAAGCAGCCCTTCAGATGGTTTGGATTACAACTCCCATAATCTATAGGCAGACAGAAACAAAATCTGAGAACGAACTTTATTGGGAGCTGCAGTCTAAAACTTTGAAGAACATCAGATTGCTTATCTTGTCAAAAAATTGTAGGCACCATTTATGAATCACCTTTTATGGCAAAGTTACTGAAGAGTGGGAATTATCAAGACAGGAGGTTTAAAATACCAAAAAGGGTTTTGTTAATTCCCATTAAAGTAATGGATAGGCATAGCAGGAGGACAATGTGTACTTTTGACCTGGCACAATGATATACTCACATGCAAGTTAAAATAACTTCTTCTAATCTGCAGTTTTTTGAGAACCAGTAAAGAAATAGTTAGCACAATGTTCATAAAAACATTGTGAATGAATGTTCTACATCCAAGTGTTCTAGTTTAATATGGTACTTTGTAATAACCCCAAAATATCCGTATATCTCTGCATATAAAATAGCCCACAGCACTCTACGTATTTCCTAATCTAAGGGTTAGCACCACAGAATGAAGCAGCTCTGGGTTAGTGCTATTAGTTAATTGAACAGTTAGACCAATAAATTAAATATGTTTGTATGCCAACAGAATTATCCAGGCAGCAGATTCCTAACATTATTATAAATTGAATTGATTATCAAAACTGTAGTTCGGGAACTTGATTTTAAAACAGGCTTTGTATTTTTATACATATAGTCCATTCTTAGGAACCATTCAAATTTTCAATAGACCTATCTGGTCTTGCAACCCAGGTTTGAAGTTTTGACAGCCACCAACATCCTCCCGGCAGTCACATGATCATAATTTGGGCATCGATAACCAGACCTCATTTATGATTGTTTGCAGCATCTCATAGTCACATGATTGCACTTGAAAAAACTGGCGTTTACTTCTGATTTTTGATAAAACTGCACCCATGTAAGCCATTGGTTTGTTTAACAACCAACACAATAAAAGCAATAAAACCAGATTGGTCACAGGACCAACCATTTAATGACTGCCACAAGTTACAACTGTGATGGGCAGGCTCCTACCACAAGAACTACCAGTATAAGACGCAGACTCCTCCTTGATGACACTTCCTGTCATCAAGTGAAAAAGCATATTTTAGAAGAAGAGAATCCATGACATGGCAGATACTCTCAGACATAGCAGCATTTAATATTCCCAGGCCTACTTTCTTAGGGTTATCCCACTGAAATGAATGGGACCCGTTTTAGAAGAGACATGCACAGATGACATTTTAAAAGTAATTTTCAATATACAGTATGTTGGTGCATATTTATTTACAGTAATTAGGTCAAGTTCATTGGGCTTCACTTTTGAGAAATCCTTTGTAGAAGAAGACCAGGCTGTGCCCAAAGGCCGGGTCAAATGCACCATCAGTTTGGAGTCATTGTGCTCAAGAGATCCAAGTCCAGTCATCCCGTTCCCTACCTCACCTCTGTGAATTCTGTTCACTCTTTGCCAATTTGCAATGCCCATTAATAGCATGTCTGCATAAGTACCATGAAATAAACTTATGGTACTTTTGAACTCTATCCTGGCTCTTGGTTTTTTGTGCCTGACATTAGTTTTTCCATCCACAATGCAATTCCTCTACACAATTCAAAATTCAACAAGTTCTTTCTTTTATAATCAAAAGCATATGCATTACAATGAAGGAAACAGAAAGTGACATTAAGCTAAATAAAGGTATAGCTTTAACCAAAGTCTTTCTCCCTGATATTATTTTTTCAATTCTCTGTGTTATCTGTAATAAAGATTTCCTTCACAAGCTTAGTTCTGAACTAGAGAAACTGGGAGGGGGGGGGATTTATTTGCTGTTTAAACCCAAATGTAAGAAAAACAATTTTTCCCTAGTAACGAACATACAGTTAAGACAAACTGCATCCATACAGTCTAAAAATACCCTGGATTTGGCTCAGGCAAGTTAGCCAGTTTGGTCTAGTGGTTAAAGTATCAGGCTAGAAACCAGGAGACTGTGAGTTCTCGTCCTTTTTTAGGCATGAAAAGTTGTCTAGTCATTCTTTTTCAGCCCACAGTGTCAAAGTCAGGTGATAAGATGGTTAGTCAATTACTGTTGCAACCAATGAATCAATACTTTGTAGATCTGGAAAAAAAGTGGACCCTGAATTTACAGACAAAAATGCTAGAAATAAAAAAAATCAGAGTCGGGGAATATCATGATCTCAGTGATGAGATACAGACCTTGTACCAGCTTGTTTTTTTGTTTTGGTGGTGGAAAACTGGGGTAATCTTGTATCTTCATCTAAACCTCATCTGTTTAGATGTAGTTAAGATACAATTCCTAGAATCCCCAGCTAGCACAACCACTGTATCTTCAGTGAAAATGCTAGGATCTATAATCTAAACACAACTAGAGTATATCCAGGGGTGGGCTGCTACCGGTTTGCCCTGGTTCAGGCAAAATGGCAGCTAATTTTACAATTTTTAATTACCTGTTCGGTGAACTGGTAAATCCCACCCCTGGCTCACACCACGCCACCCACCCCACCCTTCCCAGGAGTCCCCAAGTGGCCCATTTTGGATGCCATGTAAGTACAGGGCCCATGAGGAGGCTTGGGGAGGGCAAAAAACAGGCCTCCCGGAAGCTCCAAAAGGCCGCAAGTGGGCCTCTGGTGCCCTGGGAGGCTATTTTCACCCTCCCAGAGGCTCAAGGAAAGCCTCCGGAGCCTGGAGAGGATGATAAATGCCCCCCACTGTGGTGCAGGAGGTCAGCTAGGCCACGCCCGCCATGGCCATGCCCACCCAGCAATCAGGCAGGGAACCGGTTGCTGAAATTTTTGAAGCCCAAATATATATATATATATATATATATATATATATATATATATATATATATATATATATATATATATATATATATATATATATATCATGTTGGGAAAGGCTACATTCAAGGGTAATATAAACGTGTGTATTTATACAATCCTTCAGGTCTCTTAAAATAGTGACTTGATTCAGATACATTTTTGTATACCTGAATCA